>NC_090649.1:43317095-43617095 GCF_040937935.1 Hyperolius riggenbachi | reverse complement strand
ATGCAAAAATAAATAAATTGTTAGAGGCACTATAATAGGGAAAGCACCACAATAGAAGAACTAAAGTGAGATGTAATATATTATATATTATTATTATTATTATTAGTGAGATGTAATATATTATTATTATTAGTAGTAGTAGTAGTAGTAGTAGCAGTAGTAGTGAGATGTTATATATTCTTCTTCTTAGTATTATTATTATTGAGCTGTAATATGTTATTATTATTATTAGTAGTAGTAGTAGCAGTAGTAGTAGTAGTGAGATGTTATATATTCTTCTTCTTCTTCTTATTATTATTATTATTGAGCTGTAATATGTTATTATTATTAGTAGTAGTAGTAGCAGTAGTAGTAGTGAGATGTAATATATTATTATTATTATTAGCAGCAGCAGAAGTTTGAATTTGGCGCCACATAGTTCGGAACCCAAGCACACATATTCAGCACTATTTCAGCACTGGCAAGCAGGACTGGATGCACTTTGTTTAATTCTGATACTTCCTCCTTTCAAGCTGGGAGAAAGTAGCAGAGTTGCTCAACTCCGAATTCGGATCTTACCTAGCTGACGTCTTCTTTGGTCCATCCCTCGGCGCATCCCACGATGCGGTCCACGCGTGTCACGTGACTATACACTTCCTCCTTCAACCCAGAAGGAGGAAGTGTTTGTACTCATGTGCCCACCGCGTGGACCGCATCGTGTGAGGCGCCGAGGGACGGAACGAAGAAGACGTCAGACAGGTAAGATTGAACCCCCCGCCCAGCCCGCACAGCTGATTGTAATTAACAGGGTGAAATCCGGATATTCACCCGAATTTGGAGTTGAGCAACTCTGGAAGGAAGTATCAGAGCTAAGTGAAGCTGCCTTAGTCCTGCTGTCCAGCGCTGAAATGATGCTGAATATGTGTGCTTGGTTTCTGAACCATGTGGTCTCAAATTTGAACACTGTCACTACTAGTATTTATAAAGTGCTGGCATCTTCCACAGTGAATGAAATATCAAGGGGCGTAGATATACTGTTGCCACTCCCATAACTGTTATCCCACAAAGTCTGTGTTATAACATCTAACTGTCATTATTACAGCAGTATTTATTTGGAGTACTATTATCATAAGACCAACTTCCACCTGGCTGCAGGGGTAATTACTTGCACACGGCAACTATCTACCTATCAGCCAGTTTCTGTTTGGAACAATGCAAGATGACTATAAAATGTGCACATACGTGAAATTTTTCTTTAACATATCGTGCTATTTAGGCATAGATCTACTAAGGCCATTCTTTAATCAAGTTTTAAACAGTTTTATACAGTTTGAGTTGCCTTTGCAATAGGTTTACAGAGGCTCCTGCAAATAAGCTCACAGAGGGCTTCAACTCCTCTGCACATTATGGCTCTTTGCAAACAGGATGTATCAGTTCGGTAGGATGTATTTTGTCTCTTTATTCCGTATAAAGGGAAACAAAAAGAAAAATATCCTCTGAGGTGTGCCACAACACCCGCATAGACTTTATACCAGTACAAGGATATGTATAGCAAAAATATTGAAGAAACTTGAAGAATATATATGCAAAAATACAAAAAGTCTTTATTGAAGACAACACTTGTGCAAAAATGTTCATAAAAGGTATCCTTCAGGAAACATTTTCCATAGCAAAGAATGGCGAACATACAGCAGTGATTAACATCAAGATTAGTGCAGTTGTAAATATTGAGGCAACAACGTTGACTTGTTTCGGGATAATCCCTTCATCAGGCCTCCAAATTTTAAGACGATGAGGGGCAAACATGCCTCTCATGGAAGCTCTTTCCGCAGTGTGCCCCAGGGGATTTGGGGGGTAAAGACCCCTCTTTCTGCCACGGGATAGCAGCGTTTTAGCAGGGGCGGACATGCCTCACATAAATAAAAGGTAAAAGGCCGTTTTTAAACTGGCTTCAGTGTTTCTTTATGTGAAAATAAACTAATGAGATAAATATGTGTATGTATTCTCCTAGTTCTAAAAATTATTTTTAGATATCCCATGATTTTATGTTACATTTATTACAAGAGGGTCACAGGAGGACAAAGGGGGCCACAGGGCAACACACAGGGTATTTTGGGGCCAACAGAAGACACAAGAGTACAAAGTACAAGGGGGAAAAGTTGTACCTCTTGGTGCAAATTGAACCAATCTCTACAAGACACGTCACACACAGACTTAATGGGAAAGCAGAATATGAGGGGCAGCGCTTAAAGGTTAACACATCCATTCCACCTCTGATGTATGATAATGTGTCAATGGGTGGGAGGAGAGACTGCCTCATATCCTAGTCTCCCATCAGTGAGTGATTTTAGGGCCGTCAAAAGGCGGAGCACAATTTACTCTAATAACACTGTAATTCGGGCGCCAGCAATAGCTGGTAGCTGAATTACGTCTTCCCCCCACTATCCATGCAGCCTGGAGGGGGAATAGTAAATTATGCTGCCGGGACTTGTGCAGGAGCAGAGAAAGTCTTCACTTACCCCACAGGGTTGTATTTTTTTTTTTTTGCATCTGAGCAACTTTCACCTCCCATTCATGTGCCAATAATTTTATCACTACTCATCTCAATGAATTGATCTATATCTTGTTTTTCCGCCACCAATTAGGTTTTCTTTGGGTGATACATTTTGCTAAGAATTAATTTATCCTAAATCCATTTTAACAGGAATATTAAGAATTAAATTGAAAAAAAATAGTATTTCTCAGTTTTTGGCCATTATAGTTTGAAAATAATATATGCTACTGTAATTAAAAGCCATGTATTTTATTTTCACATTTGTCCAACTTGTTACACCATTTAAATTATGTCCCTATCACAATGTATGGCGCCAATATTTTATTTGGAAATAAAAGGTGCATTTTTTCAATTTGCGTCCATCACTATATACAAGCCCATAATTTAAAAAAAAAATACATTAATATACTCATTTGACATGCATATTTAAAAAGTTCAGACCCTTGGGTAACTATTTATGTTTTTTTTATTGTAATTTTTTAAATTTTTTTATTAAAAGTTTTATTTGGGTAATTTGTGGCGTGGGAGGTAAACAGCTAATTTTAAATGTAAAATAATGTATTACTTTAATAAAAAAAAAAAATAGATGTGGGTGTAGTTTTACTATTTTACAGGAAGCATGATCGTACACTTCCAGGAAGCATTAGGAGAACGGGAAACATTTTGTAACTCAGAAAAACCGCAGCCTCTAATAAGAGGCTGACAGTTTTTCTGCGGGGGGCTTCGATCAATGAATGGGATCTATAATCCCATTCATTGATCGCTGGGCTAAAGGCCAGCGTGAGCGCATGCGGGAGCATGCACAGGAGCGTGTGCAGCCTGCAGAAGCACGCGCAGCCTATCTGGACAAGAATGTTTGTCCAGATAGGTGGTTAATGGCCCTACCCTGCATCCAAATCTCCCGGCAGCAGTTTCATATGTATGCTCTTTTGTGTGTTCCTATTTTATTCCTCTTGTTATAGTGCTCCCCTTATTGAGGTTCTGACATGATATGACAAGACACAAGGTTCCTTCCATTATGGTCTATCACTGTGATCCCCAACTATATTGTCCTAACAGTGTCTCTTTTGTTGTGTTCTCTTAATTTAAAATGTCTCTAATCTCTATTAGGGTGGTTTCTCAATTATAGAGTTCCTATTATATTCTTGCAAATATTAATACTTATTTTTCTTTATATCAGAATCAGAATCATTTTTTTTTTCATATGTCTTACAATATAAACAACATTGCCAAAAAGAGAATTCTGAAACAAGGTGGATAAAGCTGTAAATTGCATACTCCTGGCGGTGGGTTGAAAGTAGTGACCATCGTAATCTGCTAATTACGAATATGAGAAATTTTGCATACATTTTTGTAATTAGGTTATTACGATTTGGACGTTCAAATGATTTTGTGTAATTTATCTGTAATTTCATGTAATATACACGTAATTTTGTGCCAACTTTAGAGGTTAATAGCAAAGCCCCCGGAAAAACCATAATCACCAAAATTGCTATGCATGTTAATAAGAAGGGTGGGAACAAGACAAAAAAAATCAAAAAGACCTTGTAGTTTGAGAAAATTAATTTTAAAAACACACTGTATGGGGGCTTTGCTATTAATTGCTGAGTGTGGCACAAAATTAAGCGAAAATTACCCGAAATGAGAGTTTGTGATTATGTTTACAAATGAAATTAATTACGATTTTACCCCAATTTTTTCATAATGATTTTGTGTTGTAATTACAAGTTACCGATGTGAAATTACGATTATGTGAGATTGGTGCTCATCACTAGTTGACACTACAGCCAGTGCTGCTCGGATACTCCTTTTCAAAATCCGGATCCGATTCAGATCCAGATACCCAGATATCCGATCAGGGTCGGATATCTGAGTTCAAACTTTTGAAATCCGAATCCAAATCGGATATCCGACCTCAGTATCCTGGGTATCTGGGCAGATTCGGATATCTGGATAGCAAAACCGTAAGTGGCCTTTAAATTGCTTTTACATTATTTTTTTTTAGGGTAAATGAGGCATGTAGCATCATTTTTTTTTGTAAGGGAAACACAAATTGATGATGTGGGGACTTGTAGATAGAACCCAGCTTGGGTGCAATGCACCAGTAGAGGGAAATTCCCACCGGCAGATGGAGCTGTGGAGTGCAGACGAGCACTGCCTCTGCACTGCCACAGATGCCAGATGGGAATTGTACGAACAGGATCAAGCAGGGCTGGATAGCCCTCAAAGAGAGAGAGCACAGAGACAGACCAAATGTGTGTTCCCCAATCTAGTCGCCACCCAGCGACGGTGAACACACCTTCGCAGAAACAAAGCGGGAACGCAATCGCAAGAGAGGCGATTGCCAGAAGTGACACAAGGCAGAACAGAACAGAACGATAGAGTAGCAAAGGCACAGCAAACAACAATGATCAGAAGATACTGAAAATAACAAACGCTAAATAAACGCGAACACCGCACTCATTCGCAACAGCGAACGCGTTTAAGCACGATCACCGCGCGTTAGGCGCCCAGTGATAAGCGTGCCGCCCTAACTAACCAAAGACACACAAACACAAAACAGAGAACGCGATTGCTTGCTAAACGGTTACCTCACCGAGCCTACAGCAAGCGTTCGTACAAGACAAGACAGACAGATGGAGTGGCCAGCAGCAACCGCAGCTCTGGCCTACACTCCCAGACAGAGTTCGGAAGGAACCACCGCTGCTACCGCTAGAGTGCGTGCGATCCAAACAGACCAACAGACAGATGGGGCTTCCAGTAGCAACCGCTGCTCTGGTTAGCAGCCCTAAGGCAGAATGCAGAAGGAGGCACTGCCACTACCAACAGGGCAAGTGCAGTCCAGACAGATGGAGTAGCCAGTAGCAACCACTGCTCTGGTCTAACTCCCAGACAGACAGAAGGATTTCCCGTCGACCACCGCTGGCGACAAGACAATCGAGACAGAGAGACAGAACTAGGCAATACAGATAATACAATCCTGTCTGCACTAGAGGGAATGCCTAGTGCAGTCCCCAGGAACTACTCTAAGCTCGAAGCTAATATTTAACTAACAGGTAAGGCTGACACTCTAGGAGTTTTTATCAGTAACAAACCATCAAAATGACCAGCAAAGCATTCTGGGAGCAGAAGGCTTTTATACTGCCAGCCATCAAAGGAGGCAGCTAGGCAATTTGCATGACAAGTGTATGCAAATTTCTCAGCAAAGCAACTCTGAAAGTTGCAAGATGAAGACAGGTCTCTTTTCCAGAGACCTGCAGCAGTCAGACCTAAAGAATGGACAGGCAGCTGTCTGCCCGTGCAGACAGCTGAGCGGATCATTACAGTAACCCCCCCCCCCCTCTAGAGATGGCTTCCAGACATCTCTCAAAACTGATATTTTCAAAAAACTCTGACTGAAGACTCATGAAGGTCGGGACAGCCCGACAAGGCCCAATTCTAGCGTCAATCCTCCCGAAACCGACCTTGTCGGAAGCAGAAGCCACCGAAACATGCCCGTCAGTACTACAAGTTTCAGCGTAACACCCATCAGAACTGTGAATGCCAGAGAAGAACCCATCGACACCCTCTGAGCAATACCCACCACCTTCCAGGGAGCGTCCAAAAATACCAAACTGCCACAAAACCTATTCAAAGTGTCCCGTTCAACAGAGAAGCCACTGTTGATCTCATCCAGGGTACCAAGGAACCTTTCTCCCAGAATCTTCCAGAACACTTTGAAGCTCCGCAGAGATCCCAAGAGGCTAGAACTCTTACCAGGCTCACATGGAGAACTATCAAGAACCCCTATGGAACCTATGACACTTCCGGATTCAGGATTACCAGGACAACCATCAAGATCAGGGCTTTCAGGGACCACTTCTAAGCATGCAAGCAGGCAGGCAATATCAGAACATGTCTCCACCGAAGAAGCATCTGGGCATGCTGGTAACCGAGACACACTTGGGATTTCTGGGTCACAGAGCACATCGGGGTACACTAGCACAAGAGAAACCTCAGGACATGTCAAGGAACTGCCAACCTCAGAGTCCGATACGACAAGACCAAAACCAGGACCGGGCAAAGAATCATCACGAGTAGTGGTCACAAGCACTGGTCTTTCAAAAGCAGACTTGGACTCAGACTTAGAAGTCTCTAGGACTGTAATGGTATCTAACCAAAACTCATCATTGACTACGCATGACTGAAGCTCCACAAGAGCTGCAAAAGTAGTCAGCATAATGGCAATGCCTACAGAAGTGGGCAATACTTCAGACGGATCTGGGGGCAGGAGGCATCCCCCAAAAGTTCTGCACCCTTTGGGAGGAACTTGGGAACCTCCAAAACATCAAACAGGACCTCAGAAATATAATTTTTCAAGTTTTCAGACAAGGATTCTGAACTATCCATGTTACAGGGCCGAACATCAAATACCTCCTGCGTACAGGGCAGATGTCCCAGGAATGGTTCTACCATCTGCTGAGACTGAATTTCCACATCAGGAACAGGATCCTTCATAGCAGTCAAACCAGACTGCAAATCTGAAATGGCAGAACAACAGGTGCAGTTAGCTGCGATACCTAGAGTAGCCTCTGGGATTCCTGCAGGAGGTTCATTGCAAGGTAACATTGACTCTTCCAGAGTACGGGGTGGAAAGTTATTACTTCCCTCAGTATCAGATTCGCAAAACCAAAGCGCTGTCTCACCGCTAGATTCGGCTAACAATGTCGAATCCGAGGAGACAGAGCGCAAAATTTGCGAATCCAAGATCGCTTTAGGTTGTGAAACTGACGCTTTCAAAGCGCAAACCTCCGCAATCTGTGGACCAGATTGCAAAGTGTTTAGGACAGAAACGCTGGAACAACTGTCATCAGGCAACGTGCCTTTACAGTTGTGAACAGAGTGAGACATAGATTTATTTGCAGAGGAGGTTGAACTTGTGACAACAACATGAGAAACTTTATTAGACATATTCATATTACTCTTGAGGCTGCATGGTTTAGGAATTTTTCCTATAGAAGGATCATAGATGGAAGATCTTAAAGAGTAACTGTCAGGCTGCAAAAGCTAATTTAAACCTCTATTCTCCTGTGTTAAACAGTTTAGAAGGAAGCCAAAAAGGCAATACTGAAGTTAAAAATCTCTCTTACTTTGATGTGTGCTGAACAGCAAGGCTCTGTATTTCCAAGCCCTTAAAAAAGGACGAAAGGCCGCATACCATACAGCAAAGCATTCTGGGGCCCTCCCCTCGGCTGCTAGTGAGAAGATACAGGGTCAAGTTACAGCAGCATGTAACATAGTCCAGCCACAGCACTGATAAATCTCTGGGCAGAGTACACTGCAGGAGTCCGCTATTGTTCCTAGCCACATGGCTAATTAATATTCACTGCACAGTAGTGTTATTCAGTACTATCTTTTTTGTGAGAGGAAGCAGGGAGGATATGACGACACATTTGGCTTCATAGGAGACAGACAAACATGGAACCTGCCATGAGCTGTCAGGAGCATCATTCTCTGCAAATACTATATAAAAATTATGTGAAGTACAAACGTGGACAGTAAAATGCATATGTAATGTAAGTACAGCCAATCTTTAGCTACTGATATATGTGTTTATTTTCTCTGAGACCCTATACCTAACAGCTCCTCTTTAAAGACTCATTGAGAGGAAAAGATCTGTTTTTAAATGACAAAGGATCCCACATATCTTCTACAAAACTGACACACTCACGCCGATCACAATCAGGAGGAACATCTGAGAAACAGGCATCAGATCGCACAGATTCAATCTCCAAACAAACAGAAGAGAATCCATCAGAATTCACACAGGTGTCCACAAACGAGGCACACCCATTCATTTCAGGTCGCACAGTGTTTAAACTCACTTGTTTTACCCCAACAAGGCAGGAATAATCATCAGACAACGGTGTCTCTTTATTGGGATCAATTGGTTGGTGTGTGTGCAATTCATCCAAAATCGTCTGCCACACACAAATCACCGGATCCACAACACATTCGTCTCACTCATCAGATTCAATCAAAGTGTACATAGAATCAAAACAAGCATTCAGAATCACTTCGCTTTTTGCGATGTAGAAATCGCAAAACGATTTCCAATCCATGTCGAACTCTTCCATCAATGCCCCAATTTCCCATGAAGCAAATGGAGGCTCAAACAAGCCTGCATCAAGGTAACATTCATATGAGTGGAGCTCAGGAACATGTATAGATTTTTTTACTCCTTTAATATACTGAATTGTTTTGCATGGAAGGGATAGAACAGCTGACTGATTAGCAGATACATACACATAAAAAATGGGTGGTAAACAGGGCAGTTTAAACCAGTGGGAAAAAATCAATGTAAGAAACTGATAAAGATTATCCTCCCAGGAATTGCTTCTCAAAATATCATGAGCCCACACCAACAGATCTCCTTGCAATAGCGTATAAGCGAGTCAGAGAGCCGCCGTGGACGGATCAATGTATTGAAAGGTAGGATTCAGCAAAAATCTTACACACTCAGCAAGGAAGTCTTCCTTGGTTTCAGAATCTAGTTTTTTGAAGCTCTTAAAGGTATAACACCCATATTCGACAAAAACGTACGAATCGGAAATTCCCTCTACACTGGGAATTTCGGTTGGGCTGGCCATTCTGTAACGATTGCGGGTTTCTATTTCCGTGGTCAGTGCACAAGATGCGCGCTGACACAGCGGAAATCCTCCACAAGCATATTGTAGATAGAACCCAGCTTGGGTGCAATGCACCAGTAGAGGGAAATTCTTACCGGCAGATGGAGCTGTGGAGTGCAGACGAGCACTTCCTCTGCACTGCCACAGATGCCAGGTGGGAATTGTACGAACAGGATCAAGCAGGGCTGGATAGCCCTCAAAGAGAGAGAGAGCACAGAGACAAACCAAATGTGTGTTCCCCAATCTAGTCACCACCCATCGACGGTGAACACACATTCACAGAAACAAAGCGGGAACGCAATCGCAAGAGAGGCGATTGCCAGAAGTGACACAAGGCAGAATGATAGAGTAGCAAAGGCACAGCAAACAACAATGATCAGAAGATACTGAAAATAACAAACGCTAACTAAACGCGAACACCTCACTCATTCGCAAAAGCGAACGCGTTTAAGCATGATCACCGCGCGTTAGGCGCCCAATGATAAGCATGCCACCCTAACTAACCAAAGACACACAAACACAAAACAGAGAACGCGAACGCTTGCTAAACGGTTACCTCACCGAGCCTACAGCAAGCGTTCGTACAAGACAAGACAGACAGAAGGAGCGGCCAGCAGCAACCGCAGCTCTGGCCTACACTCCCAGACAGAGTTCGGAAGGAACCACCGCTGCTACCGCTAGAGCGCGTGCGATCCAAACAGACCAACAGACAGATGGGGCTTCCAGTAGCAACCGCTGCTCTGGTTAGCAGCCCTAAGGCAGAATGCAGAAGGAGGCACTGCCACTACCACTAGGGCAAGTGCGGTCCAGACAGATGGAGTAGCCAGTAGCAACCGCTGCTCTGGTCTAACACCCAGACAGACAGAAGGATTTCCCGTCGACCAACGCTGGCGACAAGACAATCGAGACAGAGAGACAGAACTAGGCAATACAGATAATACAATCCTGACTGCACTAGTCCCCAGGAACTGCTCTAAGCTAATTTTTAACTAACAGGTAAGGCTGACACTCTAGGAGTGTTTATCAGTAACAAACCATCAAAATGACCAGCAAAGCATTCTGGGAGCAGAAGGCTTTTATACTGCCAGCCATCAAAGGAGGCAACTAGGCAATTTGCATGACAAGTGTATTCAAATTTCTCAGCAAAGCAACTCTGAAAGTTGCAAGATGAAGACAGGTCTCTTTTCCAGAGACCTGCAGCAGTCAGACCTAAAGAATGGACAGGCAGCTGTCTGCTCGTGCAGACAGCTGAGCGGATCATTACAACTAGGTTCCAGACAGCAGTCGCGCAGCCCACATTGGCCTTGATTCGCTAACCGGCGCTAAGCTAATTTAGTGTGCCTTATCTGAGTTAGGGCTTGATTCACTAACCGGCTCTAAGTGTTAGCGCCGGAGTGAAAAGCCCTTTTTGGCCACTAGTGTTCGCAAAAAAGCTACTTTGCGCGCGGCCCACTGCACTGCGCGCGCAGCGCGAGTGCGCCGATCTTAGAGCGCAGTGCGAGGATAACGTTGCACCCTCTGGCCTTTAAAAGTCGCACCCGATGCAACAAAAATGACGCATCGGTGCCCCCAAAGTGGCACATCATAGCGCTGCTTAACGGGCACCTGATGCATCATTTTCGTCGCATCGGGTACGACTTTTAAAGGCCAGCAGCGCGCACTATTACCCGCACAGCGCGCTGCGTGTGCAATGAGCGGGATTGTTTCAACTGTGTGGGCGCAAACCACCTAACTCCGTGGTTAGCGCCCACCAACACTTAGGGCACACTAACCGGCTTAGCGCCGGTTAGTGAATCAAGCCCTTAGTGTACCTTATCTGAAGTTAGTGTGCCTTATCTGACGTTAGTATGCTTTATCTGTGGTTGGTGTGCCTTATCTGAGGTTAGTGTGCCTTATCTGAGTTAGTGTGCATTATCGGAGGTTACTTTGAAAACAAGGAAAAACCGAGAGCCCAATCTAGTGTAGTATGTTCACAGAATCTCAAGAATGTATGCAATTAAGATTATACTCACAAACACGGGTCACCACACAGGCGACCACTAAAACGGCAGGTGGGGAGAATTATCACCTGACCCCACTCAGGTTTAAAAAGTCGCTCTCTATAGACAGGAAAAATTGGGGATACACCCCTCCACCAAGGGTGGACTAAGTATATGAGTAGACACGAATAATAGAGGCGCCAAACAGGATAAAAATATTTAAAATCCATCCAAAAGGAGGGACATGGGTGGATTCACCTCCCTCAAGTATAGCTATAGAGGCGTTCTGGCTTTATATTGACCTACTACTGTGTTCTCCTTTCTCGATTGCCTGATGAAGCGGGATGTTGGCCCGTGAAACGCGTTGCATCATATTTTGGAGATTGTTTTTGAAATAAATACAATTGTAAATTAACGGCTGACATTTGGCCTGGTCATTTTATGTACTTGAGGGAGGTGAATCCACCCATGTCCCTCCTTTTAGACAGATTTTAAATATTTTTATCCTGTTTGGCGCCTCTATTATTCGTGTCTACTCATTATCGGAGGTTAGTGTGCCTTATCTGAACTTAGTGCCCCTTAAGTAGCTTTGTGCACACTAAAAGATGCACAAAGCTACATTGCGCACTGCACCTTGCACAGCATAATGTGCCGATCTTTGAGCACGGTGCGACGATAATGTTGCACCCGCTATACTGTATATGATCGGACCATAAGGTTGCATAGGATGCGATGATAACGGTGCACTGTTGCGCCGTTTAGGTCGCAACTTATGTGACCTTAAAGTCGCATCATGTACAGTATAGCGGGTGCTGTTCAGTGATACAACATCACTGTATACAGCACTTGCTAGGCCAGCAGCCCTGGAGCATGTCTCTCAGTGAGCATTCGCAAGCAAGGATGAGATTTCTGATCATGGCAGCCCTCCTTATTATACAGGGGAGGGGGGGGGGGGGGGGGCTGGCCAGGGTTCCCTTCTGTGATTGGGTGCCAGAGCTTAGGCTGGGAGCCCTCTGATTGGCTCAATGAGGTCAGGTGGGGCTGGCCAGGGTTCCCTTCTGTGATTGGTTGCTAGGGCTTCTGCTGGGAGCCCTCTGATTGGCTCAATGACGTCAGGAACGTCATCTCCTTAAATACAGTATCCGGATATCCGCCAGATATCCACGGATATCCGGGTATGCGACCAAATATCCGTGGTTTGCTATCCGGATTTGGGCCCAGGTATCCGGAATCCGAATCCGGCCGGATAGCTGAAAAAAGTTTGGATATCCGGGTTACCCGGATATCGGGAATCTGGATGAGCAGCCCTGTTGACAGCACAATATTCTGCCAGCTGAGAAAAAAAAAAAAAAAAACCTTATTGGCAAACAGCGGGAGGGATGTTAACTATCTTTGCTACAGGGAGGTGAAAGGCAGGAACAAGTGCAGGTGAGTTTATGCTGATGGTAATATATAACTACTATTGGCAGGGAAAGGGGTAAAGTGAGTTTTCTTCTCGGAGAGGTGAAGTGTGTTCATTAGGGAGGAATCAATGCTGTTTATATAGTAAGCATTTCAGTTATGCTGAATTATCTTGTTTGTTAAAATATGAACACCAACATTTGATGAAAACATTATTATGCATTTATATATTGATGTTGTTTTTCACAGTGCTTTAACCCCCTTGCCGGTTATCCCGAGCTCAGCTCGGGGTAACCTGCGCAGGAGGATTTCTCAGGCCCCGCTGGGCCGATTTCCATCAAATAAAAAGCAGCACACGCAGCCGGCACTTTGCCAGCCGCGTGTGCTACCTGATCGGCGGCGATCCGCCGCGTGCAGCGGCGAAAGAGGGTCCCCCCAGCCGCCCGAGCCCAGCGCAGCCGGAACAAACAGTTCCGGCCAGCGCTAAGGGCTGGATCGGAGGCGGCAGACGTCAGGACGTCGGCTGACGTCCATGACGTCACTCTGCTCGTCGCCATGGCGACGAGGAAAGCGAAACAAGGAAGGCCGCTCATTGCGGCCTTCCTTGTTACTTTTGATCGCCGGAGGCGATCGAAAGTGCGGATCCGGAGCGCCCTCTAGTGGGCTTTCATGCAGCCAACTTTCAGTTGGCTGCATGAAATAGTTTTTTATTAATTTAAAAAAAAACTCCCGCAGCCTCCCTGGCGATTTTAATAGAACGCCAGGGAGGTTAAAGAGTAATTGTCGTGAAAATCTTAACATTTAAAATTCATACAAATAAGAAGTACATTTCTCCCAGAGTAACATGACCCATACATTACTTTTCTCCTATGTTGCTGTCACTTACAGTAGATAGTAGAAATGTGACATTACCAACAGGTTTTGGTCTAGCCTATCTTCTTATAGGGAGTTCTCTTTATTTTTAAAAGCATTTAGTGAATGGCAGTTGCTCCGTCCAACTGTCAAAATAGTGTGCAGCGAGCAGGGAGGCTGTCCAGCATCTTTGTATAAATCATTTTCAGAGACTGGCCCCAATTCACTAAACTTAACTCCTGTCTTTAATAACTCTTCTGAGCTGTTTTACAGTTATCACCATGGTGATATAATTGTGATAACTGTAAAACAGCTCAGAAGAGTTATTAAAGACAGGAGTTAAGCTTAGTGAATTGAGGCCATTGTCTTTATAAAGAATAAAGGCCATGCTGAGAATGCCCGATGAAGAGATGGACTAGCCCAAAACCTGTTGGTAATGTCAGATTTCTACTACCTACTGTAAGTGACAGCAACATTGGAGAGAAGTAATTTATGGCTCATATTACTCTGGAAGAAATGTACAATTCATATCACTGCTTTTTAGATCTATTCTATATTTTACTATGATTTTACCCTAACCTTACTCTAACATTACCCCTCTCCTGTGTACCTATGAAAGCACCTCTTGTAGAAAATAACGGCAATAGAATATCAGTAATTTTCCTGATTTTCTATTATCCACTATAGTAGAACATTGGTAATTTTACCGATATTTCACTAGGACCTAACCTATTTTCACACAGTACCCTCCCCCTAACCTTAACCCCCCACACCGAACCCTTAACGCCACCCCGATGTTTAACCCTTAATACTCCCCCTTATGCCAAACCGTTAAGAACCTCCCCCACACCTAACCCTTAAAACCTCCCAAACCAAACCTAACCCTTAAAATACCCCCATGCCTAATCCTTAAGACCCCCCCACACCAAACCCTTAAGATTTACCCCCCGCACCTATCTCTGAAGATCCTCCCACAAGTAAATCTTAAGAAATCCTCCCCCCCCCCCCCCCCCCGGTCTTGCTCACTATTTATCAAGTGCCGCGGGAGCCCAAGTTTCCCCTCCATGCCGATATTTTCATGGGCACACGTCCAAAGCCGGTGTGCTGCACCCAAATTTAACCATATGTGCCAGCATTCTAATTATACACCCACATTTCATAGTAGATTCATTGCTGTGACTGCCCTCCCCTACCTATGCCTAACACTAACCACCACACCTGTGCCTAATACTACCCCAACAGCATATGTTTAATACTGACAACCCCACCAACACCTAACACCTATAGCTGCAGTTTTACTGTCGCCCAATTTACTTTCCCAGCTCCTGACACAAAATTTGAAATTTGGAGTTCCCCTGTAGTATAGCGGAACTCTGGTGCCCACCATAGCCACAAAGTAACAGTGCCCACCATAGCCACAATGTAAGAGTGCCCACCATAGCCACAATGTAACGGTGCCTGCCGTAGCCACAATTAACCCTCCTGGTGGTCTATTAAAACCGCCAGGGGGCAGCGCAGCAGTTTTTTTTTTTAATCATGTAGCAAGCCCAGGGCTCGCTACATGATAGCCGCTGTGCAGCGGCATCCCCCCACCCCCTTCGATCAGGAAATTCCATTCAAAGGACGGGATTTCCTGGAGGGCTTCCCCCGTCACCATGGTGACAGGCAGGATGACGTTACCGACGTCATCGACGTCGTGACATCATTGGTGGTCTATTAAAACCGCCAGGGGGCAGCGCAGCAGTTTTTTTTTTTAATCATGTAGCGAGCCCAGGGCTCGCTACATGATAGCCGCTGTGCAGCGGCATCCCCCCACCCGCTTCGATCAGGAAATCCCATTCAAAGGACGGGATTTCCTGGAGGGCTTCCCCGTCGCCATGGTGACAGGCAGGATGACGTTACCGACGTCATCGACGTCGTGACATCATTGGGAGTCCCGATCCACCCCTCAGCGCTGCCTGGCACTTATTGGCCAGGCAGCGCACGGGGTTTGGGGGGGGACGGCGCAGCGCGGCGAGCGGCGGCTAATCGGCACGGAGCGGCGGAGATCGGAGTGCACACGCAGCTAGCTGCGTTTTGCAAAAAAAATTATGCAAATCGGCCCAGCAGGGCCTGAGAAAACCTCCTGTGCGGCTTACCCCGAACTACGTTCGGGGTTCTCGCCAGGAAGGTTAAGCTGGTGCCCAAATTGCTGCTTTCAGTGTCACAATAGATGCAATTTTTATGGCAGTCTATGGCGGTGCCCAAAGTTCAGGCGCAACCTGTGACCAAATTAACTGAATTGCTTCTCAGTTCCTGCAACCCTTGGGGCCCTTTCACGCCGGGGTGGTGCGTTATTTTTACTTTACCTCACCACTTTAATACTGCGGCGTTATGGCGCAGCACGACGAAAGTGACGCCGGGTTGCGGCGATCTGCATCAGCCCCGGATGTCATGTTAGTCTATGGTGATGTGGGATAATTTAAAAAATTACGGATGCAGTGTCACGGCGCGCATGCGCAGAAGCATGTATTTAAAATACGCTTCCATGCACTTCTGCATAGCCCGAAGCAGTAAGTGACGGCAAGCACGCATCACTTCCTGCTTGGCTCAATGCTAGATGGGGAATACTGCGTAGTAACATGGTATTCCTTAAAAGCCTGTTTCTGGTAGAGTGATGTGGTGCAAGCCACACACTGCATCGCTAACGCTGGTTTATAGTCTGCTTACTGTTAGTGGCATCTGATTGGTGCTGCAACATTTTTTTTTAATATTAATTTATTTGTCTTTTTTTAATGAAAATCACTATTTTATTTAAATGTATGCCTCCCCCCGAGATCCAATCATAGAGATCACCTCCCATAGGCATCAGCCTATGAGAGAGATCAACTTGCGAGTCTCTCCTAGGGACAGCTCAGTGACAGAGCTGTCCCCCGTACAGTGCTGCAGTAGATCGCAGCACTGCACATGTAAATAAATGTCTTTTTTGTTTTGTAACAGCCTGCTAGCTGCGATTGCGGGCTAGCAGGCTGATCTCTGTGGCCGCCTCTTTACCCTTGCAGGGAATGGCCGCAGAGCGATCGCTTGTTCCCTGCAAATCTCATCGCGAGATGACGCAATCCTGGGTTAGACGGTCCCAGCAGAGCCACTCTGGGTGAAACGGTCACAGAGAGGTTAATCAGAAGATACAGTGCATCTAAATTAAAATAAAATATTTACTTAATTAATTAAAAACAGATGTTACTTTGTGGATGACCCTCGTACAACTTAATGCCCAAATAAACTCAGTTGGCCTCAGACCATAATAAAGGGCAAAGCAGTGTTGAAACAACTGATAACTGCAATATGCTGGCACAGATCATAATTAACTGAATCCTGCAGAGTTATATAAAGCCAGGTAACTCACCATCACATCACAGAGGAAAGAAGACTGTACTGCAGACACTTATTAATGTAAGTAGCTTTTTAACTTTATGCTACAAAAGCAGACAGAACACACATTGCAGACTGAAGAGAACTTGTAGTGTGATTAGGAGGTGTAGGGAGAGGGACTTTGGTAATGTATTTTTATCAGTGTTCCTTGCGATGAGCAAAAATGTCAATATTGTTTTTGCATAATTTTTTTTTATTGCGACAATAATGTAAAATTCGACTTTCTAGTGGAAATGCCATCAAAAATCATTTTGTAATAAGTTTGTAATTTTTCACAAATTTCTGCACTAAAATAAATGATTTTTGTGATTTTTGCCAAAATTTCACGGTAAAAAAATAACGTCTTTGCACATTTTTCATGAATTTTCACATCGGAAAGAAAAATTAGTTTTTTTTTTTTTTACCATATTGAAATGTATTTTTGTGAATATTTTCCTTCGATTTTGAGAAAATATTCACAAAAACCCATTATATTTTTGCAATGTGGTCAAAGAAAACAAAATTTTCATTCTGATGCAAATATTTGTGAAAAAATGTGCAAAAACATTATTTCTCCACAAAAATTGAAGAAAAGTGCGAAAATCAATTATTTTAGCGCAATAATTAGTGAAAGATCACAAACTTATTACATAATGTAATATGTAATGAAGTTTTAAAATATAAAGAATGATACATTTTGTTTGGCTCTTGATGACTCAACACTTTTAACCTCCTTAGCGGTAACCCCGTGCTGGACACGGGGTAAGCCGCGCAGGAGGATTTCTCAGCCCCCGCTGGGCCGATTTGCATATTTTTTTCATACACGCAGCTAGCACTATGGTAGCTGCGTGTTACCTTCGATCGCCGCCGCTCGCTGCCGATTCGCCGCTACCCACCGCGTCAGAGGGTGCCCCCCCCCCCCCCAGACCCCGTGCGCTACCTGGCCAATCAGTGCCAGGCAGCGCTGAGGGGTGGATCGGGACTCCCTCTGACATCATGACATCGATGACGTTGGTGACGTCATCGCGTTTAGAACGGGATTTCCTGATGGGCCTGGTCGTCGGAGGCGATCCAAGAGGGTAGGGGGATGCCGCTGCTCTGTGGCTATCATGTCGCTAGCGCTAGGCTAGCTACATGATTGAAAAAAAAAAATTAAAAAATAGTGCTGCGCTGCCTCCCTGGCGGATTTAATTGACCACCAGGGAGGTTAAAGCATTTTTTTTTAATATCACCAGCATTAGGAATTGCATCAAAAAGTACCAATACTTACACACTAGCATGTGCAAATATAATCACCACCACCAACAGAGGCACTTGTTCAATGATATGATTTTCCTTCCCTTTCCCAGCTCTTGACATTACTGAAGACATGTTTTCTGTTGACCCTGTGACCATTCTTGTGTCCATTGCTGTCATACTTTATTTGGCCAATGTCTACAACAAACAGAAGCAACAGAAAGGCAAGAACCTCCCTCCTGGACCCAGACCTCTACCCATCATTGGGAGTATGCACCTGATGGACATGAAGAAGCCCCATAAAACATTTATTGAGGTAATATATTTACTGTCTTGACCTCCTTGCCGGTCTAAAAAATCCGGCAAGGAGGCAGCGCCGCACTTTTTTTTGATTTTTTTTTTTAAATCATGTAGCGAGCCCAGGGCTCGCTACATGATAGCCGCTGAGCGGCGGCATCCCCCCACCCACTCCGATCGCCTTCGGCGATCAGAGTATGCAGGAAATCCCGTTGAGAACGGGATTTCCTGCAGGGCTTCCCCGGTCGCCATGGCGACGGGGCGGGATGACGTCACCGACGTCATGGACGTCGGGACGTCATAGGGAATCCCGATCCGCCTCTCAGCGCTGCCTGGCACTGATTTGCCAGGCAGCGCAGAGCTCTGGGGCGGGGGGGAGCGACTCGGCGCGGCGGATTGTGGCGGATCGGCGGCGAGCGGCGGCGATCGGAAGTTACAAGCAGAAGTTACAAGCAGCTAGCAAAGTGCTAGCTGCTTGTAACAAAAAAAAAATATGCAAATCGGCCCAGCGGGGCCTGAGATATCCTCCTGCGCAGGTTACCCCGAGCTGAGCTCGGGATAACCGGCAAGGAGGTTAAAGGGTAATTCCAATTCCACTTTAAAAAAATTGCCACTCATTGTGGAATACTGCTACCATAAGGCCAGAAGCATAACTAAAATGATGGGGCCCCCTTAATGTTCTCGACTGTCCTCTTGCCCTGGGTGACCCTCACAGCACGAGGGCCCATCTTGCTAAAGTCATAAAACAAGTGTGGCCAAAAGGATCTTTACAAATTATATTATATTATATAAATTTATAAATTATATTATATTACAAATATAGTCACAAAAAACCCTTGATGTGGAGTATTGGAGGGGGAGTAGGTTAGTAGTTGGGGCCCTCCATACACCTCTATGCTCCCTGCAGTAGCAAGGACTAAACCCCTGCAGATGTCCCCCACATGAGGCTGTAGAGAGGCTCCCACTATGCTACATGGAAAATTAGTTGTACCACACAGCAGCCACGGTTACTAATTTTCAAGTTCAACGCCTATAAGGCCTGATTTGTGTGAAGGACCATGCTAGAGCAGGCCTAGGGTGGTTTCTGTCCAAGGGGACAATCAGACATGGAATAAAGTTTGCAGCATGTATAAGTGGAGACTGTAAATGGAAAAGGAAAGCTAAAAGGGAAATAGAAACTCGAGATGCTAGCATAATATTGCCCCTGTTTAACTCTCTAGTAAGGCCACATCTGGAATATGGAATTCAGTTCTGGGCACCACATTACAGGACAGATATTACAGTTTTAGAGCAGGTGCAGAGACGAGCAACAAAATTGATACGTGGGATGGAAGGTCTCGCTTACCAAGAACGTTTAGATAAACTGGGTTTATTTAGTCTAGAGAAAAGACGCCTTAGAGGGGATCTAATTAACATGTATAAATACATCAGAGGGCAATATAATAGCTTGGCGGATGAGCTTTTTGTCCCTAGGCCTTCTCAAAGGACTAGAGGACATGATCTGCGCATGGAGGAAAAAAGTTTTAGCCATTTATTTAGGAAAGGGTTCTTTACAGTAATAGTGATTAAGATGTGGAATGCATTGCGACAGGAAGTAGCAGTAGCAGTCTATACCTGCATTTAAGGGGGGCTTAGATGCTTTCCTTGCGTTGAAAGACATCCATGGCTACAATTACTAGGTAATGCCTAATGATGTTGATCTAGGGACTTTATCTGATTGCCATCCAGAGTCGGGAAGGAATTTTTTTCCCTTTTGGGGCTAATTGGACCATGCCTTGTAAGGGTTTTTTGCCTTCCTCTGGATCAACAGGGATATGTGAGGGAGCAGGCTGGTGTTGGACTTTGTTCTCAGGTTGAACTCGATGGACGTATGTCTTTTTTCGACCCAAATCACTATGTAACTATGTAACTATATTGCAGAGCAAAACTTAGAATAGGGGAGCTGCTGCCCAAGATACATAAACAAGAAGGGCTGCTGTGATGGAAGGGGGGGGGGATACACATAGAATGGGAGATGAGGGTGTCTGCTGCACAAATAAAGAAAGCCACAAAAAAGTTGTCCTGGGGTCGGAAAAAAAGTAGAATGCCCACAGTGTAAGCAAAGTGGCTGCTATTTTTGAA
Organism: Hyperolius riggenbachi; assembly: GCF_040937935.1. Classification (NCBI taxonomy): domain Eukaryota; kingdom Metazoa; phylum Chordata; class Amphibia; order Anura; family Hyperoliidae; genus Hyperolius; species Hyperolius riggenbachi. The sequence continues at coordinate 43,596,618 of NC_090649.1, read as the reverse complement.
CTTAAGGCAAACTCCAGGAAAAAATGTTTTCCTGGCCCTCTGTGTTCACGCTGTGGCAAAGCTTGTCTATATTGGTGCATTATTTTCTTTGGCATAACTTTTATCAGTTCACTTTCTTAATGATATATTTTCAGCTTTCTAAGAAGTACGGCCCCATATATACCATTCAACTGGGGACATCCAAGATGGTGGTCCTCTGTGGATATGACATCATGAAGGAGGCACTTATCAACCAGGCTGATGAATTCGCTGACAGGCCAAAATCACCCCTACTGTATAAAGCTGAGAAGGGTCATGGTAAATGTTTCCTATATTCATAGTCGTAGTAGAATATCTGTAAATGAACAACATTCATATACTAAAATACTGGTAATACTGTATTTACCTACATTGTACTATGACCTAACCTTTCCCTACGTTCAAACATAACCTAACCCCCCCCATGGGTGTCTAACCTTAACCCACCCCCCGGTGGGCAACTAACATTAACCCCTCCCCATAAGCAACTAAACTTAAGCCCCCCACACACAGATAACATTACTTCCTCCCGCACCTAACCTTAACCCTCCCTTTTTACCATGGTTACCTAACCTTAAACCCGGCATTAAGATGAGTGCTGTTAAAAAGAATGGCTGGTAATACAGTCAGAGCCCATTTAAACAGGATGCGTCTTGCACCCTTTTCAACTGCTCTGACTTGATCCGGTGAAAAGGTTGCAAAAAGGTCAATATAGGAGCCCTAATATCAGAAAGGAGACAGGGCAAAATTTCCACCTCTCCCAGATTCACTTCTCTTTGTACTCTTTAACCACTTATCCAACCCGCTGTGGTATACCTATGCTCCGTAGGACTTTGGTTCCCACACAGGGGTGTGGATACTCATCTATTATCTCTAATGCACAGCATGCGGACACAGTTCCCATTCACCGATCAAGTGCCTGTGATCAATGATCACTGGCATCAATGAGATGCCAGTGGTTATTGACAAAAGGAAAGTAAAACATACCCATACTACCTCCTTTGTACTGTTCACAGTACACAGGAGGAAGTAAACAATGGGACAACTAGTGGCTAAGTTGTGAAATTAATAATAGTAAAATGATGCCCTAATGCATTACATGAAATAAAAATACATAAATACATTAATATCACAAAATTAACAATTTTTTCCTTCACTCTCCCATAGTTATCAAAATAAACCATTTGCATATATATATATATATATATATATATATATATATATATATATATATATATATATATACATATATACATGTATTTCCAAATCAAATTTTGTTGTCATACATTGCACTAAGGACATATTTTAAAGGGACACTTAAGCCAGAAAAAAAAATGAGTTTTACTCACCTGGGGCTTCTACCAGCCCCCTGCAGCAGTCCTGTGCCCTAGCTGGGCAGCGGGGGACCAGAGGATTACAGCCACTCACTAATCCTCTGGTCCCCCGCTGCCAGCTAGTTTCGTTTTTTCCGACAGGCCCGACAGGACTGCCCACGCGTATCTTTTTCCGCATTCCCGACTGTAATTAGCGCTATTGCGGACCGCAACGCGTACAAAAATACGCGTTGCCGCATTACGCACGCATAGATATGCGGAAATGCGTATTTTTGTACGCGTTGCGGCCCGCAATAGCGCTAATTACAGTCGGGAATGCGGAGAAAGATACGTGTGGCCAGTCCTGACGGGCCTGTCGGCAAAAACGAAACTAGCTGGCAGCGGGGGACCAGAGGATTAGTGAGTGGCTGCGAGGGCACAGGACTGCTGCAGGGGGCTGGTAGAAGCCCCAGGTGAGTAAAACTCATTTTTTTTTTCTGGCTTAAGGTTCACTTTAAGTGTTGTGATAACCAGGATAAATGTGCAAATAAAATGTTGCACATTTTATTTTAAAACTATAATGGCCGATAACTGAGAAATAATTTGTCTTCATTTTTTTTCTTATTATTCCTGTCAATTTACATTTAAAATAAAATAATTCTTAGCTAATTGTACCATCCAAAGAAAGCCTAATTGGTGGTGAAAAAAAGAAAAAAGATATAAGTCATTTTGTGATAAAACAATGGTTAATTTGCATATATTCAGCAGTGTTGCACTGGGAGACATTATCGCAAATTCTTTCTGTTTTAAGAAAGCAAACTTTTGTTTTTGTAATAAGTAGTGATAGTGTTATTGGTGAATGAAAAGGAGGAGTGCTGAAGGTGAAACTTGCTCTGAGCTATAGGGGAAAAACTCCTTAGAGGTGAAGTGGTTCTGTGAACCTGTCTTTAGCCATACTTCAAATTTGAAACTGATGAGCTTAGCAATATATGTGTACATTTGAATAACGACTTGCTTCATGCTAAAAATATCACATCACTGATATGAATTAATTTTATCCAGGTGTTATCTTCTCCAGTGGTGAAAACTGGAAGGTCATGAGAAGATTTACTCTCTCCGCCCTACGAGATTATGGGATGGGCAAGAAAGCCATAGAAGATAAAATTAGTGAAGAAGCTGAGTGCCTAGTGGAGACGTTTAGATCCTATGGAGGTAAGTGTCCATTCCTTTGTCTGATTAAAACAACAACATAAAATACCCTAAACGCATACCCATCTGGTTATTGAAGTGTGCCAGAAAACAATTATAGAAAAGTTAAGAGGTAAATAATTTTAACTTTTTTTTTAATTTTGATGCAAATTTTATGCAGCTTGGAATTGGGCCAATCAAATCTGACAGGAAGTAATTTTTAAGCTGCATGCAATTTAGATTATAATTGCACTATGTTCTCTTAATCTCATGGAGACCTGATGACAGCACTGGATGGCTCCTAATCTGATGTGTCATTGTAGTGTAGTCAACAGAGGTGCACCAAGGTGTTGAGATTGTGATGATGACCCAGGTTTAGAGCTCAGGAAAAAATTGTCTTATTTATTAAACAACAAGTAAAACAAACAAACAAAGAAAAACGTACCATACAACAACAACATATGGGTTTTTCAAGAATAGAAAGCAATAGGTATGGTCGGGAATGCCCATTTCTGATTTTGCCAAATTCCAAATTTCCCAATGCCAATTTCCATTTTACGATTTTCTGCGTTAATGACTTTCTGTTTTTCCAATTTCCGATTTTTGAGGCGTATTTTATTAAACATGTTTTACACCAGAGAATGCAAAAAAAAAAAAAATTCAGAAAAAAAACAGAAAATTAGTCCTAAATGATTGCGGTGAACTGATTTCTGCTGAAAAATGCTGCATCCTCGAATTGGTCTAATGCGTCCGAGTTCTGTGTCTGGGCTAAAATTATCGAGTTGCGGTAAATTGGATTTCCGTGGAATTCCGATTTCTGTTTTGTCGATTTCCAAATTCCCATTGGAAATGCAGATTTCCAATCAGAAATGCAAAAATTTTAAGTCCATGGAATCCAAATGAGCATCCCTAGAAAGCAATTAAGACAGTATATCAGAATACATACATAGTTCTTGTGTGATTCGAAACTTCACCCATGTTGGCACATGTTTATTTGATAAAGTACAACAGAAATGGGGTACACTAAGGGGAGGCCCCTGGCCTTGCGAGTTTATAATCTCACTTTGGTCATTGCTGTGCATTGCTGATGTTTCTTTTTCTGTTTCTTGTTTCCATTTGTAGGGAAGCCCTTTAACAACCAGGTCATCCTTACTGCCTCTGTGGCCAACATAATTATCTCCATGCTGCTGAACAAAAGATTTGACTATGATGACCCCACCTTACTGAAGCTCATCGCCAATGTCAATGACAACGTAAGGCTCTTTGGTGAGCCCATGGCTCGGGTAAGCTTATTTCTCATTTTTAAATTATTGTTATGTTGAAAAATGAATCCTCTGAACTGTCATAAAAAAACCTCTTTCCATACTTTGATGTGGCCCCCAATATTCACAGACTCTCCCTTGCCTCCCCTCGGTGACCCGCTCAGCCGGGAACCAATGTTTCAAGGGTCATAAAACAAGTGTGGCCATCATAATGTACACCCATAACAAGTGTAGCCACAAAACACCTGATCTGAAGGATTGTTAAAGACCTCAAATGTTGCATAAGCATAATTTTGCATTGTAATTTGCAATTACAATGAGAAATTGTAATGAAAAATTTCGGGAAAATTAGGAATACATTTTGCATGTAAACCTAATCCATATGTAATTTAACGTAATTGTGCAGAATTTCATGTAATGTTGTGCTTAGACAGTTAATAGCAAAGCCCCCATATATGCTATCACTAAACAAATTGCCACATATGTTAAGGAGAAGGATGGTAATATGTAGAAAAAAAAAATTCTTAAAGACCTTGTAGTTTTTGAGAAAAATGGTTTTTAAACTGTTTTTTCTGAGTTTAAAAACCATTTTTTTTTTCATTTTTAAAATTGATTTTCTCAAAAACTACAAGGTATTTTTGAAAAATTATTTTTGACTTGTACACACTATTTTCCTTAACATATGTAGCAATTTTGGTGTCAATGGCATGTGTGGGGGTTTTTCTATTTAATGTTAAAATCGGTGCAAAATTATGCAACATTTTATGCAAAATTACGATTGACCATATGAAAACAAATCCTAATTACGTGTAGGCGTAATTGTGAAAATTTGCACCAAATTTAGCATGAATTGTAATGCGCTGGTTACCATCATCACTAGGATGGACCCCTTTTTTGGAGGAAGAGGAGGTTGGTAGTTGGGACCCGCTCACAGCTCAGCCCCTCCCTCTCTACAGTTGGAGGGGCTGCTGTCCTGGAGTTACACACCTGCTATCAAATGTGCACAGCTGGCCCTAACAGAAATTATAGGCAGAGGTATTACAAATACACATAGAGGCATTACAAACATCTACATATGGTATTCGTCCAGTTTTGAAAAACACCATGCAAAAGCTCTGTTGATTCACAGAGTGCATGTACATACAAAAAAATGACACTGCTTTTATGGAATTATGAATTTAAAGCGGAACCGAGATGAAAAATAAACTATAACAAGTAACTTATCTATATATCTTATGTAAAGTTTAGATGGTTTACACAGCAAATCTAGCTGCAAACAGCTTTAATAGAATATGATTATTTCCTCCTGTGATACAATGACAGCAGCCATGTTGTTTGTAAACATTACACAGAGGCCGGCTTATCTGTATCTTGAGCCATCAGCTTAATCCCCCCTCCTCCTCCCTCCTCCCCTTTGCCTCTCAAATCAATGGCTAGTAACACCTCCCTCTCCTCCTGCCCAGACTGAGCTCCCATGAGCCCTTGCTACTGCCAAGGCTCTCTGAAAACCTGTGGGCGTGGCTTTTTTCTGTTTATAGGGAATTAGAGTATTAAAACAAAAACAAAAAAATATTTGGCTTGAGGAATGCCCTATAAACAATAGGAAAGGAACACAATGATGCAATAAGTAAAAGTTCACCTCGGATCCACTTTAAGGTAACAATTTTACTCTTGACCTTTTTCAGCTGTACGACATGTTCCCCACCCTGGTAGACCCCCTGCCCGGTATCCACAATACAATTGCTGAAAACAGTAAGAAGATGCACAGTTTTATTAGAAAGACATTCACTAAGCACAAGAAGGACCTGGATGTGAACGACCAGAGGAATATAATCGATGCTTATCTGGTAAAACAGCAAGAGGTAAGGACTACTGGACAATGCCTTAAAAAGGAACTGTAGTCAAAATGATGCACTTAAATAGCTTATTTTCATACAATGCAATGTATAGATTATTTCAGAGTTTACCCTTTATAAAATATTTCCTCTCCCTGGTTTACAACCTGAAATTTACCACAGGTTGCACAGGCTTTACTGCTGGCAGGTACATCTCTGTGGAATGTTTGTTTCTGAGAATTCCTAAGCCAGTGAAAATAATGCCCGATCTCCCAGAATGCTCTGGGGGCTAGAATTCCACATATCTAATCAGCTTAGAGTAAGCATCACTGGGAGGGAGGGGTCACATACCAATATACTGCAATGTATAGCTATAGGAAGTGTTTCTGATGCCGAAACCAGCAAAAATTAACATACAAGTGGCTATCTTGAAACATTTACTGCATTCTACTATATGTCACTACAGGGCCTCTTTAAAGGGAACCTGATGTGAGAGGGGATATGAAGGGTGACATATTTATTTCATGCAATTTGCCTTGCTGTCCTACTGATTATTTTAGCCATAGACCCTGAACAGGCATGTAGATCAGATGCTCTTACTGCATTAGGTGCATACTTGTTTCAGGTGTGATTCAGGTGTGAATGCATTGTCTTTAAAGTGTACCTGGGATGAAGCTTGGATACAAAATCAGATAATTACCTAAGAAGAGGGAAGCTTCTGGATTCCAATGAGGCTTCCCTCACTGTCCTCTTGTCCCCGTTGCAGAGTGTGGACCCTCTAAAGGGCTTGTCGGCAATCTGATCGAGGGCCGCACTTCTCTTCAAGCATGAGCTTGGCTGTACTGCATGAGTACAGCCGCACCTGTGCAGTAAGGTGGAGCCACTCATGCATGACTGGCTCCATGATACTGCGCAAGCTGACTCTTGCCAGAAGAGGAGCACAGCCCCGATCACCAGGAGGGTCCGGGGCAGCGGCGGAGGACAGTGGGGGAAGCCTCTGGAGGATTCAGAGGATTTCCTCTGCTTAGGTTTTACTGTAAGTAAAACCTTGGATTAAGGGTAACTTGGTTTAAGAGTGCTTTGCAATACAAGCAACATTTTTTTGTGAAATTATGACTTGATATGCGAGCAAAAAAAAGTATTCATGCGTTACATGATCACAACTGAGCCGATAGTTCTTCTCCCTTTGGCACCGCATGATTGTACTTAATTGTGCTTTAATCTATAGAGACTGCACAAAGTCACATTTCCAGGAAATGCCCAAACGTATGCAAAAGTAACTGTCACTGGATAAGTTCCTTGTTGAAGCCACACAAAAGAAAAAGGTTGTGGCAAGCCAACAGATGGCAATGATTGTGTTAGTTATAGGGAAAGTCTTGTTTACATTTTTATTTTATACTATTTAACTTCAAATGTTTTTGGATTGTGGAACAAATCACCTAAATTTCCATTAATGTTTATGGGGAAATTTGCTTTCATATAAGAGCGCTTTGGATTACAAGGAGGTTTCCAGGAACAAATTTTGCTCGCAAACTGAGGTTCCACTGTATGTATTTCTGAACCCAAGCTTAAGCTCAGAGTTGGAAAAATATGCATGGAACAGACAGGATGGTGATTAGTAGAAGACAGAGAAATTCTGAAGATAGAAGTGATGTGGAAACTTGAGCAATGTCCATATACAATATGCCCACATATGTTCAAATATATCTTCTTCTCTCTGTTGTATAGGGGAAGCCAGAATCCACTCTGTACTACCATGATGATAACCTAACAGCGCTGATATCACAGCTGTTTGCTGCCGGAATGGAGACAACATCCACCACTCTGAGTTGGGCCATCCTGATTATGATTAAACACCCAGAAGTCCAAAGTAAGTGACTTAGAGATATGTCACATGTTTATGCCACCGGCTCTACATATGTGTACACCCTGCAATCTTCATTTCATTTCAACTTTGCAACACTTCATCAAATCAAGAGATACACAATCTTTATAAATAACAGCCATGTGGCCAATGCTGGATTTACATCTTAGGAGCTTATAGTAGAGTGACCAGACGTCCCGGATTGCCCAGGACGCGTCCCGGATTCGGGGTCCGCTGTCCCAGGCTTAATGAGGTCCCGGGAAACGTCTCGCTTTCAGCAGCGGGACGTCCCGGCCTCGGGACTCTGGCCACTCTCCTCATGAACTGGCAGCGGCGTCTATAGACGCCGTGCCAGTTCATTGCCCGCAGCCCCGCTCTAGCCTCCTTCTTCCGGTGTCTGTTCCGACACCGGCATGCGAGCAGGGCTACGGCAAGATGGCTGCCGAAGCCCTGTACTGGAGACTATTTGTGTGAAATGTTTGCCCGCATTGCGTTTTTTTTCTGGTGAAATGTTTGCCCGCGTTGTGTTTTTTTTTTTTTTTGGTGAAATGTTTGCCCGCATTGTGTTTTTTTTCTGGTGAAATGTTTGCCCGCATTGCGTTTCTTTTCTGGTGAAATGTTTGCCCGCATTGCGTTTCTTTTCTGGGGAAATGTTTGCCCGCATTGCTTTTTTTTCTGGTGAAATGTTTGCCCGCATTGCGTTTCTTTTCTGGTGAAGTGTTTGCCCGCATTGCGTTTATTTTCTGGTGAAATGTTTGCCCGCATTGCGTTTATTTTCTGGTGAAATGTTTGCCCGCATTGCGTTTATTTTGTACTGACATGTTTGCCCGCTATGCGTTTATTTTGTACTGACCTGTTTGCCCGCATTGTGTTTATTTTGTACTGACATGTTGCCCGCATTGCATTTATTTTATACTGACATGTTTCCCGCATTGCGTTTATTTTGTGCTGACATGTTGCCCATTGCGTTTATTTTCTGGTGTCCGGGGTAACTGTTACTGCATTTATTATTTATTGGTCATAGATGGCTATGTTTGCTGCTTTGTGGTTACGGTATACTATTAGCATCAAACAGTTTCTGTACACCCATGATGCAAAGTCTCGTTTGACCACATCATGGCGTAAACACTGCTTTCTTATGCCTCACTGTTACATCATTACGATAGCTCCACCCATACAATGTAATGGCCATGCCCATTTTTCACACGCCGCAGCCACCCCCTCGAGTCTTCGTCACTGCACGCTCCTTGGTCCCCCCCACTTTTCGCCACCCCCCCTTCCCCGCCCCGCCCCATCCCAGGTTGGACCCACAAAAATCTGGTCACTCTACTTATAGGCATGTAATTTCTGGCAACCTAAACTCCACCCTCCATCCATGGCATCCAACTTTACCATCAAGCTCCCTCTACTTGTATTAAGATGGGCTGGTCAGCGCTGAAGGAGCATAGATAGCAAAGTGGGTGGTCTGGATCAAACTGCCAATCCAGCCTGCCCATTTAGCTCTCTGTGCTCCAGAGACATTGACATCACTGTGGCTACAGGATGATGAGCGTGGGTTCACAAACCCCTGACAGCTGCCTCTAAGCTTAATGGTGCCTGTAGGCTTGTGCCTAGTGTCCCGAATGTTAAATCTGGCCCTGCATGTGGCATAGTTATGACATTCCTTTCTAAAATGAGTTTTGTGTATAAAATGAGACATTACCCCAAGTAACTTTTCAAGCTCACTGCTTATTCGGCATACTTTATCCATGTTCAAATTTCACATAAACTCCCTAACTGCCTCCTATCCAGGGCCGGATTTACCATTAGGCACTGTAGGCACGTGCCTAGGGGCGGAGCTATTTGTGAGGGGCGGGCGGATCACTGCCCACTCAAAGTCACTGTTTCTCTTCCTCCCTGCATTTGTTAACAAACTGGCAGCAGGCAGCGGCTCCATCATTCTCCCTCGGAGAGCGGCGCATGCAAAATACTGTTGTGCGTTCCAGACTCAGCGCTGACGTCAGTCCTCAGCAGCGCCCCCTGCATCCTCTCCATGTCACGCTGTGTGTAACCATGGAGAGGACGAAGGGGGCGCTGCTGAGGACTGACGTTAAGGCTGCCTGGAACGCATGGAGGAGCCCTGAGCATCCTTCCTGTCACTGCCAAGGGGGCTGTTTGGGGTGCCGCTGCTCCTCCGGATACTATTCGGGTCTCCTCTGAACGGCCTTCTTCTGCCCACAAGTTCCCCTCAGCCGCTGTCTGGAGCCGCGAAGCATATTTGGGTGGAGAAGAACTTGAGGTTTCTGTGGCTCCGCCCCCTCCGACTCCAGCGACAAAGGATCAGCTGAGAAGTTACTGTCACAAATATGTGCAGGCAGTGCACAGCGCCGCTCTGCTTCCTGCACGGAGGTGGCGCCCTGCCCCCTGTGTGTAGACCGTGGCAATTTCAAAGTGTGTCAAGAGGAAGAGAGACAGCCTGCGCTGCACTAGCATGACTGTGGACTCTCATCCAGCCAGCATGAGCAGAGAAAGAACTGCTGCATAGCCTGGGAGCTTTCCCTGGGAGAGAGGACAAGGGTGAGGAAGGATGTGCACGCTGCTTTCACTGTGATATATTACTGTGAGATACAGAGCTTAGCCTGATTACCAGCAGTACTTTGTGATCTCTTATTTGTTCTTCCACTTGTGCATCTCCTCCGAGGCCCCCCTCCTCCTCCACTCTCCTCTCTACAATTGCTTCTTTCATCCCTGCTAAATGGGACAGAAATAGCCAGCAGTCCTGGTGGGATCCCTCTGCTTTTTCTCCCCCCCCCCCCCCATGTCTTGTGCTTCTACCTTAATTACCCCCCCATGTCTTCCCATCTTTTTTATGTTCTCAATTTCACCTCACATCCCTCGTGTCTCCTTTTCATGCATCTGTCTCTCCCAAAAAGTTACTACTATTTGATCATTCTCTCTCTGACTTCTGGCATCTTCTGCAGCATGTTGCAGAGACTAGTACATAGTCATGTCACTGTCGTCAGATGAGCTCACAATCAAATCCTATCACACTCATACTCTTACTGTCCTATGATATCTATTTATATAGCACTGGCATCTTCTACAGCACTTTACAGAGTACGTAATCGTGTCAATGACTGTCCTCAGAGGATCTCAGAATCTAATCCCAGCATAGTCATAGTCTAATGTCCTACCATATTATTATTATGTATTTATATAGCACTGACATCTTCTATAGCACTTTACAGAGTACATAATCATGTCAATGACTGTCCTCAGAGGAGCTCACAATCTAATCCTACTCTAGTCATAGTCTAGTATGCTACCATATTATTATTATTATGTATTTATATAGCGCTGACATCTTCTACAGCACATTACAGAGCATATAGTCATGTCACTGACTGTCTTCAGAGGAGCTCACAATCTAATACTACCATACTGTAGTTGCCCCACTGACTCCTCTCTGTGCTCTCTATACCTACCTCCTGTGCTCTCCCACCTACCTATCTGGGTATCTACCGTACATTGTGTGGTTTTATTAAAAAAGGAAAAGTGACATTAGGGGGTGTGGTCTGTTAAGGGGCGGAGTTTAGGGCACCAGAGCTTATGTGCCTATAGGCTCCTGAACTGTAAATCCGGCCCTGCTCCTATCATCTCTATCCTCAGCTGGCCACAGATGGGTCAGTCATGAACCAATATGTCACACATATCTGACTGGAACTAGATTGGATTGTAATGGATTCCTTTCCTACCTACATGGCTATTTGCATTGATTCCAGCAGAAATCTGTCAAGCATTGATTGAAACCACAAGCACTGTTTGGCTTGAGGCAGAGCACCACTATGGACCATGGTTTCCCTCTGCTCGTGCCTCACTCTGATTTCATGTAGATTGCTTAGAAATGAAGATTGAAATCAGTAGGCTGCTTACGATTTGTGAGAGGGAAAAAAGTAATTGTATCTGACTGTTGATCTGAAATTTTCATTGCTGTGCATTGGCATGGCAGGCGGATTCAGATGTGGTTTCACAGTTGCCTGGTTACCATGTATGTCTTGGAGATGGAAGTTGCAATTGGAAGAAGGGCCTCAAAGTTTACCTGAGATGAATTAAAGCTCAGGCTTTATACTTACCTTGCACTTCCTTCAGCCCCCTTGAGGCCGCTCGGTCCCTCAACATCTCCCTGGTCCGCTCCTTTCCCACACTGGACAGCCCAGTATTCTGGCGAGTCACACTTCATCGTGCATGCGTGGCTGGGCCGCACATGCGCACTGAAGCATGACTTGGACAGAATACCGTGCTGGCCAGCGGGGAACAGGAGTGGCCTGGGGAGACGTTGAGCGAGCCACAAGGGGGCTTAAGGAAGGGCCAGGTAAATATGGAACCTAAGACTTCTTTTGTCTCCGGTTCCCTTTAATGAAATGAAAAATAAATGGCATACAGTACTGTTCATTTTTAGATGTGTATTAACACAGTTACAGCCACCTTTTTTCTTTTTCCTGCATGCGTAATCAGCTGCAAAATTAGTGTTAAGCAAAGGAAACTTGGATTGGGAAAACTAGGGGTTGGAGAATCAGGATTAGGGAAATTAGAGAAAACAAGCTAGGTTCACACTGTGCCATTGCATTGCATCACACTATAACAAACATAAAGTGCAACCAAAACAACAGTGGCCTGCAATGTAATGCATGCAAAGAAGCACATGACCAATGCACTCCTTTATTGAGTAACAATGTGGGCATCAATATGTGCGCTTCTAGCAACACACTGCATGTTCAAACAACTAAATAGACTTTAAATTGCATCACATTAAAGGGTGCTAAAGAATGTCAAAACCAACCCAACTTATTAATGTGAAAATACTCTCAGGGGTTGCAAGATTTTGGGATTGCAGGTCAAGAGAAACAGCAGACCTATGATAGTTCATTGCAGCTTCACTAAAAACCTGGGCCATTTATATGACTTTGGCGAGAACGGTTCGGCCATGTCCAGTAGAACCAAGTGCCTTTTCATGGAGGAAAAAAGCCATAAACAAGTCCATTGCTTCTACTGGTCATGCATGGACCTTACTCTCATTTGCCCAATACAGATGTTCTTGTACATGGTGAGAGGGACCCGGTGCTGAAATGGTGTGTTGTAAAAGGATAGTTCATATTAGCGCTCTATAACTAGTATGTTCATTAGAGGTCCCAACCTAGCAAACTCTCAGTAAAACAGGCCCCACATATAGTTACATAGTTACATAGTTATTTGGGGTTGAAAAAAGACATACGTCCATCGAGTTCAACCAGAGAACAAAGTACAACACCAGCCCGCTCCCTCACATATCCCTGCTGATCCAGAGGAAGGCAAAAAACCCTTACAAGGCATGGTCCAATTAGCTCCAAAAGGGAAAAAAAATCCTTCCCGACTCCAGATGGCAATCAGATAAAATCCCTGGATCAACATCATTAGGCATTACCTAGTAATTGTAGCCATGTATGTCTATCAACGCAAGGAAAGCATCTAAGCCCCCTTTAAATGCAGGTATAGAGTTTGCCATAACTACTTCCTGTGGCAATGCATTCCACATCTTAATCACTCTTACTGTAAAGAACCCTTTCCTAAATATAATATAATCAGAACTAATCACTAAATTCTGTATTCTTAATAGGAAAGGTGCAAAATGAAATTGATAGAGTCATCGGAACAGCACCTCCTAAGATGGAACACAAGAAGCAGATGCCTTACACTGAAGCCGTCCTCTGTGAGGTCCAGCGCTTTGGGGACATCATTCCAGATAATGTAGCACATGCAACTTCTCGGGATGTAACCTTAAGAGGATATTTTATTCCAAAAGTAAGTGGTACATAAAATTAAAGCTGAAATACAGACATTTATATAAAAATGTATTTATAGAGCGCTGACATTTTCCACAGTGCTGCACAAAGTATGTTGATTTGTCACTTAAAGAGAAAACCAAGAATTGAACTTCATCCCAATCAGTAGCTGATACCCCCTTTTACATGAGAAATCTATTCCTTTTCACAAACAAATCATCAGGGGGCGCTGTATGGCTGATATTGTGGTGAAACCTCTCCCACAGGAAACTGTGAGGACCATGGTCCTGGCAGTTTCCTGTCTGTGAACCTTGCTGCATTGTGGGAAATAGCTGTTTACAGCTGTTTCCAACTGCCAAAAAAGCAAGCAGCAGCTTCATCACCTGCCAGCAGTTAAAATGTCACCATGTGATAAATGTCAGACTGTAAATCAGGAATTTAAAAGATTTTACAATGGGAAAACACTAAATCATTTATACATAATTATTGTAAAAATGAAGCACTTTTTTATTACATTATTTTCACTGGAGTTCCTCTTTAAAGGGAACCTAAACTGAAAAGGCTATGGATTTTTCCTTTTAAACAATACCAATTGCCTGGCAGTCCTGCTGATCTCTAAGGCTGTAGTAGTGGCCAAATCACAGACCAGAAACAAACATACATACAGCTAATCCAGCCTGACTTCAGTCAGAGCACCTGATCTGCATGCTTGTTCAGGGGCAGTGGCTAAAAGTATTAGAGACACAGACCCATATGCAATTAATTTTTTCACCCGAGTTATCTCCTAGGAGATAAATTTCATTTTCTTTGTAAACTAAATTTTCAGCATTTTAAAATCAGAAAAGTACCCCAAAGTTGGTAAAAAAAGTACTATCAAATTTATTTAGAGTATTTTCTTGCTTGTTGGTGACTTAAAATGCATTTTATGACAAGTTGTAAAAATATCACCTAGGAGAAAAGTCAGGAGAAACAGTTAATTGCATATGGGCCACAGGATCAGCAGGAGAGTCAGGCAACTGGTATTACTTTAAAAGGAAAATTTCCATATCCTTCTCAGTTTAGGTTCCCTTTAACTGTCCCTCAGAGGGGCTCACACTCTAACCCCTACTATAGTCATATGTCTATATCATGTAGTGTATGTATCGTAGTTTAGGGCCAATTTAGGGGGGTGCCAAATTACTTATCTGTATGTTTTTGGGAAGTGGGAGATAATCAGAGCCCCCAGAGGAAACCCATGCAGACACAGGGAGAACCTACAAACTCTATACAGATAGTGCCCTGGCTGGACTTTGAACTGGGGACCCTGCACTGTAAGGTAAGAGTGCTAACCATTGCACCACCATACTGACTATTTATCCCATCTGTAAACAACACACATATGAGATGTACAATCCAGGATATTGTGGCTTTATATTTACTGGAAAATAGCAACGTAACTACAAATCGTGCCCCTCCCCCCATCAAAACTTTGATGGAGCCCCCAATATTCACACCTTTTTCCTTGCCTACCCCAAGTGACCCTCAAAGCCTGGTGGCCCCCTCCTAAAAAGCTCATAAAACAAGTGTGGATACCGTAATGATCACACCCATAGCAAGTATAGCCACAAAAAAACCTAATCTGGAAGACAACCCCTTTAATAGAGGGAGTGAAGTAGTAGTTAGGACCAGGGTCGGACTGGGACCTTGGGGGCCCACCATAGAAATTTGAACTTGGGGCCCACACATCCCTAGATATCACCCGAACCTCCGATTTTAGGTTTGCGAACTTCCGCAAAAGGTTCAGTTCGCGTGAAGTTTTGCGAACCACAATATACTTCAATGGGGATGCTAACTTTGAAAACTAGAAACATTTATGCTAGCCACAAAAGTGATGGAAAAGATGTTTCAAGGGGGATGAGTGGGTTAAATGCCAAAAGTCCCCGGGAAAAATCTGGATTTGACGCAAAGCAGCGTTTTAAGGGCAGAAATCACATTGAATGCTAAATGACAGGCCTAAAGTGCTTTCAAACATCTTGCATGTGTACACATCAATCAGGGAGTGTAATTAGAATACTGCTTCACACTGACACACCAAACTCACTGTGTAACGCACCGCAAACAGCTGTTTCCGTAGTGAAGGCCGTGCTGGACTGGTGCGCACCATGGCGAGAGTGCAGGCCGTGGCGGTGTTCAAGCCCATATGGTCGCAGGGCTGTGGTAGCTCAATGATAGAACAACAGTGACTGTCCAGCTGATCAGATTTGGTCTGTCCACAATGAAGCAACAACCTTATCTTCTTGTATGTAGGTAGGCATAGGTAGGAGACCCAGTATAGGTAGGTAGGCATAGGTAGGTGCCCCAGTATAGGTAGGTAGGCATAGGTAGGTGCCCCAGTATAGGTAGGTAGGCATAGGTAGGTGTCCCAGTCAGGTAGATAGGTGCCCCAGTAGTTAGCTAGGCATAGGTAGGTGTCCCAGTATAGGTAGGAAGGAATAGGTAGGTGTCCCAGTATAGGTTGATAGGCATAGGTAAGTGTCCCAGTATAGGTAGATAGACATAGGTAGGTGCCCCAGTAGTTAGCTAGGCATAGGTAGGAGTCCCAGTATAGGTAGGTAGGTGCCCTAGTATAGGTAGGTAGGCATAGGTAGGTGTCCCCGTAGTTAGGTAGGCATAGGTAGGTGTCCCAGTATAGATAGTTAGGCAGGGCCTGGCTGGCACAGTAATAGCAATTATCAAGGTCCAGCTGCAACAGATAGGGTTGTATAATGCAGTGTCAGTGGGCAACACAAAAAAACAAAGCAAAAAACAACACATCAGGAGAACATTAGCTCTCTAAAGAGCTGTTGAGGGGTGCTATTTTAGCAATAACAATCAGCCAGGAGAAAGCTAGCAAGCTTACAAGAGCCTAACTAATCTTTCCCTATGAGAGTCTGCCAGCAGCTGTCCCTTCACTAATTACTGCAGGCACACGAGTGAGTCCAATGCCTGACGGTGTCTGCCTTTTATAAGGGGGGGGGGGTGGCTCCAGGAGTGAGTGTAGCCTAATTGGCTAAAATGTGCCTGCTGACTGTGATGTAGAGGGTCAAAGTTGACCATAATGGCACACTATGGGGGCGAACCGAACTTCCAGAAAAGTTCGCCTTCGCTGGCTAACGCGAACCACCGAAAGTTCGCCTGGAACCGTTCGAGCCATCTCTACACATCCTACGATTGTGGTGAAAAAAAAAAGAGCGAGGCCATGCACCAGAAGGTGTGCGTGGTCATGAAGCTTCATGGACAGGACGAAATGTAAATAGCAGCATTGTAATTCAGAGACACTGCTGCCCAGCATAACATTGCATAGAGTCTTGCTCCTTTAATATAAAGTAATGTCCTATTTATCTTACATATGACATTGATTAGAGTGTGAGCTCCTCTGAGGACAGTCAGTGACATGACTATGTACTCTGTAACATGCTGCAGAAGATGTCAGTGCTATATAAATACATAATAATAATATGGTAAGACATTACACTATGACTATGGTGGGATTAGAGTGTGAGCTCCTCTGAGGACAGTCAGTGACATGACTATGTACTCTGTAATGTGCTGCAGAAGATGTCAGTGCTATATAATACATAATAATATGGTAGGACATTACACTATGACTATGGTAGGATTAGATTGTGAGCTCCTCTAAGGACAGTCAGTGACATGACTATGTACTCTGTACTGTGCTGCAGAAGATGTCAGTGCTATATAAATACATAATAATAATAATATGGTAGGACATTAGACTATGACTATGGTAGGATTAGATTGTGAGCTCCTCTGAGGACAGTCAGTGACATGACTATGTACTCTGTACTGTGCTGCAGAAGATGTCAGTGCTATATAAATACATAATAATAATATGGTAGGACATTAGACTATGACTATGGTAGGATTATATTGTGAGCTCCTCTGAGGACAGTCAGTAACATGACTATGTACTCTGTACAGTGCTGCAGGAGATGTCAGTGCTATATAAATACATAATAATAATATGGTAAGACATTAGACTATGACTATGATAGGATTAGAGTGTGAGCTCCTCTGAGGACAGTCAGTGACATGACTATGTAATCTGTAATGTGCTGCAGAAGATGTCAGTGCTATATAAATACATAATAATAATATGGTAGGACATTAGACTATGACTATGGTAGGATTAGATTGTGAGCTCCTCTGAGGACAGTCAGTGACATGACTATGTACTCTGTAATGTGCTGCAGGAGATGTCAGTGCTATATAAATACATAATAATATGGTAGGACATTACACTGACTATGGTAGGGATTAGAGTGTGAGCTCCTCTGAGGACAGTCAGTGACATGACTATGTACTCGGTAATGTGCTGCAGGAGATGTCAGTGCTATATAAATACATAATAATAATATGGTAGGACATTAGACTATGACTATGGTAGGATTAGAGTGTGAGCTCCTCTGAGGACAGTCAGTGACATGACTATGTACTCTGTAACGTGCTGCAGAAGATGTCAGTGCTACATAAATACATAATAATAATATGGTAGGACATTAGACTATGACTATGGTAGGATTAGAGTGTGAGCTCCTCTGAGGGCAGTCAGTGACATGACTATGTACTCGGTAATGTGCTGCAGGAGATGCTAGTGCTATATAAATACATAATAATAATACGGTAGGACATTAGACTAGGACTATGGTAGGATTAGATTGTGAGCTCCTCTGAGGACAGTCAGTGACATGACTATGTACTCTGTAACGTGCTGCTGAAGATGTCAGTGCTACATAAATACATAATAATAATATGGTAGGACATTAGACTATGACTATGGTAGGATTAGAGTGTGAGCTCCTCTGAGGACAGTCAGTGACATGACTATGTAGTCTGTAATGTGCTGCAGGAGATGTCAGTGCTATATAAATACATAATAATAATATGGTAGGGCATTAGACTATAACTATGGTAGGATTAGAGTGTGAGCTCCTCTGAGGGCAGTCAGTGACATGACTATGTACTCGGTAATGTGCTGCAGGAGATGCTAGTGCTATATAAATACATAATAATAATACGGTAGGACATTAGACTAGGACTATGGTAGGATTAGAGTGTGAGCTCCTCTGAGGACAGTCAGTGACATGACTATGTACTCTGTAACGTGCTGCAGGAGATGTCAGTGCTACATAAATACATAATAATAATATGGTAGGACATTAGACTATGACTATGGTAGGATTAGAGTGTGAGCTCCTCTGAGGACAGTCAGTGACATGACTATGTAGTCTGTAATGTGCTGCAGGAGATGTCAGTGCTATATAAATACATAATAATAATATGGTAGGACATTAGACTATAACTATGGTAGGATTAGAGTGTGAGCTCCTCTGAGGACAGTCAGTGGCATGACTATGTACTCTGTAATGTGCTACAGAAGATGTCAGTGCTACATAAATACATAATAATAATATGGTAGGACATTAGACTATGACTATGTACTCTGTAAAGTGCTGCAGAAGATGTCAGCGCTGTAAAAATATGTAATAATATGGTAGAACATAGACTATGACTAGAAAGGAAAATGAGCGAGGGAGGTGGAAAGGAGTGAGATGGAGCGGCGGGCATAACAATTGCAACCAAAACTCCTGGCGGTCTCCATGGTTACCATGCTGAGTAGAGGCGGAGCGTTATACATTAACTGCTCTCTGGGTTCAGCAGGACAGGTCCTCTTCACTCTGCTTTGGTTTAGCTCATCGCTGCAGCGTACAGTCAATTACTATGTAGCTCTCGTTGACATGTGACATGTATAAAGAGCCACATGGTGATCGGCTGCACAGCATGGTGATGAGCTATACTGAAGAGGAGCGAAGAGGACCTGTCCTGCAGCCTGGAGAAGATAATGTACACGTTGTTGCTGCTCTAATGGGTGATAAGGGGAGGGGGGACACTGACATCTTGTATACCTTTTAATTGTTTTATTATTATTATTTTTTTGGGGGGGGGGGGGGTGGAGGTAATGGAAGCCACCATCATGTGGGTGGCAAACAGTAGCTTTTTGCTGGGGGTGAGGGGGGCTGGAGAACTGTAGCAACATCCCTGGGTGGGGTTGAAGGGGGGAGAAGTGCACGATAGGAAAGAAAAGATGGAAGAGGGATTAGAGGAAAAAGTGGGGGAGGGGGGAGAGAGAGCAGGGACAAGATGGACGGAGGGGAAAGGAAAAGAGAGGGGGAGAGAGAGTCCAAGCTGGAGGGAGAGGAAAAGATTGGGGGGGGAGGGAGAAAGGTACACTAAAGCAAAACTGCTAACAAAGCTAACAGCCTTCCTATACACCTTTACAAGTTCCAGTGCTGCAGTGCAGGTGATCAACATCCTTGTTATCACACAAAAAGAATCTTCGTACAGGACATGAAGTTACAGCAGTGTGCCTGCATACCTTCTGTGCAATACTGATTCAGGATGCCTGGTTCCAGAGCAGGAACACAAGCAGCTGTGAGATCCTCCTGGCTCCTGGAGCTTCTGTGTGTCTGTGTGTGTTCATGTCTCAGGTGGGGGCGGGGCTGCTGCTTAGACACTTCACTTTCTCCTCTCCCCTGCCAGCCAAGCAAGTGTCTAATAACGGCAGGGAGAGAGAGCAGGGCTGTCACAGGCAGCAAGAAGCTCCAGCTGATAGGAGCATTCATGTCAGGCAGGAGAAGTGCGTACTTTTAGCTGTGCACAGGACAAACCGGGAATTGTCCGCACAGTTCAGCTACACGCCTGCCTGGAGCTTTGAAGTTAGAATCATATCGCTCGAGGCTCCCAGCCCAGCATCACATGAGGGGGAGGGGGTGGAGCTACCATGGCACAGCCAGCCTGCAGCAACCTCTCAGCGTGAATGATTCAAACGCTGAGAGGAAAATCTTTGTGCTGCAGGCTGGGATTTGTTCACCCCAGGAGTGGAGGCGGGGCCCACCGGAGATGTGGAGGCGGGGACTACCGAGCAAATCCTCGGTACTTCGATGGGTCAGTCCGACACTGGTTAGGACCCTCTTACAGCTCTGGGCCCTCTATGGTCACAGGTGCTGCTTCCTTGTAGTTACGCCGGTGCTAGAAATCAAATTTGAAATGGTCTTCATGGCACACATCTGTTAGGGCTTTCCATGTTTCCAACTACCCCCAGTTCATTCCTGTAGATAACCTAGGTCTGTTTTACAGCTTGAAAAACAGAAATTGAAACCGAGAGCCCAATCTAGCGTAGTATTTTCAGTAAGTCAGGATATATTGTGTAAATGAATTTATACTCACAAATGTGGGTCACCACACAGGCGACCAATGGATAGGCAGGTGGGGAGAATTATAACCTGACCCCACTCAGGTTTAAAAGTCGCTCTCTGTAGACAGGTAAGATGGGGATACACCCCTCCACCAAGGGTGGACCAGATCGGTAATAAGACGAGAATAACAGAGGCGCCAACAAAGAATAAAATAGCTAAAAACTGTTTTAAAAGGAAGGAAGTGGGTGGAGTCGCCTCTGTGAGGCACTCTGGCACATCAATTGACCCTTGCTTGTGTTCTCCACACTCGATTGCCTGATGAAGCAGGATGTTGGCCCGTGAAACGCGTTGCACATTTGGAGAATTGTTTTAATAAATGTTAAGGTTATATTTATAACGGCTTACACTGCCTGGTCATTTATATACCTGAGGGAGGCGAGTCCACACACTTCCTTCCTTTTAATACAGTTTTTTAGCTATTTTATTCCTTGTTGGCGCCTGTTATTTTCGTTTTATTACCTATGTCTGTTTTACATCCATCAGACATCTGGTATGTTTTGGGGTACAACTGAACATGCTACGCACTTGTAGCTTTATTACAGAAAATAACAGGAAAGTTGTAACCTCATCAATGTGTTGCTGGTAATACTGCTCATATACAAGCTCTGTGACAGTGTAACACCGTCTATAACACGTTTTTGTTCATTCTACAAATGATTTTCTCCCTAGGGCACCACCATTATCCCATTGCTGTCTGCCGCATTGAGAGATGAAGCCTATTTTGAAAAACCTTATGAGTTTTACCCAGAACACTTTCTCGATGCAGATGGAAATTTCGAAAACAACGAGGCCTTCATCCCATTCTCAGCAGGTAACCCATAAACAGTGATGATTGTAATGAGCTAATTATAATTTATGATTATGCAAAATTACACATATATTTTTGCAATTAGGCCTATACTTAATTACAAAATCATAATCCAATTGACTTTGTTTAATCATTTGTAATAACGCATGAGTTTACGCGTGTAATGATCGCTGCTGCAGCAGCTATTGCTGGAAGTAGTAGTGCTGCAGCTCAGGCAGTTCTGATCTATTTCCATGCAAGCTGCATAGCTTTGTCTGTCTTTCCCTGCTGTCAGCTTGTGACTGATTATCATTCACCTGTGTGGGAATCTGCATGTCTGCTCCCATTGGATGACCTCAGTATAAAGATCTGCTTCCTGCAGGGTTTCCTTGGGTTTTCATAGCTTCAGTGTAAGCCAGTCTTGCTGTCGCTTTAGCCCCCGATCGTGTTTCTTGTTATAAAGATACTTTGCTGGTCTTTGCATCATATATTGGTTCATTGCCAATATATATGCATACCAGCACGTTTATTATTTTCCTTGTATTTGTGTTACGTTAATACATCAGTGTCGCTGATGTATACGTACACGAACTGTTTATATCCTCTGTGCAGTTAGTCAGCTTTCCAGCACGTTTTGGTAGGTTGCGCGTACCGTGACCACCCGTGCTGAGGTAGTTACCCTGCTCCTGGTTCTGTTTGTGGATTGCGTTCATCTCTGCGAAGAGATAACGAATCCTTCTGAATCCTGTTCTGTTACTGTTTGTGGATTGCGTTCATCTCTGCGAAGAGATAACGAATCCTTCTGAATCCTGTTCTGTTACCGTTTGTGGATTGCGTTCATCTCTGCGAAGAGATAGCGAATCCTTCTGAGTCCTGTTCCCTGTATTACTCCATTCCTAGTCAGCGTTCCTGCTTATGTCAAATATCGGTTCATTGCCGATATATACATATGTTAGTCAGACGTTACAAATAGTTTCATTGATAGCTGTAATTGTAATACGCTAGGAAAACATACTTATTGTATATTTATCTGTGTTACGTTCATCTATCTTAATCCTGCTGTTTCCTGACTATCCTGTCCTGTCTTTGTGAGGCACGCCATCGCCGCAGCGCATTGGCTGCCTCATTCCAGTCTGTCTGGTTTTGGACGCTTGCTGTCGCTAAGTAGCCGCTTGCTAGCAAGCGTTCATTCTGTCTACCTGTCCTGATCTCCTCAGTTCTGGTTTGTGCGCTCAGCGCTACTTTGCGCTGAGACGTTATAACGAAAGCATTGTTTGTGGCTGTCAGATCTGCACCGGCTCTGTGCGCCACAATCTCCTATTGGAGTCAGTCCTCCCCTCCACTATACTAGGGATAGCCTGTTTCCTGGTGCTAGTGTGTGTACCTCCTCCACGCCAGCTCATGTGTTGCATGCTGACTGTGGAGAATACACCACCAAGCCTTACATTATGAAAACCCCATTACCAATCCCCATTGTGGGGGGGATTCCCAGAAAGTATGACACTGTTAATTATGGTTCCTGTTCCTTTAAGAAATTTGAAGAACTTAGCTCTGAAACAGAAAATGAGTTTTTCTCTGAATGTGCCAGGTTCCTGACCAATCCTGATCTCCAAGCGACTCCTGTTTCAACCTGGGCACTCCAACTAAGTTATATTTTGTTTAAAGGGGAATTATTCCAGTGGGCATTTGATGTTCTCAATCATTCCGATTTGAAAGAGAGACCGCTGGAATTTCTAGCGTTTGTGATCCATAACTGGTTGCGCATAGATCCATTGCCTTTTCCTCTTAATGAACTCCTGGCAGCAGGTCAATCAGCTACTCCTTCAATTGCTTGCAAAAATGTTCAGCAAGCAGAAAGTGTTACTGATAATTTTCCTGCAGCCTTGAATAAATCACCAAGAACAGCAGGGAAAACAGCAGGGTCTAAGGCCAAACGCAAACGTTCTAAGAAACGTGTCCGATCTGCAGAGTCGTTATCCTTAGTGACTGAGACCTATAATGAGATTCTGCCATTAACAGATAATGAAATGCAATTGTCTTTCAGGGGAGTTAAATGGACTTATGAAACTACTAATGAACTTTCCTCCCTGGCTAGGGAAAATAAAGATTTTTGTTTAAAAGAATTATCTGAGTATGATTATGAGGAGATATTACAGAGTATTGAACAAATCAACTTATTTGTGAAGCAAGGAAAGTTTGCATACACTACAGTTCAGCACTTGCTACAGGTATTGGAGATTCTTAGGAATAAGGAATCTGCCAATCACCTGCTAATTAACCCAATATATGTCCCTGCTACAATCATATCTGCAAACCATGATCTGCCTGTTAAGTATGCTTGGAATCCTCCATTTGAGAAAGGAGAGATGGAAGCTCTGGTCAATGAATGGAAGAATGATTCAAGTTCATTTTGTCAATTTTACAGTGCAAAAAGTGAATTAGTATTGAATGCATGCATTAAGTCTGCCTATAACCTAATAAAAACTGGTGTGTGTGGGTATGACTTTGTGGCTCCATTGATTGATGTGTGGGAACTGATTTTGGATGATTTTTATGTGACTCCGAATTCGCAAATATGGCGTTCTGACCCGCCTGCTTCAGCACCTTTCGCTGATTCAGCAGGTGATTCGGAGCTCTTTTTGGGTGAAATTGAAGTTCCTGCAATTCCACCCTGTACCATGGATAACTCAGTGTTACTTACCAGTAAAACAGAAGCCACTGATACATTCTTAACCTTGCCCTGCGCAAATCTCTCAGCAGAGAATCCAGAGGTCCTGCTGACTTCCGAGTCCAGCCTAGCCAGTACTCATGACTCTTTGTTCAGTGAAACAGACACCAGAAAAATCTTGCCTGTCTCTGCAAACACTTCTGCAGAAATTACCTGTGTTAATAAAGTTCAACTCCTGTCTGATCCAGCAGATGCCAATAGATGCACTACATCAGTTTCCGAGTCCCAGCAATCCTGTCTAGACACCTCAGAACCCCAGCATCTGAATTTTCCAATTTTACAAATGAATGGTGATTCAGATGCGCAAACATTGTGTCTTGATCTTCCTGTTTCTACACCTCGCTCTAGTTTCGTGAATAGCTCAGAGCATCTGCTCTGTGAACCTGAAATCGCAGAATTATTACCTTGTTCAGAAAATGTTCCAATAAATTTGCCCTGTACCATGAATTGTGCAGTAGATCTCTCCAATGAAACTCAGGTCACAGAATCATTATGCTGTCCAGCAGGTGCTTCCATGGTTTTGCCCTGCAATATGGACTGTTCAGTGATCCTGTCCAGTGAAGCTGTGGTCGCAGAGTCTTATGCTTCACCCAGTACTTTGGATATTTCAAACCCTCTAGCAGAAGGGTCTGAGGCACTGCTTACCTCAGTTGGTGTTGCAGTAATATTCACTTGTCTAGCAGCTGTTTTGGAATTACAGTCTGCTCTAATAAAACTTGATGAATTTCTGCCCAGCAAAGCAGAAGCCATTGAAATATTGTCCTCGTCAGCAAGTGTGTTAGATACCTTGCCCTGTACACAGTCTGATTTAACCAATGTTGAGTCCCTCTCCAGTGTTGTAACAGCCGAGGAACTCCAGCCCTGTCCTCTGAATGTTTCAGAAGTCTTGCCCTGTAACATGGATAATTCTGATTCTCTGGTCAAAATAATAGAAATCTCAGAATTTCAGTCCGGTCTGATGAGTGTTCCTGAAACCCAGCCCTGTATCCTGAAATATTCTGGTTCTCTGGCCGCTGTGGCAGAGGTTCCAGAGTCCCCTTCCTGTCCAGGGAATTCCTCAGTTTTGCCTAGTCCAGTGGGGGCTGCTGCAATACTGACTTGTTCTGCAGCGCCTCATGAGCTCCAATCCAGTGTATTAAATGAGTCTCTGTCCAGTCCAGAGGTAGTTGTGGAGTCCCTATCTGGTTCAGTGCATACATCAGAAGATTTGTCCTGTCTTGTTAGTGCCCCTGAATCTGATTTGTTACTGACTTTGCTGGAATCAGCGACATCTAAGTCTGATCCAGCATTCTCGTGTAAAAGTCCAGTAGTTGCGAAGTTTAGTCATGATGATTTTTTTTTGGCCAGTCCTGGTTTTGGTCCTGTCTTGGCTGACCCTGAGGCTCACAGTTCCTTGACATGCCCAGAGGTTTCTCTTGTGCCGGTGTGCCCAGATGTTCTTTGTGTGCCAGAATGCCCAAGTGTGTCTAAGGTGTTAGCGTGCTCTGATGCTTCCTTAGTGGGAACACGTTCTGATGTTGCCAGTCTGCCTGCATGCCCAGAGATGGTTCTGGTCCCTAAAAGCCCTGATATTGATGTTTGTCCTTGTGGCCCTGACTCGGGAATTGCCCTAGGTTCCATAGGGGTTCTTGATAGTTCTCCATGTGAGCCTAAGGGGCATTCTGACCTATGGGGATCTCTTTGGAGCTTCAAGGTGTTCTAGGAGGTCTCTGAGAAAACTTGTCCTGGTGCCTTGGACTGGTTCAACAGTGGGTTTTGTGTTGGTAAAGACAGTACCGGTGGGCATTGCAAAGGCTTTGGCGTTTCTGAACGGTTCCTGGAAGGCGGTGGGTATCGCTCAGGGAATTTCGGAGGGCTTTCTTCTGGAAATCATGGTTCTGATGGGTGTCACACTGGGGCTTGTAGTACTGATGGGCATGGTTCTGTAGGTTCTGGTTCTGATGGGTCCAGTCTTGTGGGGACTGATTCTGGAATTCGGTCTTGCCGGGCTGTCCCGGTCATCATGAATTATCAGTCAGACTGTTTTGTTGGGAATTTCAGTTTTGAAAAGCGTCTGGAATCCGCTTTTAAGGGCGGGGGTACTGTAATGATCGCTGCTGCAGCAGCTATTGCTGGAAGTAGTAGTGCTGCAGCTCAGGCAGTTCTGATCTATTTCCATGCAAGCTGCATAGCTTTGTCTGTCTTTCCCTGCTGTCAGCTTGTGACTGATTATCATTCACCTGTGTGGGAATCTGCATGTCTGCTCCCATTGGATGACCTCAGTATAAAGATCTGCTTCCTGCAGGGTTTCCTTGGGTTTTCATAGCTTCAGTGTAAGCCAGTCTTGCTGTCGCTTTAGCCCCCGATCGTGTTTCTTGTTATAAAGATACTTTGCTGGTCTTTGCATCATATATTGGTTCATTGCCAATATATATGCATACCAGCACGTTTATTATTTTCCTTGTATTTGTGTTACGTTAATACATCAGTGTCGCTGATGTATACGTACACGAACTGTTTATATCCTGTGTGCAGTTAGTCAGCTTTCCAGCACGTTTTGGTAGGTTGCGCGTACCGTGACCACCCGTGCTGAGGTAGTTACCCTGCTCCTGGTTCTGTTTGTGGATTGCGTTCATCTCTGCGAAGAGATAACGAATCCTTCTGAATCCTGTTCTGTTACTGTTTGTGGATTGCGTTCATCTCTGCGAAGAGATAACTAATCCTTCTGAATCCTGTTCTGTTACCGTTTGTGGATTGCGTTCATCTCTGCGAAGAGATAGCGAATCCTTCTGAGTCCTGTTCCCTGTATTACTCCATTCCTAGTCAGCGTTCCTGCTTATGTCATATATCGGTTCATTGCCGATATATACATATGTTAGTCAGACGTTACAAATAGTTTCATTGATAGCTGTAATTGTAATACGCTAGGAAAACATACTTATTGTATATTTATCTGTGTTACGTTCATCTATCTTAATCCTGCTGTTTCCTGACTGTCCTGTCTTTGTGAGGCACGCCATCGCCGCAGCGCATTGGCTGCCTCATTCCAGTCTGTCTGGTTTTGGACGCTTGCTGTCGCTAAGTAGCCGCTTGCTAGCAAGCGTTCATTCTGTCTACCTGTCCTGATCTCCTCAGTTCTGGTTTGTGCGCTCAGCGCTACTTTGCGCTGAGACGTTATAACGAAAGCATTGTTTGTGGCTGTCAGATCTGCACCGGCTCTGTGCGCCACAATCTCCTATTGGAGTCAGTCCTCCCCTCCACTATACTAGGGATAGCCTGTTTCCTGGTGCTAGTGTGTGTACCTCCTCCATGCCAGCTCATGCGTTGCATGCTGACTGTGGAGAATACACCACCAAGCCTTACAACGCATAATTTAAGCGTAATTTTGTGCCGATTTTGGTGGTGAATAGCAAAACCCCATACATGCTATTGCTACCAAAATTGCTACATATCTTAATGAAAATGGTGACAAAAAGGGGAGAACAAAGATCCCCCTACCTTATAAACTTTATAGTTTATAAGGTAGGGGGATCTTTGTTCTCCCCATTTTGTCAGTATATATTTTGAGGTATATTTTGACCTCTTCCCCCAATTATAGCTACCTATTGAGGTGATTATGGTAATAATTATTGCCTGGTTATGCATGCTCGTGCTTTTTAGTGTTAATTAATGAAAATAGTGGGTACATGTCAAAAATAATAATACTTTTCAAAAAGACCTTGTAGTTTTTGAGAAAATTTAAAAAATGCAAAGAAAAAATGCTTTTTAAACTCACAAAAATGACAGTTTAAAAAACATTTTTCTTTGTATTTTTAAAAATACAAAAACCACAAGGTCTTTTTTTAACAATGCTTGTTTTACCTTGTGCCCGCTATTCCCCTTAACATATGTAGCAATAGCATGTATGGGGGTTTTGCTGTTCACCACCAAATCCAGTATGAAATTATGCATACATTACACGTAAATGCATGCGTAATTATGAATGCTTACAATTACATACAAAATGAATTACACTCTTCCCTGAAAGTTTGCATTACGATGCGTAATTGCTAATTATGATGTGTAATAACGCATAGGTGTAATTTCTGCTCATTCCTGCCCATAACACATCTTGCTGGAGAGAATAAGGGTCAGAGTACATGGAAGTACCAGTCACCTCAAGCACAGTATACTCTATCACTCCTTCAGTAGTGTTGGTGTTCGAATCTGGGCTTCCTAATTCAGAATAGGGCTGCTCAAATCCGAAACCGGGAGACATCCGGATAGTTGCTATCCGGGTATCTCCCAGTAAACATGTGCAGGGGGGGGGCAATCTTACCTGTCTGACGTTTTCTTCGTCCGTCCCTCGGCGACTCCCACGATGCGTTCCACGCACGTCACGTGATTACACTTCCTCCTTCAACCCGGAAGTGTTTATAATCACGTGACTGCCGCTTGGACCGCATCGTGGGAGGCGCTGAGGGATGGACGAAGAAGACGTCAGACAGGTAAGATTGACCCCCCTCCCCCTGCCCCCCCGCACAGATTTACTGGGAGATATCCGGATAGCAACTATTCGGATGTCTCCCGGTTTCAGATTTGAGCAGCCCTAATTCAGAAGCCTGAATGACAATGCACATCACACTTCAGCACCTCAGCTAATGGAGAGGGACACAAGGTTGCGGTCCACACCTCGTTTCATGTGACTCCGATGTCCTGTGAAGCACAGAGTGAGCTGCACATCAGTGTCCTCCCCATGATCCTCTCCACTGTCTTTGGTACAAAAGTGTGATGTGTGACGTAATCTGGGTCTCTGCATTAGGAAACCTGGACTTGAACACCAACACTACTCTTCAGTCTGAGGGAACCTCTCTAACTTCAGTGTAGTGGGTCTCACTGGTG
This sequence comes from Hyperolius riggenbachi, assembly GCF_040937935.1. Classification (NCBI taxonomy): domain Eukaryota; kingdom Metazoa; phylum Chordata; class Amphibia; order Anura; family Hyperoliidae; genus Hyperolius; species Hyperolius riggenbachi. The sequence continues at coordinate 43,567,670 of NC_090649.1, read as the reverse complement.
GTTCACTGTAAATGGCAGTGAAAAGGGTAGTTACAAATGTTAGCTAATGTTTGCATTATTATTTACGTACATGTTTTGGATGCCATCAACTGAGTTTATTTATTTATAGGCAGAAGAAGTTGTGCTGGAGAAACTTTGGCCAAGATGGAGTTGTTCCTCTTCTACACAGCTCTGCTGCAAAACTTCACCTTCTGGGCTCCACCTGGTACTGTTGTGGATCTTACACCTACAATGAGCATTACAAATTCCCCTTTACCCCATAAGGTCATCGCTATGCCTCGTAACTGAGACCTTCCAGGAGGATGTACATTACACAATTGGCTTAGCAGGACTTTGAAGTAAACCTGAGAAAAAAAATGTAACCAGATCCCATGATGATTAAGTACACATTCGGGCCTTATCTACTGTGAGCATTGCAGGTTCACTATTTCCAGAGACTGGAGAAGATTGTGGGTGATTTGTGAGTTAATAAATTTGAGCTTTAGTAATGATCAGTGGAGCTAAACAATCCATTAATGAACCAAAATTTAGGAGTGAAAGGTGAAAGCAAGCTTCCTTCCAACACTTTTAGCGATACCAGTAGTTTGCATGTAACTATATACTGGGTAGCTCTGTAACATAAAATCATCTTGTCATGCACTTATTCTCATATGATCACATCCTCATTTTTGAAGAAGATTGTTCCCACCGCCCTTGGCAGCCATTTGAATTGAAGTCACTTTACTAACAGTGTTTATTTTGAGTACTCTTGCTATAAGGGAAGCTACATCGCCCACATTAGACCATTCCATGGAACCATATGTCCCAGTGTGGCCTCAAGAGATTCAATATGTACAAGTTTGTAATTCTGAGATGAGTAAGGCTCTGTTCCTACTTGAGCAAAGGAACGGACATTGTTTGTCCATTCTCTGCTCCACAGTGAATGGCTTCTATTTTAAAAATAGGAGCCGTTCACACTAGTAACGCTACATTGGATCCGCGAGATTTGATGCACTAAGCGGGCCCACTTCTGTGTTGACAATTCCGTGCACATGGATGCGTTCCCCCATATAGTGTATGGGGGCGTATTTGCCCTGGGTCACAGCCGAACCACGGCGGGCCATCGGCTCCTGCTGAGCCACATGTGGTCTGGAACAAATGGGAACAGAGCCTAATCCACTGCTTTCTTTGTATGTATCATATTTCCAAATAACTTTTTTATCTAATGAGAATGTGAGAAGCAAGAGTGTGCTCACAAAAGATCATTGATCAGGCTAACACCTTTTTGGCTCTTGGCTCCACCCACACTTTCTTGTGAATAGCCTGAAAAAAATGAAAATTCCTATTTTCTGGCATACACCCGCCCCCCCCCCACAGCAGAAGAAGTGGAGAGGGTGGACAAAAGGAGTGCCGCCATAGACATTAATGCAATTATCATTAATACGGCGAAAAAGGCAGAAAAAAGAGCGCCACAAAAAATATCATAAATAACATAAGAACATTATAGTTTTTGAAGTAGTTATCGATTTAGAAGCTTGCAAAGTTATAGTTTTTGTCATATTATTTTGTTTATGTACAGATTTTATGTTATCGAAGATATTATCATTTCTATGTGTAAAAGGTGTTTCTACAGGGGGAGTGGTTAGGGTTAGGCAACACATGGGGGAGTGGTTAGGGTTAGGCGCCCTTTTTTGATGCACGCCCCCCCCCCCTCCTTCCCCAGAGCATGGGATGAGCTTCACCTCTTCATGTATCATCTTGTTGCTAAAGGTTATTGCCACCGATGCCTTCCAATGGCCAAAAGATTTTTTTTAACTACAAAATTGGAATAAAGTAGCCTGGACTGTTCAAACACTGCGACTCAATGCAAAAGCACACTTATGTGTACAGTATATAGTATGTTATTCTTTTTATTTAATACTGCTCCATCTTGTTTAATTGATATTGTTTATATTCCCTTTTTCGTAAATACTTTATGCATTGTTTTGTACATTTTAATAAACATTTCAACAATGTTCTAGCCATTTCTTTGAAGTTTGAAGGTATGGATGGAGTTCTTTCTCAGAAAATAATACGCTACTGTCCTTTTACAAACTCTGGTTCACCCGGTCACAGAGCCTAAAAAGGGGCCCAGCTCCATGCAGGAGTCCACTAGAGATGACCCGAATGGTTAGACTGCGAACCGATTTCGCGCAAACTTTGGAGGTTTGCGAACTATATGCGAGTTCGACCTGCCCCCTATACTACATCATTAGGGTCAACTTTGACCCTGTACATCACAGTCCGCAGACACAGGGTAGCCAATCAGGCTACACTCCCTCCTGGAGCCCCCCCCCCCCTTATAAAAGGCAGGCAGCGTCAGCCATTACACTCACTCGTGTGGCTGCAGTAATTAGAGAAGGGAGAGAACCTGCTGTAGACATAGAGGAAGCTTAGTTAGGCTCTTGTTAGGCTTGTTAGCTTGCTCCTTGCTGATACTTATTGCTAAAAAGCACCCCTCAACAGCTCTTTTGAGAGCTAATGTTGTTCTTGTAATCTATTTTTTTTTTTGTGTATGTGTCCCACAGACACTTGTGTTGCATATACAACCCTGCCAGTCAGTCGCAGCTGGCTTTTTTTCCCCTTGGTAATTCCTACTGTGCCACTGCCAGGCCCAGCACATTCAGTGACTACCTGTGTGTGTGACAGCTGCACATTTGTAATACCAATCACTGCATACCTCTCTGTTCAGTGCACCTACCTACGTGAGCTCACACAGTGTTATATACCACCAGTCACTGCACCTGTTCACGTTACCTGTGTGTGTGACAGCTGCACATTTGTATACCAATCACTGCATACCTAACTGTTCAGTGCACCTACCTACATGAGCGCATGCAGTGTTATATACCACCAGTCACTGCACCTGTTCACGTTACCTGTGTGTGTGTGACAGCTGCACATTTGTAATACCAATCACTGCATGTAAGAAACTATAAGTTGTACGAACACAACACACCTTTATTCCGGCACCAGCAACTCATTAGTAAGAGCTGCAAACACGACTCTCATCACAGCAAACAGTATTGGAGATAGGACTCCTCAGCCAACTTCAGAGTTTAGGAATTTATTCAGTCAACAGATATACAGATACAGTTCGTTACATCTTTAGCCAAGCAGATTCTTCTGTAGTAAGTCCTTTGCGTTACAGCTTCTTGATTCCACTCCTGGTGAGTGTGAATCAGGTGATCTTCTTGTCTATTCTACGTTACATCTAACTACCAAGCCCTGAGGCCCATCTAATATGTACAGCATACAATTATATCCGATTACAGACATTAAGAAGAAAGTATAGGGTTCCAGTCAGTAGATAGAGAGCGTGAAAGTAAGAGTACCCTCCATTGGCCCATCATGAACCTTAATACTGACCAGGAAAGAGTTAACTGTGACATCATCTGAGCCCTGCCCCCCAAACCTACGATTGGTTCAGATCCCTTGTGGTGTCATAACCCACACCTGCTTAATTATTATTCCAAATGCCTTATACTCTACATACAAAGAATGTTATGTTTGGTAAATATGGCCTATGTTTACCTTTCTGCCGCCTCCCCATCTGGGGCGGCCTAGGCCTACGCCCTTGCAGCAGGAACATATTCCTGGTAATTGTCTGCAGTCAGTTCTTCTAGAGAAAACCTCTTCTTAAAGGTATACTCTGCGAACAAGCCTTTTACCTAAAACTCAGTCCAGATAACTGAGGCCTACTTGAACACTGCATACCTACCTGTTCAGTGCACCTACCTACATGAGCGCATGCAGTGTTATATACCACCAGTCACTGCACCTGTTCACGGTACCTATGTGTGTGACAGCTGCACATTTGTAATACCAGTCACTGCATACCTACGTGTTCAGTGCACCTATTTACGTGACCGCACGCAGTGTTATATTATATACCAGTCACTGCACCTGTTCATGGTACCTGTGTGTTTGAACACTGCACATTTGTAATACTAGTCATTGCATAATTATTCACAGTACCTGTGTGACCACACACTGTTTAACCACTTGAGGACCACAGTCTTTTCGCCCCTTCAGGACCAGAGCCTTTTTCTCCATTCATATAAAGAGATAAACCGAGAGCCCCGTATAGTGTAGTAGGTATTAACCCAGGAGGAATTAATAACAAGTAAGTATTATACTTACAAACACGGGTTACCGCTGAGGCAACCACTGTATAGTTAGGTGGGGAGTATAAACCTGTCCCCACTCAGGATTAAGATGTCGCTCTCTGTGATAGATGAAAGGAGGGTATAGCACCCTTCCACCAAGGGTGGTTTGCTGAATAGACTGATGTACAGAGGCGCCAGTAGAGTAAAAGATAATAAAAGGTTTAAAAAGTATAGGTGGTGGACCAGCCAACCTTAAGCAGACACGATGCTGTCGATTATAGTAAACGGAAATTTATTCGCATACTCCAAACAACACTGCGACGCGTTTCTCGGGCCAAAAACCCGCTTCTTCAGGCAATAAACAACAGGAGTATCTCACAGTTCTAGGTCCAGATAGGGCTTGGCACCTCTGTTAAGAGGTGCCAAGCCCAACCTAAAGCATCGTGTCTGCTTTAGGTTGGCTGGTCCACCACCACCACCTATACTTTTTAACCTTCTGCCGCCCGCGTCACGCCAGTAGGCGTGGCCGCGGCGGCAGCCCCAGGACCGCCTAACGGCAATTGGCGTAAAGTCCTGGGGCTCTGTTTTGCATGAGATCGCGCGCATGGTGCGCGCGCATCTCATGCTCGGAGGGCGGAGCTCCGCCCCGCCTTCAGTCTCCGAGCGGCTATTGCCGCTCGGGAGACTGTTAGACGGCGATCACGCCGTCTATTTACTAGGTGCAGCGCTGCGATGAGCAGCAGCGCTGCACCGGGGACAGCCGTGTGACACGGCTGTCCCCATGGGGGACAAGAGAGCGATCGGCTCTCATAGGCAGAAGCCTATGAGAGCCGATCACCGTAATTGGCCGGCTGTGGGGAGGGAGGGAGCGAGGGAGGGAAAGGAATTAAAGGAAGAGGTTTTTTTTTTAAAAAGTGACAACATAAATATTTATTAAAAAAAAAATAAACATGGGGGGAGCGATCAGACCCCACCAACAGAGAGCTCTGTTGGTGGGGAGAAAAGGGGGGGGGGGAATCACTTGTGTGCTGAGTTGTGCGGCCCTGCAGCTTGGGCTTAAAGCTGCAGTGGCCAATTTTGCTAAAAATGGCCTGGTCACTAGGGGGGTTTAGCCCTGCAGTCCTCAAGTGGTTAAACCTTTTATTATCTTTTACTCTACTGGCGCCTCTGTAAATCAGTCTATTTTTCTCCATTCAGACCACTGCAGCTTTCACGGTTTATTGCTCGGTCATACAACCTACCACCTAAATGAATTTTACCTCCTTTTCTTGTCACTAATACAGCTTTCTTTTGGTGCTATTTGATGGCTGCTGCGAGTTTTAGTTTTTATTATATTCATCAAAAAAGACATGGATTTTGTCAAAAAAATGATTTTTTTTACTTTCTGTGCTGACATTTTTCAAATAAAGTAAAATTTCTTATACATTTTTGTCCAAATGTATTGTGCTACATGTCTTTGATAAAAAAAAATCCATTCAGTGTATATTTATTGGTTTGGGTAAAAGTTATAGCGTTTACAAACTATGGTGCCAAAAGTGAATTTTCCCATTTTGAAGCATCTCTGACTTTTCTGACCACCTAGTATAAATACCATAAATACCCCCCAAATGACCCCATTTTGGAAAAAGACATCCCAAAGTATTCACTGAGAGGCATGGTGAGTTCATAGAAGATTTTATTTTTTTTGTCACAAGTTAGCGGAAAATGACACTTTGAGACAAAAAAAAAAAAGTTTCCATTTCTTCTAACTTGCGACAAAAAAATGAAATCTGCCACGGATTCACTATGCTCCTCTCTGAATACCTTGAAGTGTCTACTTTCCAAAATGGGGTCATTTGTGGTGTGTGTTTACTGTCCTGGCCTTTTGGGGGTGCTAAATTGTAAGCACAATACCCCCTTAACGCAGTTAGGCTGCAAAAAAGTGCCACACATGTGGTATTGCCGTACTCAGGAGAAGTAGTATAGTGTGTTTTTTTTTTTACACACAATTGTCCATTTACAGAGATATTTCTCCCACCCAGCATGGGAATATGTAAAAATACACCCCAAAACACATTATACTACTTCTCCTGAGTACGGCGATACCACATGTGTGGCACTTTTTTGCACCCTAACTGCGCTAAGGGGCCCAAAGTCCAATGAGTACCTTTAGGATTTCACAGGTCATTTTGCAACATTTGGTTTCAAGACTACTCCTCACGGTTTAGGGCCCCTAAAATGCCAGGGCAGTATAGGAACCCCACAAATGACCCCATTTTAGAAAGAAGACACCCAAAGGTATTCCGTTAGGAGTATGGTGAGTTCATAGAAGATTTTATTTTTTGTCACAAGTAAGCAGAAATTGATTTTAATTGTTTTTTATTCACAAAGTGTCATTTTCCGCTAACTTGTGACAAAAAATAAAATCTTCTATGAACTCACCATACTCCTAACGGAATACCTTTGGGTGTCTTCTTTCTAAAATGGGGTCATTTGTGGGGTTCCTATACTGTCCTGGCATTTTAGGGGCCCTAAACCGTGAGGAGTAGTCTTGAAAACAAATGTCGCAAAATGACATGTGAAATCCTAAAGGTACTCATTGGACTTTGGGCCCCTTAGCGCACTTAGGGTGCAAAAAGTGCCACACATGTGGTATCGCCGTACTCAGGAGAAGTAGTATAATGTGTTTTGTGGTGTATTTTTACACATACCCATGCTGGGTGGGAGAAATATCTCTGTAAATGACAATTTTTTGATTTTTTTTTACACACAATTGTCCATTTACAGAGAGATTTCTCCCACCCAGCATGGGTATGTGTAAAAATACACCCCAAAACACATTATACTACTTCTTCTGAGTATGGCGATACCACATGTGTGACACTTTTTTGCAACCTAGGTGCGCTAAGGGGCCTAACGTCCTACAGGTCATTTTGAGGCATTTGGATTCTAGACTACTCCTCACGGTTTAGGACCCCTAAAATTCCAGGGCAGTATGGGAACCCCACAAGTGACCTATTTTAGAAAGAAGACACCCCAAGGTATTCCGTTAGGTGTATGGTGAGTTCATAGAAGATTTTATTTTTTGTCACAAGTTAGTGAAAAATGACACTTTGTGAAAAAACAATAAAAATCAATTTCCGCTAACTTTTGACAAAAAATAAAATCTTCTATGAACTCGTCATACACCTAACAGAATACCTTGGGGTGTCTTTTTCTAAAAAGGGGTCACTTGTGGGGTTCCTATACTGCCCTGGCATTTTACGAGCCCAAAACCGTGAGTAGTCTGGAAACCAAATGTCTCAAAATGACTGTTCAGGGGTATAAGCATCTGCAAATTTTGATGACAGGTGGTCTATTAGGGGGCAAATTTTGTGGAACCGGTCATAAGCAGGGTGGCCTTTTAGATGACAGGTTGTATTGGGCCTGTTCTGATGGATAGGAGTCCTAGGGGGGTGACAGGAGGTGATTGATGGGTGTCTCAGGGGGTGGTTAGAGGGGAAAATAGATGCAATCAATGCACTGGGGAGGTGATCGGAAGGGGGTCTGAGGGGGATCTGAGGGTTTGGCCGAGTGATCAGGAGCCTACACGGGGCAAATTAGGGCCTGATCTGATGGGTAGGTGTGCTAGGGGGTGACAGGAGGTGATTGATGGGTGTCTCAAGGTGTGATTAGAGGGGGGAATAGATGCAAGCAATGCACTGGCGAGGTGATCAGGGCTGGGGTCTGAGGGCGTCCTGAGGGTGTGGGCGGGTGATTGGGTGCCTGCAAGGGGCAGATAGGGGTCTAATCTGATGGGTAACAGTGACAGGTGGTGACAGGGGGTGATTGATGGGTAATTAGTGGGTGTTTAGAGGAGAGAACAGATGTAAACACTGCACTTGGGAGGTGATCTGACGGCGGGTCTGCAGGCGATCTGATGGTGTGGGCGGGTGATCAGGTTGCCCGCAAGGAGCAGATTAGGGGCTGATTGATGGGTGGCAGTGACAGGGGTGATTGATGGATGGCAGTGATATGGGGTGATTGATGGGTGATTGATAGGTGATTGACAGGTGATCAGTGGGTTATTACAGGGAAGAACAGATGTAAATAATGCACCGGCGAATTGATAAGGGAGGGTCTGAGGGCAATCTAAACGTGTGGGCGGGTGATTAGGTGCCCGCAAGGGGCAGCTTAGGTTCTAATCTGATGGGTAACAGTGACAGGTGGTGATAGTGGGTGATTGATGGGTAATTAGTCGGTGTTTAGAGGAGAGAACAGATGTAAACAATGCACTTGGGAGGTGATCTGACGTCGGGTCTGCAGGCGATCTGATGGTGTGGGTGGGTGATCAGATTGCCCGCAAGGGGCAGGTTAGGGGCTGATTGATGGGTGGCAGTGACAGGGGGTGATTGATGGGTGATTGACAGGTGATTGACAGGTGATTGACAGGTGATCAGGGGGGATGGATGCATACAGTACACGGGGGGGTCTGGGGGGGGAGAATCTGAGGGGTGGGGGGGTGATCAGGAGTCCCCAGGGGGCAGTTTAGGGAATAAAAAAAAATAGCGTTGACAGATAGTGACAGGGAGTGATTGATGGGTGATTAGGGGGGTGATTGGGTGCAAACAGTGGTCTGGGGGGTGGGTGGGGTGGGGTCTGAGGGGTGCTGTGGGCGATCAGGGGGCAGGGGGGGGCAGATCAGTGTGTTTGGGTGCAGACTAGGGTGGCTGCAGCCTGCCCTGGTGGTCCCTCGGACACTGGGACCACCAGGGCAGGAGGCAGCCTGTATAATACACTTTGTATACAATACAAAGTGTATTATACGCTTCCTATGCTGCGATCGTCGGGTTAACAACCCGCCGGCGCTTCCGATTGGCCGGCAGGTTGACGACGCGGGTGGGCGGAGCCTATTGCTGGAGGATGCGCGCGCATAACAGTTATGCGCGCCATCCCCGGCCAGCAGCCACTTGAGGATTTGCCGCCGATGGGCGTATTGCGGTCGTTAAGGCCCAGCCTTTGCCGCCGCCCATCGGCTGTAGGCGGTCCTCAAGTGGTTAATATACCAGTCCGTGCATACCTGTTAACTGCACCTGTGTGACAGCTGCACATTGTAATGTAATACCAGTCACTGCATACCTTTCACTGCACCTGTGTGACTGCACATTGTATTAGTCAAGTCAGTGCGTGTAACGATCGGTGTAACACAGAGAGGATCTGATTACCGGTGATCTGCAGTATCACCGAGAATACAGATATATACCCGATTATTGATGATCTGCAGTATCACCGATAATCAGAAATATCACTAACCTCTGGAAACCTGAGTAATATGAGTGTTTGGTGCAACAGTAATACTTTGAGGAGAGCACCCGTATAGAGGGTGTAAGGCAGTAAGAGATACTGCTCAGAGAACAGATTCCTTCCAATGGCCTGATGCTCCCCAAAGGGCGGAGCCAGGCTGAGAGTGGGAAGGACCAGAGAGTAAGTGACACCAAAGGTGAAGTGTCACTGACAGGTCTGTGAACTATCTCCAAGCAGGGAAGATAGTTCTCGAGGTCGGACAGGCCAGGTCGGCAACAGACAGACAGATCAGGTACAGAGACAGGAGACAGATACGGAATCTCAAGACAAGCAGGGTTCAGCAACAGAGTATCAGATATAGCGAAGTACCAAATCAGAGATCAAGAGAATGGTCAGGAAAGCAGAAAGTCATAACAGATAATAATAATGCCTAGTCTTAGGTGTGAGCTCCGTGATCATCAACACCCTGGAACTAGTCTGATGTATAACAGAGTGATAATACAGTTCCCTAGTCTTGGGTGTGAGTTCCTTGATCATCAACACCCTTGAACTAGTGGTATAACAGAATGGTAATACAGTTCCCTAGTCTTGGGTGTGAGTTCCTTGGTCATCAACACCCTGGAACTAGTCTGAAGTATAACAGAATGGTAATGCAGTTCCCTAGTCTTGGGTGTGAGTTCCTTGGTCATCAACACCCTGGAACTAGTCTGAACTATAACAGAAAGGTAATACAGTTCCCTAGTCTTGGGTGTGAGCTCCTTGATCATCAACACCCTGGAACTAGTCTGAAGTAATAACACAGAAAATATCACAGATACTGACAAGGTCTGAGTGCTACCACGTAGTGATCGCAACGGCAGACAACCAGAGAATGACCAGCACCCAGTATATATAGTAAAGCGCTCTCCAGCGCCTCCCCTAAGTGTTGGACCAATGGAAACTGGCTGAATCGTCAGCTGACCGGCTTGGTCAGCTGACTCCCTTCTGGCTGTCATAAAAGTTCTGCCTCTCAGCGCGCGCGCACGTCCTTCTGAACCTGTGTGGACTATCAGTCCCAGCCGCACCAGACATGTGTTGTGAAGCACCCGCCGCACCGCTATCAAGGCATGCGGCGGTTCCTCCGCGTTCGGCTACACTACTGTATGCAGGCCCACGCGTGCAAGCCGCCGCGTTGGACGCGGACTCAGCCACCTTGTTCTGAGTACACGCGGCGGCTTTTCCGCGTTTTCTCACAGTGCGTACCTTTCACTAAATCCCCCCCCCCCCATGTGGACAAAACAACAGGCAGAGGCAGGCCACCCGGCAGGTCTGTTCGAGGTCATGCTGACGTGATTTTGTGCGGCCCTGGACCAAAGTATAGTGCTCAGAAGAAGGCACGTCCCATCAACTCCCAAGATTGTCAGGATGTGGTTGACTACTTAACACAGAACACCTCATCTTCCGCAGCCACCAGCGATACTACAAGCACTGCTGCATTGGACACTTCGCAGGAGTTATGTGGTGGGGAATTCACTGATTCACAGCCATTATCGTTACAACAAGATGAAGGCGCTAAGCAAGATACACCATCTCATATGTCTGAGTTAGGCGACACTATTGACGTAAGGTGTGAGGAGGAGGATGATAAAGTACCTGCTGCTGGTGCAGTTTTGGAGGTGTCTGGTGCAAGTGAAGCTGGGGAGGATGCTTATGAGGATTATGATGTTACAGATCTCACGTGGGTTCCCAATAGAGGAGATGAACAGGGGGACAATTCAGAGGGGGAGTCAGAGAGGAGTAGGAGGAGACGAGTTCCTATAAGAAGCAGGGGGAGCTCGTCATCAGAAACAGCTTGTGGCAGTGTCCGGTGCCATGTATCGCCACCTATGGACAGCCAGCCAACATGCCCTTCAACGTCACCATAGGGCCATCACCCTTAGGCTCAGCGGTTTGGAAATTTTTTTGTGTGTCTGCCTCAGATCAGAGCAATGCCATCTGTTCTCTCTGCCGCCAAAAATTGAGCCATGGAAAAACCAACACCCGCGTAGGGACAACTGCCTTACAAAGGCACATGGAGAAAAGGCACAAACTGCAATGGCAAGACCACCTGAGGAAAAGCAGCACACAAAAGCAAAGCCACCCTCCTTCTCCTCTTCCTCCTTTAGGTGCATTATCTTCAGCCGCTTTCTCCCTTGCACCTTCACAATCACAGCCACTCTCCTCCACTCCGCCTCTCACCTTGATCGGTTCCTACTCCTCTGCCCACAGCAGCAGCCAGGTGTCCGTGAGGGAAATCTTTGAGCGGAAGAAGCCAATGTCTGCCAATCAACCCCTTGCCCGATGTCTGACAGCTGCCCGCTGCCCGGCCTCCCTCAACGCGTCACTCTCCGGACTCCTCCTCCTCATTCAGTCACTGCATAGTGCCGCCCACTGCCAGCCACCCACACTACCACCGGACACAGCAGGTACTTCTTGAAACTTTGTTATGGGGAAGCGGGCAGAGGGGGGAGCGCTAGCGGAGGGGGTGGGGGGAATTTCCGACCCCCCCCCGCGATCGGGGCATGCTCCCCCCTTATGCCTGCGACCCCATAGGGGGGCCGTATTCGGCCGAACAGGGCCCTGTTCGGCCGAACAGGGGCCCTGTTCGGCCCTGTTCGGCGGCCATTAGAAGTTCGGGGCGAACCCGAACTTAAAAGGCCGAACACCATCAGGTGTTCGGCCGAACGCGAACATCACCCGAACAGGGTGATGTTCTGCAGAACCCGAACAGTGGCGAACACTGTTCGCCCAACACTACCTTCAACGTCAGCTGCTGATGCCACCATAGTGCCATCACCCTAGGGGGGCTCAGCGGTTTGGAGATTTTTTCATGTGTCTGCCTCAGATCGGAGCAATGCCATCTGTTGTCTCTGCCTCCAAAAATTGAGCCGTGGAAAGGCCAACACTCACGTAGGGACAAGTGTCTTATGAAGGCACACAGAGAAAAGGCACAAACTGCAATGGGAAGAGCACCTGAGCAGAAGCAGCACACAAAAGAAAAGCCACCCTCCTTCTCCTCTTCCTCCTTCAGGTGCAGCATCTTCAGCTGCTTTCTCACTTGCTCCTTCACAGCCACCCTCCTCCACTCCGCCTCTGCCCTTGAGTGGTTCCTGCTCCTCTGCCCACAGCAGCCAGGTGTCCGTGAAAGAAATCTTTGAGCGGAAGAAGCCAATTTCTGCCAGTCACCCCCTTGCCTGGCGTCTGACAGCTGGCGTGGTGGAACTGTTAGCTGGTGGACTCTGAGGCCTTCTGTAAATTTGTGGCCATTGGGACACCGTAGTAGAAGATGCCAGGCCGCAATTATTTCTATAAAAAGGCGAAACTGTACCGTGAAGTGGAGAGGCAAGTGGTGTCATCTCTGGCACACAGCGTTGGGTCAAGGATCCACCTGACCATGGATGCCTGGTCTGCCAAGCATGGTCAGGGCCGCTACATTACTTACATAGCTTGTTGGGTCAACCTGGTGACCGAAGGCAAGCAGGGTGTACGTGGCTGTGCAGCGGACCAACTTTTTGTGACACCTCCACGGCTTGCAGGCAGGCCTCCTGCCACCTCCTCTCCTATTACACTGTTTTATTGTTGTTTAGCTAGTAGTAGTGTGTTGTATTGTGATTGTAGTTAGTGTGTGTGTCTGTGAGCTGTGACAGTCTCTGCTTTCTGTGAGCTGTGACAGTCTGTGCTGCAGCCTGCAGCAGCTCTGCTAGTTAGGTGTCTGTGTGTGCTGTTTGTGCACACAGGCTAGGACTGTGCTATTGCCTTAGCTACACAGTATAGTTTAGGGCATAGGGATTTATTGTGTAGTTATTTAGTACTGCAGTGCTAGTTGTTAGAGTAGTACTGTCTGTGTGACTACTGCATTTCTGCTGTGCTGCTGACTCTGATTGTCAGTGTGACAGACTGTCCGTTAGTGTGCACACTGTGTTCTACTCTGCTGTCTGTCACTCCGTGCTAATTCATTCAAGTCCAACACCAATTACCTCAATTTGAATAAAGTGCAAGTACCCCACATCCATCTGGTGACATCATCAAAACTTGCACTATGTCTGCTGGCACTGGCAGCCGGGGGAAGGCCATCAAGGCCAAGAAGAGAGGAAACATTAATGGCACCGTCACCGCCAGCAGTTCTGCCGCACCAGTGTCCATTCCGCCGCTAGCCACTGGGCGTGGACGCACTGGGCACCCAGCTGATAGGGGGAGTCATGCTGCACATGCGCAGCAATGTGTAGTGGCCATTTTTCAGCAGGGTCGCCGCCGCAAATTGGAGGAGAAAGGCGCCGAGCCTGTGATGCAGCAGATGGTGGATGACGAGCAGGCCACCACCACCTCTGCAACACACACCTCCACCACCACTCCTGTTTGCAGGAGCAGCAGCAGCCGCCCAGCAGTGCATGGGGACTCATCGGTCATCATGTCAACCCGAGCGGGCAGCCTAAGCTCAGTCAGCGCACTCTGTAGTCCAGAGTCAGAGAGCGCAATGAGGGCTACCACTGTCATTCTGGCCACAATGAGATTTGCGGAGGAGTCAAAGATGTTGACGGTTATTGTTGGGGGGGATTCCTTGCCTGTGGTGTCCGCAGAAGAGGAGTTTGGGGGGTCATCAACATCCCAGCAATTGTTTGAGGAGGGGGAGTATGATGTGTATGATGCTGGTGATAATAATTATGATAATGATGATGATGACGAGAGAAAGGACCGTGACTACCAACCACAGTAGGGGGATGTTGGCTCTGAGTCTGAAGAGGAGGAGGCATGCGTGGATCTGGCATGGAGGATCAGCATCGCTGACATTTGCAGAAGCAGCAGTGGCATGGAATGCGGGACCCACAGCCTGCTGCTTCATCTTCTGCCGCTACCACCAGCCGTACCACTCAACCCCAGGCCCCAACCACCGCAGGCCCAACTACTGCAGGGAGAAAAAAAGCAGCAACAGACCATTCAGGGCGTAAGGGAAAATTTCTATCCCCAATCTGGCAGTTTTTTGACTTGCCTTCAGTGGACAGCCAGTTTGTCAGTTGTGTGCCAGATTAAGCTGAGCAGGGGTTGTAACCCCTCCAACTATGGCACCTCCAGCTTCATTAATCATCTTGCCAAAAAGCATTATGTTGAGCATGAGTAGTTCAAGAGGCTGAAGGAAGCTGGCGCTGGCAGTGTTCCAGCCAAAAGCACCACAAGAACCCCCTTTGACATTCCTACCGACACTGAGGCCTGATCAGGCAGCCAGTCCTCAGCAGTCTCCTCTGCTCCCTCCTCCTCTTTCCGTGCAACCAAAAAACGCCAACAGACCCTGCTGAGCGAGTCCTTTGTTGCCAGGGCTCAGCCTCCCAGCAGCCATCGCATCCGCCAGCTGAACGGCCTGCCTGCTTATCCGGCCTCCTTTGTGCAGGAGGGGAGCGACATGCGTGCACTCCTGCAGAGCGCAGCGCCGGATTGGCCAATACCCAGCCGGCACTACTTCTCACGCACGGCCATCCCAGCACTGCACCGCTTCGCTATGGCCAACGTGGAGCATGGGCTGGATCATGTGGTGGGTCAGCAGGTCCATGTGACCATGGACTCCTGGAGCAGCAGGTTCGGGACAGGCCGCTATTTGTCCTTCACCGCGCACTGGATCAGTTTGGTGGAAGGGGGTGAGGAGGGGACAGCAGCATCGGCCACAACAGCAATCCAGTGGGTGGTGCCACCCCACAGCAAGGTCAGGGAAAGTGCAGCAGGTTCCTATGGTCCGGTTCCACCCTCCGCCAAATGCCCCCGCCTCAGCAGCAGTGTGAAGGCCCGCCACTGCCAAGCGCTGCTGGAGATGGTCAGCCTGGGGAAGCACAGGTTGACGGCAGACCATGTCCTGGAAAAACTCCAAGAGCAGGGGAGGAGTTGGCTGACCCCCAGAGGCCTCAGAGTTGAAGAGGTGGTGTCCTGTCTGACAATGGGGCCAACCTTGTTGCTGCCATCCACCGGGGAGACCTCACCCACATCCCCTGTCTGGCCCACGTCCTGAAACTGGTGGTGCAGAAATTTCTGAGCACCCACCAGGGGATGGACCAACTGTTGAAAGCAGCTCAAAAAACGGTGGGTTATTTCCGTCACTCGGGTGGTGCCTCAGCGGCCCTGGAAGGCGTGCAGAAGGTGCTGAATCTGCCACAACACCGTCTGATCATAGACATTCCAACAAGGTGGAATTCCACCCTGGCCATGTTGGAATGTCTGGTTGAACAGAGGCAGGCTGTCAAACGATACTTGGCCAGAGTCACCGCGGACACCACCGAGTCTGGGACCGCCACCACCCACCTCCCGGACATCATCCTCAATGCACAGTGGGAAAAAATGCAGCTGGTGTGCTTGGTGCGGGCACCCTTCCTGGAGGCCACCAACATGGTCATCCGGGACCCTGCGTTGCTCTGTGAGTGGGTGACCATGGTGTGCACGCTGGAGAAGGCCCTTGATGCTCTGTTGGAAGTGGGAGAGGCAGCCTTGATCCAGCATGAGCAGCAGCAGCAACCTTCACAGTCCACCTCTGTGCGTCAGGAGGAGGAGGTTGAGGACTTGGAGTTGGAGGACTTGGAGGACCCTGACCTTGAAGATGAGGGGGCACGGCCGAATGCAGCTGTAGTGGTGCAGGGGTTGAGAGAGCAGGAAGAGGCTCAGGAATCAGAGGAGGAGGACAGCACTGGGGGTGATGAAGACGATGTGTCAGCAGAGATGGCAGACCTCTTTCCCATGGCAGTGCACATGCTGCAGTGCCTGCGCAGTGACCCAAGGGTCAAGCAGATGTGTGCTCAGGAGGACACGTGGATCACCCTGATGCTGGACCCACGGCTGAAGGGGAAGCTGCATCAGTTCCTGCCTGCAGGAGGAGACCCTGTGCACCGAATGATGGATTTGCAGCGGTCCCTGGTTCGGCACTTGGAGGAAGCCTTCCCCCAGACTTACCACCCCCCTGCTGTCACAGTCCAACCAGCACAGCAGCAAGTGCCTGCATCCATCAGCAGCAGGCGCCCATCAAACCTGCTGTCTCTCACAAAGGCGCTGTATGCCACGCCGGTAAAGCTGCCGACTGAGGAGGTACCTGCAACAGCATGTGGCTATCAAAGCCAGAACCAGCGCCTGACCCGGATGGTGGCAGACTACATGGGGTCCTACAGCGGGCTTGACAGCGACACCCCTGTGGACCCCTTGGATTACTGGGTCGAGCACCTGGATATTTGGAGCAAGCTGGCGCAGTACGCCCTGGAAGTCCTTGCTTGCCCCCCTTCCAGCGTGCTGTCCGAAAGGTCCTTCAGTGTGGCCGGTGGCGTGGTGACTGAGAAGCGCTCTCGTCTGTCCACCCAGTCTGTGGACAGCGTGACGTTCCTCAAAATAAATCAGGCTTTGGTGGTTGGTGAATTCCTGGCCCCTGTTGTTGGCAAGAGGGGGAAATGAAGTGGCTGGATATCACTATGCCTGCCTTACCACCCTTTACCACCACAACCTCCAGGCTCCGTATGCCTGGTTAAATTTTTTTTTACTGAGCAATGGTACCACCAAGTGCCATGGTGAACTATCTAAACACAATTGCTGTGTAATTTTTTTTGGAGGTGTCTGTGCTGTCCCAGTTGTGGGGAGGCCCCAACTGCGGCAGTACGACTGCTTTCTGGAATCTAGTCCTGATGTAATTGACAGCAATTTAAAGGGCACTTCCGTTTTTTCTATCCGGGTATCCGAATCAGCCCGGATAGCCCAGATAATGCGTTCGGATATCTGCATGAAAGCGGATATCTGAACGTTCGGATCTGGATATCCGATCCGGATCCGGATACCCAGGTATTTCGGATTTTGAAAAGGGGTATCCGAGCACCCCTGTTTACTGCATGCCTAATTGTGAATAAAGCCCATTGTATTAATTTAAGGGAACCTAAACTGAGAAGGATCTGGATTTTTTCCTTTAAAAATAATACCAGTTGCCTGGCAGTCCTGATGATCCTCTGCCTCTAATACTTTTAGCCACAGCCCCTGAACAAGCATGCAGATCAGTGCTCTGACTGAAGTCAGACTGGATTAGCTGCATGCTTGTTTCAGGGTGTGATTCAGCCACTACTGCAGCCAAAGAGATCAGCAGGACTGCCAGGCAACTGGTATTGTTTATAAGGAAACATCATATCCCTCTCAGTTTAGGTTTCCTTTTAGACCACACACTTATGTATACATGGTTGTTACTAACTGTTAGGCTACTTTCACAGTGGGACGTTGCATTTGATGCAACGTTAAAGTTGCACAACGCACCCCTAACACAGCACATGTAGGTTATGAAATTGGACGTTATTTTGCACTGCGTTGTGTCTTTGGTGCGCCATTTTCATTGCATACTGATGGAATGAAAACAGCGCATGCATTACATTTAAAAAAAAAACATTACTGAGCATGTGCAACACACATTTATTGCTAAACACACAGCATGCAGCACTGTCTAATAACGCTACACGTTACACACTAACGCAACGTGTGCACTGTGAATGTCGCACAGACTTTGTATTGCTTTGCGTCAAGTCTGCGTTATAAATTTTTATAACGTGCAACTTTAACGTCGCACTGTGAAAGAGGCCTTATCCTTAAAGAGAACCCGAGGTGGGTTCTATTGCTATACTTTCCCTCCCAGGCCCCTCCTGCGCTCTGCTGTGCCCCCATAAATCAAACGCCTTGCTAGCTACACACAGCGTGTCGCCAGCAGGCTGTTTACCTCTGAAGTGTCACTCTAGCTGCTCCCCCGCCTCCTCTAGGTTGCCGTTTCCCGCCTGCGTCCCTTTCCTCCCCGCTGATTGGAGGGAAGTGACGCAGGTGGGGAGCGGCGCTATGGAGGAGGCGGGGGAGTGGCGAGAGTGACACTGCAAAAGGTAAACAGCCAGCTGCGACACGCTGTGTGTGGCTAGCACATCGTTTGATTTATGCTGGCATAGCAGAGCGCAGGGGGGGCCTGAGGGGGGCACTGTATAGCAACACAGGCTGGGTATTATATGCAGAGCCAGCCTCTGTGTGCAGATAGCATTTGTAGAACCCACCTCTGGTTCTCTTTAACTTATCCTTACTAATCCTTGTGTCACACTCATCTCTTATTTTATGGGTCAGGGAGCTTTTCTCTTATGCACTTCTAAATATTATGTGATGCGATTATTGCATTGCATATATTACCTAATGGGATGTGCTGGAATTGGCGCACTTCCTATTAAGGCCTCTTTTCCACGAACTGCTGAGCTGTGTGCTCAGCAAGCAGTTGCCAGGCAGCAGTGAGCAGTTACCAGGCAGCAGTGAGCAGTTACCAGGCAGCAGCGAGCAGTTGTGAGAGTTTGATAGGCATTTCACTGCCTAGAAACAGTTCATGGAAAAGAGGCCATACACAGACAGGGTTGCTAAGCAATGATGCATGACCTCACTTCCGTTGTTTCTATGCGTGGCCATGCATACACTTGACCTAATTAGAATCAGGTGGTCCCCCACCCAGCTCTATATAAACACATTTTTCAACCAGCCTCCTTTGAAGCAGATGTATCTGTGAGTGTGGAGGTTCTTTTTCCCTCCATTGACCTGCATCTCAGCTGACTCCTTGGTAAGCACCTAGCATGGTTTACATGCATGTCATAGCTACTCAGGAGTGACTGTAAGAAACATACTCATCTGGATCTATCCTGGAGACTTTAAAGAGAACCTGAGGTGGGGTTCTGACAATGAAATCTGCATACAGAGGCTAGGTCTGCCTATACAGCCCAGCCTCTGTTGTTATCCAGATCCCCCCTAAGCCCCCTGTGCTCTGCGATCACCCATAAATCACAGGTGCACTGTGCGGGCTGTGTTTACCTCTATTGTCAGTCTCGAATCTCCTCCTGCATAGCTCCGGTCACCGCCCGTGTCCCTTCCCTCCAATCAGCGGAGAGGGAAGGGACATGGGTGGGGACCGGAGCTATGCAGGAGGCAGGGGGAGCAGCAGATTGACAGTACAGAGGTAAACAGCCGCTGTGACACACTGCGTGTCGGCAGCGCAGCTGTGATTTATGGGGGATAGCAGAGTGCAGGGGGGGCTTAGGGGGATCTGGATAGCAACAGAGGCTGGGCAGTATAGGCAGACCCAGCCTCTGTATGCGGATGTCATTGTCAGAACACCACCTCGGGTTCTCTTTAACCTCCCTGGCGGTAAGCCCGTGCTGAGCACGGGCTATGCCGCGCAGGGGGATTTCTCAGGCCCTGCTGGGCCGATTTTTTTTTTTTTTTTTGCAGCACGCAGATTGCCGCCGCTCTGCGCCGATTACGCAGCGCTCCCCGCACCGTGAGCCCCCCCAGATCCCGTGTGCTGCCTGGCCAATCAGTGCCAGGCAGCGCTGAGGGGTAGATCGGGACTCCCAATGACGTCATGACGTCGGTGACGTCATGCCGCCCAGCGCCATGGCGACGGGGGAAGCCCTCCAGGAGATCCCGTTCTTTGAACGGGATCTCCTGATCTCCGATCGCGGGAGGCGATCGGAGGGGCTGGGGGGATGCCGCTGAGCAGCGGCTATCATGTAGCGAGACTTTGTCTCGCTACATGGAAAAAAAAAAAAAAATTTTTAGAAAAGACTTTGCTGCCCCGTGGCGGATTTTTAATAAACCGCCAGGAGGGTTAAAGGACATCTGACGTAAGAAGAATATGGAGGCTACCATATATATTTCCTTTTAAATAGGGATGGGACGAATCCACAATTTCTTCGAATCCGAATCCGAATCCGAATCTAAAAAGGTTCTCGAATATCTCAAACCTTTCGAATCCCGAATCTAACGAATCCTGCGTTCCGTGGAATGGTTGCCCACAGTATAGGTAGGCAGGCTAGGTGTTCACACTATAGGTAGCTAGGTAAAGGTGCCTTCAGTATAGCTAGCTAGGCATAGGTGCCTTCAGTATAGCTAGCTAGGCATAGGTGCCTTCAGTATAGCTAGCTAGGCATAGGTGCCTTCAGTATAGCTAGCTAGGTATAGGTGCTTTCAGTATAGCTAGCTAGGTATAGGTGCCTTCAGTATAGCTAGCTAGGTATAGATGCCTTCAGTATAGCTAGCTAGGCATAGGTGCCTTCAGTATAGCTAGCTAGGTATAGGGGCCTTCAGTATAGCTAGGTATAGGGGCATTCAGTATAGCTAGGTATAGGGGCATTCAGTATAGCTAGGTATAGGGGCATTCAGTATAGCTAGCTAGGTATAGGGGCCCTCCGTATAGCTAGTTAGGTATAGGGGCATTCAGTATAGCTAGTTAGGTATAGGGGCCCTCAGTATAGCTAGTTAGGTATAGGGGCATTCAGCATAGCTAGTTAGGTATAGGGGCATTCAGTATAGCTAGTTAGGTATAGGGGCCCTCAGTATAGCTAGTTAGGTAAAAGGGCATTCAGTATAGCTAGGTATAAGGGGATTCAGTATAGATAGTTTGGTATAGGGGACCTCAGTATAGCTAGCTAGGTATAGGGGCCTTCAGTATAGCTAGGTATAGGGGCCTTCAGTATAGCTAGTTAGGTATAGGGACCCTCAGTATAGCTAGTTAGGTATAGGGGCATTCAGTGTAGCTAGTTAGGTATAGGGACCCTCAGTATAGCTAGTTAGGTATAGGGACCCTCAGTATAGCTAGTTAGGTATAGGGGCATTTAGTGTAGCTAGTTAGGTATAGGGACCCTCAGTATAGCTAGTTCGGTATAGGGGCATTCAGTGTAGCTAGTTAGGTATAAGGACCCTCGGTATAGCTAGTTAGGTATAGGGGCATTCAGTATAGCTAGTTAGGTATGGGGCATTCAGTATAGCTAGTTCGGTATAGGGGCATTCAGTGTAGCTAGTTCGGTATAGGGGCATTCAGTATAGCTAGTTAGGTATAGGGACCCTCAGTATAGCTAGTTAGGTATAGGGACCCTCAGTATAGCTAGTTAGGTATAGGTACCCTCAGTGTAGCTAGTTAGGTATAGGTACCCTCAGTGTAGCTAGTTAGGTATAGGGGCATTCAGTGTAGCTAGTTAGGTATAGGCGCATTCAGTGTAGCTAGTTAGGTATAGGCGCATTCAGTGTAGCTAGTTAGGTATAGGCGCCTTGAGTATAGCTAGCTAGGGTACCCCTCCCTCTGTGCGTCTCCTCTGCTCACCCCCTACAAAGAAAAAAAAAGCATCGGCTCACCTAAGGGGATCCAGCGCCGAATCCCGCTGCATCCCCCGCTCGTCCTCTTCCGATCCCCCGCTCGTCCTATTCTGACCCCCCCCCGCGCCTCCTCCGCTCGCCCCTTGCATAGATGTGAGCATTGGCTCACCTAACACCTGCCCTGGATTCCCTACCTGCCGCCAGCGCAGCGCCGCAGACCTCTTGTTTCCTCCTCTGTTCCCTCTAGTAACCGCCCGGCGCTTCAGTGATGACGCGATGCAAAAGCGGATCACTAGGGGGAACAGAGGCGGAAGCAAGAGGTCTGCGGGTCTGCGGCTCTGCGCTGGCGGCAGGTAGGGAATCCAGGGCAGGTGTTAGGTGAGCCAATGCTCACATCTATACAAGCGGCGAGCGGAGGAGGCGCGGGGGGGTCGGAATAGGACGAGCGGGGGATCGGCGGTGGTGCGGGGATGCAGCGGGATTCGGCGGATTCGTTTAGGGGGAAATTGCGTCGGGATTCGAATCCACGAATCTCGAATATTTCTCAATATTCGAGGGATTCGTGGATTCGCCGCATTCGCCGTCCCACCCCTACTTTTAAACAATACCAGTTACCTCGCAGCCCTGCTGGTCTATTTTGTTGCAGCTAATCTTGTCAGATCTGACAATAATGTCAGAAATATCTGATCTGCTGCATGCTTGTTCAGGGTCTTTGTCAGAAATATCTGATCTGCTGCATGCTTGTTCAGGGTCTTTGACTAAAAGTAGGTAGAGACAGAGGATCAGTAGGGCAGCCAGGCAACTGGTATTGCTTAAAAGGAAATAAATATGGCAGCCTCCATGTACCTCTTGCTTCAGTTGTCCATTACATTTTATCATCTGCAAGAGAAGAAAAGACTAAAGGCTCATACACACATCAGACTATAGTCTTTGGAAACTGAAAGATCACAGACCAATCTTACCACCCTTCATGTAGTATGAGAGCCATACTCTACACAGTCTATTCTATGGAGCTAAACTCCTCATCAGACAGAAATCTTTGCAAGATGCTGCACACAAAGATGCTGTACAGACACAAAAGATCAGTATCTGCAAAAGATCTGTTCCTGCCAAAGATCCGTTCCTGCAAATTGCATTCATAGTCTATGAGATCTGCAGATCATCATACACACATGATTTAACTGACATTCATCTGCAGATCAGATCCACCAGGATGGATTTTCAGATCTGCGGATGATTGCTTGATCTGCAGATGAATGTCAGTTAAATCATGTGTGTATGATGATCTGCAGATCTCATAGACTATGAATGCATTTTGCAGGAATGGATTTTTGGCAGGAACAGATCTTTTGCAGATACTGATCTTTTGTGTCTGTACAGCATCTGTGTGTGCAGCATCTTGCAAAGATTTCTGTCTGATGAGGAGTTTAGCTCCATAGAATAGACTGTGTAGAGTATGGCTCTCATACTACATGAAGGGTGGTAAGATTGGTCTGTGATCTTTCAGTTTCCAAAGACTATAGTCTGATGTGTGTATGCACCTTAATTTTGCCAGAATTGCAAGTTATTACCTACCCTGTGGATTACAAAGGTCACCAGTGAAGTGTCAGGGCCCTGTTTATAGCAGGTTTGCTGGATGTCAGTTCTAATTATAATTTGAATCCTAGTAGGATTTTTTTTCCCAGGAACGACCTCGGACAGCACCCATGAGACTTGTCTCCTTCCCCACTTAAATGGACAGGAAGCTAAAAATACCACAGACATTTGCATATTCATTAGGCAGGCATATATAAATAGGTAACTCACAGTAAATCGCCAGTTGTTTTCTGTCCACCACACAGGACGCTACTGGGGAGCTGGAGCCAACCATGTCAGTAGGCAGGAGCTGCTGCAGGACTCAGGCCGAGTATCGCGGGTCAGGGACCTGGCGTGCACTGGAGCTACGGCCGAACAGTTTCCCCCATCGGATTTCGCGCGCGCAGGCGCGTCTGACGCACTTCCGGAGGAAGTAAGCGGCCGATCATGTGATCGTGCCAGCTGGAGGACGTCACCCGGCCACCGCAGGTCTAGGCCTATCCAGCGTTCAGGGGGCAGCGAGCCGCGTCTGCATCCCAGAGCCACGCGGTGAGGGAGCGGTTCGGCTGCCCATAAGGTAAGGAGCAGGAACTACCAGTACAACAGTTGTTGTACGGAGGGTTCGTTTTTTTGGATGCGCACTCTGCTGTCGTGGGGGCGTGGCTTACCTTGGCGTGGCATGATTGGGCGGCTTCCTGGTCGGAATCCGTTCTCTGACCATGGAAGCTGCCGCTGGATCCTCCTCCACCAGATCTGTGGAGCCTGGCTCAGAAGCCTCTCTGGTTGGTGTCAACTGCTGACTCCTTTTTCAGATATGTATAAACAGTTTTGTTATAAGGGGCTTGTTAGTTACACTCTTCCTTTGTCTCTTTTTTAGCCAAATTCTGCTAAAGCGGATAAAGACAAGTCTGATCCGACTGACAAGGCTGATAAGAGTGACAAGGGAAAGCACACACAAAAATCTGATCATAAGAAATGTGCTATTTGTGCTGTGAAAATATCCTCCTCTTCATCCAGATCATTATGCCAAGCATGTATTGACAAAGTTATGAAGAAAGAGTCACCCGTGGTGTTTAAAGATTTGATGGGATGGATGCGTTCTGAAATGGTTACAGCCATCAAAGCTTTTAAGGAGGCAAACATTCCTGCTCCAGGGACTGTTCCTACTCCTACTATTCCTCCATCTCATCCTTCTACACCTGGTAGTGATGTCACTGTTACACCTCAGTAGTGTTGGGCGAACAGTGTTCGCCACTGTTCGGGTTCTGCAGAACATCACCCTGTTCGGGTGATGTTCGAGTTCGGCCGAACACCTGACGGTGCTCGGCCAAACCGTTCGGCCATATGGCCGAACTAAGAGCGCATGGCCGAACGTTCCCCGAACGTTCGGCTAGCGCTGTGATTGGCCGAACGGGTCACGTGGTTCGGACCCGAACGCGCTCTGATTGGCCGAACTGTCACGTGGTTCGGGTAAATAAATACCCGAACCACGTCATATCTCCGCCATTTGTCTGTGGGTTTAGCTTTGGGTAGGCAGGCAGGGTAGTTCGCGCTCCAGCCACGCTAGCCAGGGTCCCCCCCAGTCATTGTGTGTCACTGCTGGGAACAGTAGTACACCGCTCGTTCAGCCACACTATATAGCATTCTGTGTACTGTTCTGTGTCTGCTGGGAACAGTAGTACACCGCTCGTTCAGCCACACTATATAGCATTCTGTGTACTGTTCTGTGTCTGCTGGGAACAGTAGTACACCGCTCGTTCAGCCACACTATATAGCATTCTGTGTACTGTTCTGTGTCTGCTGGGAACAGTAGTACACCGCTCGTTCAGCCACACTATATAGCATTCTGTGTACTGTTCTGTGTCTGCTGGGAACAGTAGTACACCGCTCGTTCAGCCACACTATATAGCATTCTGTGTACTGTTCTGTGTCTGCTGGGAATAGTGGTACACCGCTCGTTCAGCCACACTATATAGCATTCTGTGTACTGTTCTGTGTCTGCTGGGAATAGTGGTACACCGCTCGTTCAGCCACACTATATAGCATTCTGTGTACTGTTCTGTGTCTGCTGGGAACAGTGGTACACCGCTCGTTCAGCCACACTATATAGCATTCTGTGTACTGTTCTGTGTCTGCTGGGAACAGTAGTACACCGCTCGTTCAGCCACACTATATAGCATTCTGTGTACTGTTCTGTGTCTGCTGGGAACAGTAGTACACCGCTCGTTCAGCCACACTATATAGCATTCTGTGTACTGTTCTGTGTCTGCTGGGAATAGTGGTACACCGCTCGTTCAGCCACACTATATAGCATTCTGTGTACTGTTCTGTGTCTGCTGGGAATAGTGGTACACCGCTCGTTCGCCACTGTATAGCATTGTGCTCTGTGTCGCTGCTGGGAATAGTGGTACACCGCTCACCCGTCACTGTATAGCATTGTGCTCTGTGTCACTGCTGGGAATAGTGGTACACCGCTCACCCGTCACTGTATAGCATTGTGCTCTGTGTCGCTGCTGGGAATAGTGGTACACCGCTCACCCGTCACTGTATAGCATTGTGCTCTGTGTCGCTGCTGGGAATAGTGGTACTGTATAGCATTTCTGTACTGCCACTGTACTGCTGCCAGTCAGCGTGTACTGTAAGGATAAGTGAAATGAGGAAGAAATCCGGTGAAAGAGGGAGGGGCAAGGGAAGAGGTGTTTCCCCTGACGGTTCACGTACAGGCCACAGGGGAGCACCCAAGAAAACCCACTCAATACCGCCCATGTTGTCCAGGACAACAACCCTCACAAATCCAAAAGAACAGGACCAGATAATTACTTGGATGACCTCTCAAGCGTCCAGCAGTGGGTTAAGCAGCACCAGCACATCACGCACGAGGTCCGAGTCCTCAGCCAGTTACAAGGAGCCAGTGGGCACAAAGCTGACACAACCGGCAGCGACACCACGCACACAACTGCCAGATAACCAGTCCGATGAATTACCTCAGGACACAATGGGGTATTCGCAGGAGCTATTCCCAGCCCAACAAACTTCCACCTTTCAAAGGTCAATGGAGGAACAGCCAGAAATGTTGTGCCTGGATTCACAACCGTTAACTGTGGGAAATGCACCGCGCACTGAAATACAAGGCGAGTCCGAAGAGGACTCGGAAACCCAAATCCCAGAGCAATTTGGGCAGGAGGGGTTGCAATTGCAGGAGGTCGGCCGACAAGATCTGGAAGACGACGTTGGAGTGTGCTGCGCAGAGGTTGTTGTGGGGAGCTCTACTCCACGGCGGTGGCCCACAATGACATATGACGAGTTTGAGGAAATGGAAGAGGAGGGTATGGACAATGTGGACAGAGACCCAGATTTTGTTTGTGAACGAGAACATCGCCGTCGTAGCAGCAGCACAGATGAGTCTGTTGAAGAACACACTGCTGCACGAGTTCGCCTTGTGCCACAAGGTAGGCGGCGCGCAATTTCAGGCACCACAAGCGTGGAAGTTCAAGTGAGAGGCAAAAGAGGAGCAAACAGAAATCGCCAGCAAGGAGGCAGGTGCTCCAAAGTCTGGGCTTTCTTTGAAGACTGCACTGAGGATGTTACCATGGCGATTTGCAAGGTGTGCAAGACCCGCCTGAGCAGGGGGAAAAATATTAACAACCTCTCCACCACCAGCATGAGCCGTCACATGCTATCCAAACATCCCACTCTTTGGGCAAACGCGTCAGGACAGGGTACCAGAAACAACACTGCCTCCCTTGGGTTCACCAGACCCGCCTCAGCAGCAGCAGTAGCCCAGCCATTGCGTGGTTCACAACATTCACAAACATCAGACGACGCTGACACTGTCACTTTCCGGAGTAGTGCTCTTGAGGTCTCCCAGTGTTCATCAAACACAACAACCAACAGCCCTTCCGTGTGCAGCGCTACAGTTCAGTTGTCTGTGTCGGAGATGTTTGAGCGCAAGAGGAAATTGCCAGCAAATGACCCCCGGGCCGTGGCAGTAACAGCCAGCATAGCCAAGCTTCTGGCCTGCGAAATGCTGCCATATCGATTGGTGGAGACAAACAGCTTCAAGGGCATGATGTCAGTGGCCATCCCACGTTACGTGGTTCCCAGCCGCTACCACTTTGCACGCTCTGCAGTGCCTGAGTTGCATGAGCACGTGGTCAGCAAAATAACCCGAAGCTTGAAGAATGCCGTTGCCTGCAAGGTTCACCTCACCACTGACACCTGGACGAGTGCGTTCGGCCAGGGTCGATACATCTCCCTTACCGCGCACTGGGTGAACCTTGTGGAGCCTGGCAGCGATTCCTCACCTGCTACGGCACGGGTGTTGCCCACGCCACAAACAGCTGCACCGCCATCCCTCCCACTGGATAACAGCAGCACCTACCTCTCTGACTCCTTCTCCTCCAACGCATCTCAAAGCTGTACCTCATCCGGAAACGCTAACCCAGCAGCAGTAGGATCGTGGAAGCAGTGCAGCACAGCTGTTGGCATGCGTCAGCAAGCGTTGCTGAAGCTAATCTGCCTTGGGGATAAGCAGCACACAGGGGAGGAAATTTGGAGGGGAATAAAGGAACAGACGGATTTGTGGCTGGCACCGCTGGACCTGAAACCGGGCATGGTTGTGTGTGATAATGGGAGTAATCTCATTCGCGCTTTAAGGTTGGCTAAGCTGACACACATCCCTTGCCTGGCGCACGTGATGAACCTAGTAGTTCAGCGGTTCCTGAGGACATACCCAGGCGTGCCCGATCTGCTGTGAAGGTGCGTCGAGTGTCCAAACATTGTAGAAATTCCAGTACTGCTTCGGGGGCACTCGCCAAGATGCAGGAGCGCTTCAATCTCCCCCACCATCGCTTGCTGTGTGATGTCCCTACGCGCTGGAATTCTACGCTGCACATGCTAGCCCGCTTTTGCGAGCAGAAGAGTGCAGTGGTCCAGTACATGACGGCGCAGTACCGAGGCGCATCCGGCCAGCTGCCAAGCTTCTGTGGATCCGATTGGGCCAACATGTTGGACCTCTGCCAAGTCCTCCAAAATTTTGAGCAATCCACGTTGCTTGTGAGCAGTGACAACTCTTCAGTCAGCATTACCATACCACTGCTGTGTTTACTGAAGAGGTCGATGTTAAAAATCAAGGAAACAGCTGTCATGATGCAACTGGGGGAATCTGAAGGAGAAAACGATCAGCGTGATGGTACCAACATCAGGCCATCCGCCTCAGGGAACGCTGGCCCCAGCAGCTATGACGAAGAAGAGGAGGAGGAACAGCTGGAGTTGGAGCAGGAATTTCATGCCACCACTGACGAGGGCCAGAGCGGTGCACGTTGGACTTCCACAATTCAACGCGAATGGTCAGCAGAAGCAGACCAGGAGGAAGGTGACGACTATGATGCATCACAACAACTATCACAACGCTCACAAGAGGATGATGAGGATTCTGGTAGGACTCTGGCACACATGGCTCAATTCATGCTAGACTGCATTGAACGTGACCCACGCATTGTGCGCATTCTGGACAACACCAATTACTGGGTTTATACCCTTCTGGATCCACGGTACAAACACAATGTTCCAAAACTGCTTGAAGAAAGAGTCAGACAGGTCAAAATGGAAGAATACCAGCAGGCCCTTGTGGAGACTTTAGAGAGGAGATTGACATCCTCCCCCTCCTCTAGCCAGTTGTACGCAGACAGACTGACTTCCGCAAACCCAGGACGACCAGGAGGGCAGCAAACAACGCAAGCCGCAGCTAGTACCCAAAAGGGAATGGTATCGGCAGTGTCCTTGGAGTGGGAAAATTTTCTGACACCCATGCAGCCGCAGCCCACTGAACAGCAAGCGTGCAGATCCACCTCCAACACCGATCGCCTGGAGAAGATGGTCAAGGACTACATGTCAGATGGCGTAGCTGTGTCGAACCATCCATCTGCACCCTTCAACTATTGGGTATCGAAGCTAGACACCTGGCACGAACTGGCAATGTACGCAATAGAGGTGCTGGCTTGCCCGGCAGCCAGCGTTATGTCGGAACGCTGTTTCAGTGCTGCCGGAGGCATCGTCACAGATCGGCGTATCCGCCTCTCTACAGAAAATGCAGACCGTCTGACTCAAATTAAAATGAATCAATCCTGGATTGGAAATGACTACGCAACACTCCAGGACCCCAACCAAGTAACATGACCAATGAACATCTGGGATGGTGTTGCGTTTCCGGGCCCTGTTTATTGAACCTCTCATCTGTATTACATTTATGACTGCATGGCGGCAAAAAGCATTGCTGCTATATCCGCACGCTTTTTGTCCACATGCAAGGCCTGGGTTGTTGTGTCTCACAAAGCGTGGCCTTCTCCTCCTGCGCCTGCTCCTGTTCCATCACGTCTGCTGCTGCTGGGTTAGCGTTGCCGCGTGGTCCCTGTTTATTGAACCACTTATCTTTATTACATTTATGACTGCATGGCGGTACAAAGCATGCTATCCGCACGCTTCTTGCCCTCATGCAAGGCCTGGGTTGTTGTGTCTCACAAAGCGTGGCCTTCTCCTCCTGCGCCTGCTCCTGTTCCATCACGTCTGCTGCTGCTGGGTTAGCGTTGCCGCGTGGTCCCTGTTTATTGAACCACTTATCTTTATTACATTTATGACTGCATGGCGGTACAAAGCATGCTATCCGCACGCTTCTTGCCCTCATGCAAGGCCGGGGTTGTTGTGTCTCACAAAGCGTGGCCTTCTTCTCCTCCTGCGCCACCCTCCTCCTGTTCCATCACGTGTGCTGCTGCTGGGTTAGCGTTACCGGTCCCTTTTCCTGGAACCTCTTATATGTATTACATTTATGACTGCATGCCGACAAAAAACATGTTACCTGTGCAAAGAAAACAGACATTTCCCGCATTTAAAAGACAGTTTTCCCTTTGAAACTTTAAAATCGATTTTCTCAAAAACTATAAGCTCTTTTTGCTAATTTTTTTTTCCTCTTGTACCCACTCCCAAGGTGCACATACCCTGTAAATTTGGGGTATGTAGCATGTAAGGAGGCTTTACAAACCACAAAAGTTCGGGTCCCCATTGACTTCCATTATGTTCGGAGTTCGGGTCGAACACCCGAACATCGCGGCCATGTTCGGCCTGTTCGGCCCGAACCCGAACATCTAGATGTTCGCCCAACACTACACCTCAGCCACCCCCAGAGCAGGACTCTGCAGCTGTCGTAAATTTACAAAAAAGGAAAAGGGGTGAAGATTCGGGGGACTCGGATTTATCTGAGGGAGAGGTGGATATATCCTCTCTTGAGGAAATTCCTTCTGGAGAAGAGTTAGACAGTGATAAATCGCATAAATTTGCCTTTGCAACTGATGCCTTGAAGTTATTTCTTAAAGCTATGCGTGATACCATGGGTATTAAGACGGAGGAAAAGACTCTATCACCCCTTGATCATATGTATGAGAGTTTATCTGATCCTGAAGTTATTTACATTCCAGTACATAGTTCTTTGAAGAATATGATTAAACGGGAATGGGACAACTCAGAGAAGAGAGCATTCTGGCCTAAGTCACTTGCCAATAAATATCCGTTTGATCCTAATGACCAGAAATTCTGGGTCCCTTCACCTAAATTAGATCCCGCTCTTTCTAAAGTGTCTAGAAAATCTGATCTCCAGTTTGAGGACTTTGGAAATCTTAAAGATCCCATTGATAAAAAATGGATAACCTATTAAGAAGAGCATGGGAATCTTCATCATTAACATTTAAACCAGCTGTCGCATCTACAGCCGCAGCCAGGTCTTTAAAGCTCTGGTTATCTCATACACAATCCCAGATAGCTTCAGGGGTACCTAGAGAGGAGATACTGAAGGACTTTGATAATTTATTTCATGCTGCTAATTATCTATTAGATGCGGCAGATGACACGGTTCGGTTATCTGCCAGAACCACGGCCTTGGTAAGCTCTACCAGAAGAGGCATCTGGGTAAAAACTTGGCAAGGGGACACCTCCTCAAAATCTAAATTATGCGGAATACCTTGTGAGGGTGAATTATTGTTCGGGTCTAAATTAGATGAAGCCCTAGAAAGGTCATCAGATAATAAAAAGAACTTTCCCATAAGAAGAAAGAATTTTCGTTTCAAACGTTCCTTTCGGGACCCAAAGAAAAGCGAAAAGGAGTCCAAAACCTATCCTAAGAGAAGATGGGGGCAGGGCACACCACAGCGGCCAAGACCAAATGTGTCATTTCCTCCTTCATCCCAGGGTTCTAAACAATGACATCAGGCTCCCGGTGGGAGGAAGAATGGTGCACTTTTACGAAAACTGGGAAAGTCACTTCCAGAACAGATGGTTATTAAATATAATCCTCGAAGGTTACAAGATAGTTTGCCACAGCTCCTCCGGAAAAAAAATTTCTTACACAAACCCCATCAGATCAGCAGCTAAGCATCGCCTTACAAAAAGAAATTACTGTCCTTCTGGAGAAGAGGGTAATACGACAGGTCCCAAAATGTCAGCAATTTCAGGGTTACTATTCCCCAGTGTTTTTAGTAAAAAAAACCTCAGGGAGAGTACAGGTTCATCTTGAATCTTAAAGGATTGAACCAGTCGATAAGATATCGAAAATTTCAAATGGACAATATACGCAGTGTGGTCAATCTGCTACAGAGTCAGTGTTACATGGCATCAATGGACCTCAAGGACGCCTATCTCCACCTGCCGATCCATGTCAAATCACAACAGTACCTGAGATTCGCCATAAGACTACAGGGAGAGGTAAGGCACTTCCAGTTTTCAGCTTTACCTTTCGGTATCTCTTCTGCACCTTGGCTATTTACAAAAGTATTGTCTGAGGTTTTAGCAGTGCTCAGTTTAGAGTCAGTTCAGATCATAGCTTATTTGGATGATCTTTTGATTTGGGGTCAATCCTGTGAAGCCGTTCAGACACAGATAGACTTCTGTCTGGATTTTCTGCAGTCCTTAGGCTGGCTTATTAACTGGTCTAAATCCTCGCTAGTTCCTACTCAGACTATGGAATTTTTGGGGTTTACCATATCCTCCATAGACAGTGTTGTGTTTCTTCCTGAAAGAAAAAGATGTGCAATTCTAAAATCTGTTCTTTCTTTCCAGGGCAAGATATCAATATCATTAAGAAACGCCATGACTGTACTGGGTCTCCTGACCTCATCATTCCCAGCAGTTCAATGGGGTCAGCTACACTCCAGGACATTACAACTATGGATTTTAAGAAGTTGGAGCAGGAGTATAAGAGACTTAGACAAAAGAGTCTTAATTCCCCAGTTCATAAAGGACTCACTGAATTGGTGGTTGATCCCAGCACACTTGGCGACCGGACGTCTTTGGAACTATCCCTCAGAGACAGTCATAACAGACGCAAGTGCCTGGGGTTGGGGAGCCCACCTGGGTACAGTACCAGTACAGGGGCCTTGGCCCAGAGAGTTGAGACAAAAATCTTCAAACAGAGAACTGGCGGCAGTTTGGCAGGCGTTGACACACTTCGAATCCCAGATCAGGGCCACTCATGTCACGATAAGAACAGACAACAACACTGTTGTGGCCTATCTGAACAGACAGGGAGGAACAAGAAGTCATTCTCTATGGTATCTGTCGTGCAGGATACTCCAATGGGCAGAAGAGCACCTGGCATCCTTGAAAGCAGTCCATCTAAAGGGAACTCTGAATTGTTTAGCAGATTTTCTGAGCAGGTCACCACTTCATCAGGACGAGTGGCCTCTGAACGAAAAGGTTTTTCAGGACCTGGTAGACCTCTGGAACAGACCCGACATGGATTTGTTTGCTCGAAAGAACAATGCAAAGTGCCAGATGTATTGTTCACTATGCCCCCAGGACAACCCTTGGTCGGTGGATGCATTTTTGATAACGTGGAGTTCAGGTCTGATGTATGCCTATCCTCCTCTTTCCTTAATTCCTCGTGTTCTGAACAAGCTGCAGAAGGACCGAGCTCGGATGATCATGATAGTACCATACTGGCCCAGAAGACCCTGGTTTACACTACTGAAGAATTTAGCTACAGTCGATCATGTAATGCTACCAGATCGTCCAGACCTGCTATCTCAGGGTCCAGTTTTGCATCCAGACCTGAGGCTCCTTCAGCTTTCAGCTTGGAGCCTGAGTGGAGAATGTTAAAACAGAAGGGTTTCTCTAACAGACTTTCAGAGACGCTAATCCAGAGCCGGAAAAAGGTTACCAGGAACATTTATCAAAAGACCTGGAACGTGTATAGGAGCTGGTGTGAACAAAATTCCAGAGACTGTTCTTTATCTCTATCAGTCCTAGAATTCCTACAGGACGGTTATCAAAAAGGCCTCAGCACCAGCACACTCAAGGTTCAGACAGCAGCTATTAGTGTTTTTCTGGAAAAACGATTGGCTGAAGAAGAATACTTCATACGTTTCTTTCGTGCGCTTAAAAGAATCAGGCCACTGGTACAGTCAAGGATGCCATCTTGGGACCTAAACACCGTACTACAGGCCTTATGTAACAGCCCTTTTGAACCCCTGGAAGAAATCTCTGATAAATTACTAACCATCAAAACAGCTTTTCTTGTAGCCATTACATCGGCCAGGAGAGTTTGTGAATTGCAGGCCCTGTCTATAAGAGAACCTTATTGTATCATCTCTGGAGATCTTATCACATTACGGCTGGACACCTCTTTTCTCCCTAAAGTTGTTTCTAAGTTTCATCGCTCACAGGAAATATTCTTACCTTCCTTTTGTGACAACCCGACCAATGAAAAAGAGAAGAAACTCCATTGTCTTGATGTAAGAAGGTCGGTGTTATGCTACTTGGAACGTTCCAGACAATGGAGGAAATCTGATGCGTTGTTTGTTCTTTTCGGAGGGAAATTTAAAGGGAAACAGGCATCAAAGTCGACTATAGCCAGATGGATAAGACAGGCTATTGCTTTGGCTTACTCTCAGCAGGGAAAATTGTTACCATCATCCATAAAGGCTCATTCAACTAGAGCGGTGTCAGCCTCTTGGGCAGAGAAGGCGGGAGCCTCCATCGAACAGATCTGTAAAGCGGCCACATGGTCCAGCCAAAATACTTTTGTCAAACATTACAGATTAGATATTTCGGCTAGTTCAGACTAGTGTTGGGCGAACATCTAGATGTTCGGGTTCGGGCCGAACAGGCCGAACATGGCCGCGATGTTCGGGTGTTCGACCCGAACTCCGAACATAATGGAAGTCAATGGGGACCCGAACTTTTGTGGTTTGTAAAGCCTCCTTGCATGCTACATACCCCAAATTTACAGGGTATGTGCACCTTGGGAGTGGGTACAAGAGGAAAAAAAAATTAGCAAAAAGAGCTTATAGTTTTTGAGAAAATCGATTTTAAAGTTTCAAAGGGAAAACTGTCTTTTAAATGCGGGAAATGTCTGTTTTCTTTGCACAGGTAACATGTTTTTTGTCGGCATGCAGTCATAAATGTAATACATATAAGAGGTTCCAGGAAAAGGGACCGGTAACGCTAACCCAGCAGCAGCACACGTGATGGAACAGGAGGAGGGTGGCGCAGGAGGAGAAGAAGGCCACGCTTTGTGAGACACAACAACCCCGGCCTTGCATGAGGGCAAGAAGCGTGCGGATAGCAGGCTTTGTACCGCCATGCAGTCATAAATGTAATAAAGATAAGTGGTTCAATAAACAGGGACCACGCGGCAACGCTAACCCAGCAGCAGCAGACGTGATGGAACAGGAGCAGGCGCAGGAGGAGAAGGCCACGCTTTGTGAGACACAACAACCCAGGCCTTGCATGAGGGCAAGAAGCGTGCGGATAGCATGCTTTGTACCGCCATGCAGTCATAAATGTAATAAAGATAAGTGGTTCAATAAACAGGGACCACGCGGCAACGCTAACCCAGCAGCAGCAGACGTGATGGAACAGGAGGAGGCGCAGGAGGAGAAGGCCACGCTTTGTGAGACACAACAACCCCGGCCTTGCATGAGGGCAAGAAGCGTGCGGATAGCATGCTTTGTACCGCCATGCAGTCATAAATGTAATAAAGATAAGTGGTTCAATAAACAGGGACCACGCGGCAACGCTAACCCAGCAGCAGCAGACGTGATGGAACAGGAGCAGGCGCAGGAGGAGAAGGCCACGCTTTGTGAGACACAACAACCCAGGCCTTGCATGAGGGCAAGAAGCGTGCGGATAGCATGCTTTGTACCGCCATGCAGTCATAAATGTAATAAAGATAAGTGGTTCAATAAACAGGGACCACGCGGCAACGCTAACCCAGCAGCAGCAGACGTGATGGAACAGGAGGAGGCGCAGGAGGAGAAGGCCACGCTTTGTGAGACACAACAACCCAGGCCTTGCATGAGGGCAAGAAGCGTGCGGATAGCATGCTTTGTACCGCCATGCAGTCATAAATGTAATAAAGATAAGTGGTTCAATAAACAGGGACCACGCGGCAACGCTAACCCAGCAGCAGCAGACGTGATGGAACAGGAGCAGGCGCAGGAGGAGAAGGCCACGCTTTGTGAGACACAACAACCCAGGCCTTGCATGAGGGCAAGAAGCGTGCGGATAGCATGCTTTGTACCGCCATGCAGTCATAAATGTAATAAAGATAAGTGGTTCAATAAACAGGGACCACGCGGCAACGCTAACCCAGCAGCAGCAGACGTGATGGAACAGGAGCAGGCGCAGGAGGAGAAGGCCACGCTTTGTGAGACACAACAACCCAGGCCTTGCATGTGGACAAAAAGCGTGCGGATATAGCAGCAATGCTTTTTGCCGCCATGCAGTCATAAATGTAATACAGATGAGAGGTTCAATAAACAGGGCCCGGAAACGCAACACCATCCCAGATGTTCATTGGTCATGTTACTTGGTTGGGGTCCTGGAGTGTTGCGTAGTCATTTCCAATCCAGGATTGATTCATTTTAATTTGAGTCAGACGGTCTGCATTTTCTGTAGAGAGGCGGATACGCCGATCTGTGACGATGCCTCCGGCAGCACTGAAACAGCGTTCCGACATAACGCTGGCTGCCGGGCAAGCCAGCACCTCTATTGCGTACATTGCCAGTTCGTGCCAGGTGTCTAGCTTCGATACCCAATAGTTGAAGGGTGCAGATGGATGGTTCGACACAGCTACGCCATCTGACATGTAGTCCTTGACCATCTTCTCCAGGCGATCGGTGTTGGAGGTGGATCTGCACGCTTGCTGTTCAGTGGGCTGCGGCTGCATGGGTGTCAGAAAATTTTCCCACTCCAAGGACACTGCCGATACCATTCCCTTTTGGGTACTAGCTGCGGCTTGCGTTGTTTGCTGCCCTCCTGGTCGTCCTGGGTTTGCGGAAGTCAGTCTGTCTGCGTACAACTGGCTAGAGGAGGGGGAGGATGTCAATCTCCTCTCTAAAGTCTCCACAAGGGCCTGCTGGTATTCTTCCATTTTGACCTGTCTGACTCTTTCTTCAAGCAGTTTTGGAACATTGTGTTTGTACCGTGGATCCAGAAGGGTATAAACCCAGTAATTGGTGTTGTCCAGAATGCGCACAATGCGTGGGTCACGTTCAATGCAGTCTAGCATGAATTGAGCCATGTGTGCCAGAGTCCTACCAGAATCCTCATCATCCTCTTGTGAGCGTTGTGATAGTTGTTGTGATGCATCATAGTCGTCACCTTCCTCCTGGTCTGCTTCTGCTGACCATTCGCGTTGAATTGTGGAAGTCCAACGTGCACCGCTCTGGCCCTCGTCAGTGGTGGCATGAAATTCCTGCTCCAACTCCAGCTGTTCCTCCTCCTCTTCTTCGTCATAGCTGCTGGGGCCAGCGTTCCCTGAGGCGGATGGCCTGATGTTGGTACCATCACGCTGATCGTTTTCTCCTTCAGATTCCCCCAGTTGCATCATGACAGCTGTTTCCTTGATTTTTAACATCGACCTCTTCAGTAAACACAGCAGTGGTATGGTAATGCTGACTGAAGAGTTGTCACTGCTCACAAGCAACGTGGATTGCTCAAAATTTTGGAGGACTTGGCAGAGGTCCAACATGTTGGCCCAATCGGATCCACAGAAGCTTGGCAGCTGGCCGGATGCGCCTCGGTACTGCGACGTCATGTACTGGACCACTGCACTCTTCTGCTCGCAAAAGCGGGCTAGCATGTGCAGCGTAGAATTCCAGCGCGTAGGGACATCACACAGCAAGCGATGGTGGGGGAGATTGAAGCGCTCCTGCATCTTGGCGAGTGCCCCCGAAGCAGTACTGGAATTTCTACAATGTTTGGACACTCGACGCACCTTCAACAGCAGATCGGGCACGCCTGGGTATGTCCTCAGGAACCGCTGAACTACTAGGTTCATCACGTGCGCCAGGCAAGGGATGTGTGTCAGCTTAGCCAACCTTAAAGCGCGAATGAGATTACTCCCATTATCACACACAACCATGCCCGGTTTCAGGTCCAGCGGTGCCAGCCACAAATCCGTCTGTTCCTTTATTCCCCTCCAAATTTCCTCCCCTGTGTGCTGCTTATCCCCAAGGCAGATTAGCTTCAGCAACGCTTGCTGACGCATGCCAACAGCTGTGCTGCACTGCTTCCACGATCCTACTGCTGCTGGGTTAGCGTTTCCGGATGAGGTACAGCTTTGAGATGCGTTGGAGGAGAAGGAGTCAGAGAGGTAGGTGCTGCTGTTATCCAGTGGGAGGGACGGCGGTGCAGCTGTTTGTGGCGTGGGCAACACCCGTGCCGTAGCAGGTGAGGAATCGCTGCCAGGCTCCACAAGGTTCACCCAGTGCGCGGTAAGGGAGATGTATCGACCCTGGCCGAACGCACTCGTCCAGGTGTCAGTGGTGAGGTGAACCTTGCAGGCAACGGCATTCTTCAAGCTTCGGGTTATTTTGCTGACCACGTGCTCATGCAACTCAGGCACTGCAGAGCGCGCAAAGTGGTAGCGGCTGGGAACCACGTAACGTGGGATGGCCACTGACATCATGCCCTTGAAGCTGTTTGTCTCCACCAATCGATATGGCAGCATTTCGCAGGCCAGAAGCTTGGCTATGCTGGCTGTTACTGCCACGGCCCGGGGGTCATTTGCTGGCAATTTCCTCTTGCGCTCAAACATCTCCGACACAGACAACTGAACCGTAGCGCTGCACACGGAAGGGCTGTTGGTTGTTGTGTTTGATGAACACTGGGAGACCTCAAGAGCACTACTCCGGAAAGTGACAGTGTCAGCGTCGTCTGATGTTTGTGAATGTTGTGAACCACGCAATGGCTGGGCTACTGCTGCTGCTGAGGCGGGTCTGGTGGTGAGTCTGGTGAACCCAAGGGAGGCAGTGTTGTTTCTGGTACCCTGTCCTGACGCGTTTGCCCAAAGAGTGGGATGTTTGGATAGCATGTGACGGCTCATGCTGGTGGTGGAGAGGTTGTTAATATTTTTCCCCCTGCTCAGGCGGGTCTTGCACACCTTGCAAATCGCCATGGTAACATCCTCAGTGCAGTCTTCAAAGAAAGCCCAGACTTTGGAGCACCTGCCTCCTTGCTGGCGATTTCTGTTTGCTCCTCTTTTGCCTCTCACTTGAACTTCCACGCTTGTGGTGCCTGAAATTGCGCGCCGCCTACCTTGTGGCACAAGGCGAACTCGTGCAGCAGTGTGTTCTTCAACAGACTCATCTGTGCTGCTGCTACGACGGCGATGTTCTCGTTCACAAACAAAATCTGGGTCTCTGTCCACATTGTCCATACCCTCCTCTTCCATCTCCTCAAACTCGTCATATGTCATTGTGGGCCACCGCCGTGGAGTAGAGCTCCCCACAACAACCTCTGCGCAGCACACTCCAACGTCGTCTTCCAGATCTTGTCGGCCGACCTCCTGCAATTGCAACCCCTCCTGCCCAAATTGCTCTGGGATTTGGGTTTCCGAGTCCTCTTCGGACTCGCCTTGTATTTCAGTGCGCGGTGCATTTCCCACAGTTAACGGTTGTGAATCCAGGCACAACATTTCTGGCTGTTCCTCCATTGACCTTTGAAAGGTGGAAGTTTGTTGGGCTGGGAATAGCTCCTGCGAATACCCCATTGTGTCCTGAGGTAATTCATCGGACTGGTTATCTGGCAGTTGTGTGCGTGGTGTCGCTGCCGGTTGTGTCAGCTTTGTGCCCACTGGCTCCTTGTAACTGGCTGAGGACTCGGACCTCGTGCGTGATGTGCTGGTGCTGCTTAACCCACTGCTGGACGCTTGAGAGGTCATCCAAGTAATTATCTGGTCCTGTTCTTTTGGATTTGTGAGGGTTGTTGTCCTGGACAACATGGGCGGTATTGAGTGGGTTTTCTTGGGTGCTCCCCTGTGGCCTGTACGTGAACCGTCAGGGGAAACACCTCTTCCCTTGCCCCTCCCTCTTTCACCGGATTTCTTCCTCATTTCACTTATCCTTACAGTACACGCTGACTGGCAGCAGTACAGTGGCAGTACAGAAATGCTATACAGTACCACTATTCCCAGCAGCGACACAGAGCACAATGCTATACAGTGACGGGTGAGCGGTGTACCACTATTCCCAGCAGCGACACAGAGCACAATGCTATACAGTGACGGGTGAGCGGTGTACCACTATTCCCAGCAGCGACACAGAGCACAATGCTATACAGTGGCGAACGAGCGGTGTACCACTATTCCCAGCAGACACAGAACAGTACACAGAATGCTATATAGTGTGGCTGAACGAGCGGTGTACCACTATTCCCAGCAGACACAGAACAGTACACAGAATGCTATATAGTGTGGCTGAACGAGCGGTGTACTACTGTTCCCAGCAGACACAGAACAGTACACAGAATGCTATATAGTGTGGCTGAACGAGCGGTGTACTACTGTTCCCAGCAGACACAGAACAGTACACAGAATGCTATATAGTGTGGCTGAACGAGCGGTGTACTACTGTTCCCAGCAGACACAGAACAGTACACAGAATGCTATATAGTGTGGCTGAACGAGCGGTGTACCACTGTTCCCAGCAGACACAGAACAGTACACAGAATGCTATATAGTGTGGCTGAACGAGCGGTGTACCACTATTCCCAGCAGACACAGAACAGTACACAGAATGCTATATAGTGTGGCTGAACGAGCGGTGTACTACTGTTCCCAGCAGACACAGAACAGTACACAGAATGCTATATAGTGTGGCTGAACGAGCGGTGTACTACTGTTCCCAGCAGACACAGAACAGTACACAGAATGCTATATAGTGTGGCTGAACGAGCGGTGTACTACTGTTCCCAGCAGACACAGAACAGTACACAGAATGCTATATAGTGTGGCTGAACGAGCGGTGTACCACTGTTCCCAGCAGACACAGAACAGTACACAGAATGCTATATAGTGTGGCTGAACGAGCGGTGTACCACTGTTCCCAGCAGACACAGAACAGTACACAGAATGCTATATAGTGTGGCTGAACGAGCGGTGTACTACTGTTCCCAGCAGTGACACACAATGACTGGGGGGGACCCTGGCTAGCGTGGCTGGAGCGCGAACTACCCTGCCTGCCTACCCAAAGCTAAACCCACAGACAAATGGCGGAGATATTTCGTGGTTCGGGTATTTATTTACCCGAACCACGTGACAGTTCGGCCAATCAGAGCGCGTTCGGGTCCGAACCACGTGACCCGTTCGGCCAATCACAGCGCTAGCCGAACGTTCGGGGAACGTTCGGCCATGCGCTCTTAGTTCGGCCATATGGCCGAACGGTTTGGCCGAGCACCGTCAGGTGTTCGGCCGAACTCGAACATCACCCGAACAGGGTGATGTTCTGCAGAACCCGAACAGTGGCGAACACTGTTCGCCCAACACTAGTTCAGACCTGTCATTCGGCAGGAAAGTGTTGCTGGCTGTTGTCCCCCCCTAATTAACTTATCTTGTTTTTCGTCTCATGGGTGCTGTCCGAGGACGTTCCTGGGAAAGACTATAGTTACTTACGGTAATGTCTTTTCCGGTAGTCCGAAGGACAGCACCCTTGCGACCCACCCTTTTCATATACTAATAAATAATTTTGAAGCAGAACTATGTGTGGTGTGGTCTTCTTTATTACTGGCGATTTACTGTGAGTTACCTATTTATATATGCCTGCCTAATGAATATGCAAATGTCTGTGGTATTTTTAGCTTCCTGTCCATTTGAGTGGGGAAGGAGACAAGTCTCATGGGTGCTGTCCTTCGGACTACCGGAAAAGACATTACCGTAAGTAACTATGGGGTCCGTTAAAAATGGCGCCAGTTATCGGAGTTAAAAAACGGAGCCCCATAGAGAACCATTATCACTAGTTATTTTTCGTTTTTGACAGCTAAAAAATGGCGCCGGCTTTAAAAACGATATTTATCGTTTATATTTATATTTGTATTGCTCCCAAACAATATTTATCGTTTTAACCCCTGCTTTGCTGCCGTTTGGAAAATATCTGCCCGCCGGCTTTAATGTTTAATAGCAAAGCCCCCTTAAAAGCTAAAAACACCAAATTTTCAGGGAATGTTAAGAAGAAAATTGTGAACAAGAGGGAAAAAAAATCTTTCAAAAAGACCTTATAGTTTTTGAGAAAATCGATTTTGAATATTCTTCTTCTGACCGTGGGAAAATTAAACGCCTGCCGACTTTAGCGGTTAATAGCAAAGCCCCTTTAAATGCCAGAAACACCAAATGTGTAGGGAACGTTAAGAAAAATAGTGGGAACACGAAGAAAAAAAAATTGTTCAAAAAGACCTTATAGTTTTTGAGAAAATCGATTTTAAATCTTCAAAGGAAATGTATCTATTTAAATCGCGTACTGACATTCCCGTGGAAACTTTTTCCGCCGACTTTAGCAGTTAATAGCAAAGTCCCCTTAAATCCTAGCAACACCAAATTTGCAGGATATGTTAAAAAGATAGTGGGAAACAATATTTTTAAAAAAAAAATTGAAAAATTGTATTTATTTTTTTTT
Source organism: Hyperolius riggenbachi (assembly GCF_040937935.1). NCBI lineage: Eukaryota > Metazoa > Chordata > Amphibia > Anura > Hyperoliidae > Hyperolius > Hyperolius riggenbachi. The sequence goes on along the minus strand of NC_090649.1, from coordinate 43,525,654 downwards.
TAAATTAAATTTTTTGGGTTATGTTCAGAGTGTGGGAAAAGTTTTGAAAAAAATGACGTGGGGTCCCCCCTCCCGAGCCTCTGTAACCCCTTGTCTCCCATGCAGGCTGGGATAGCCAGAATGCGGAGCCCCGGCCGACTGGGGCTTCGCACCCTGAGCTATACCAGCCCGCATGGTCCATGGTATGGGGGGGCTTCGGGGGGGAGGGGCGGCCAAGCCTTTCCCTCCCCCCCGGAGCCCTTGTCCAATCCATGGACAAGGGGCTCTTCCCCACCTCCGGTGCCCCAGGAGGAGGTAGGGGCGACGACTCCCTTGGGGGGGGGGGGTTCATGGTGGCATCTGGGAGTCCCCTTTAAGAAGGGGAACCCAGATGCCTGCCCCCCTCCCAGGAGAAATGAGTATAGGGGTGCAGGAGTACCCCTTACCCATTTCCATAAAGGGTTAAATGAAATAAAAACACAACCACGAGAAAAGTCCTTTAATGTTCTAAATTAACCAGAAATACGTACCTGTACCCTTAAGAAAAAAATCCCACGTCAATTAGGTCCCACGACAGTATCCTCTATCTTGCGACCTTCAGTTACATGTTGATTGAAGATCTCCGCCGCCCCGACGCCACACACGCCGCCTCCGCCGCACTGCTCTCAGCTATACTAAGTATAGCTAAGAGCAAAAAGCATCTTTAAATTTTAGCTCCAATGGTCCCCATTGGTTCCTTAACAGACCAATGGGGATCAGGAGGATCCCCATTGGTCGATAAGGAACCAATGGGGAGCCTTGGAGCCAAAATTTAAAGATGCTTTTTGTTCTCAGCTATAGAGATGGGCCGAACGGTTCGCCGGCGAACGGTTCCCGGCGAACTTCGGTGGTTCGAACTTCGGTGGTTCGCGTTCGCCTCCCGCAGGCGAACGTTTCCGGAAGTTCGGTTCGCCCCACAATGCACTATGAGGGTCAACTTTGACCCTCTACATCACAGTCAGCAGGCCCAGTGTAGCCAATTAGGCTACACTAGCCCCTGGAGCCCCACCCCCCTTATATAAGGCAGGCAGCGGTGGCCATTACGGCCACTCGTGTGCCTGCATTAGAGAGAGTAGGGCGAGCTGCTGTCTGTCTCTCATAGGGAAAGATTAGTTAGGCTTAGCTTTTCCTGGCTGCATACTGTTATAATTTAAGTAGGCCTCAGTTACTTGGCCTGAGTTTTATGTAAAAGGCTTGTCCGCAGTGTATGACTTTAAAATAGATAGAGGTTTGGTGATGCAGGCAGAGGCATCTCAGGGTCTGCGTGTAGCAGAAGATACACGCAGATACTGAGAACATGTTCCTAAGAGAAGGCCATCGGTTTACTCTGACCTCCACTTACAGGACAGGAACAGTAAACATTGGCCATATTTACTAAACATCCACATGCCTGCATCTGGGTCAAGTGCCTCATCGATTATTAATCGAGTAGGCGGGTATGATGACACCACGAGTGGGTCCACCAATAGACTGATATAGGGGGTGGCGAAGATGATGTCATATTTAACTCTTTCCTAGTCGGTATTAAATCTGGAGCGAGCGATGGGGAACTCACTTCTGCTTCTTCCTTCTGCACTAGCTCGCAAGGCCGACTTGGACCTCTAAGCATGTTATTCCTTTCTGTAATCTGATATAATGTATGCTGTACATAGGTAGTCTAGCTGTAACATAGAGTAGATACAAGAAGACCTGGGTATCTTCAGTAGGAAGATACTCAAGCAGCTGTAACACAACATGGAAGTCTGCTTGGCCAGGAGATGAATGTATCTATCTGTATTCCTGTTTCCTGAATAAATAACGTAAACATTGGAGAAACCTGAGAAAGTCTATTTCCTGTTTGCTGTGTGGAGAGTCAAGTGATCTCACAGTCTGTGAGACGATGGTGTCGAAGCAAGGTGATAAGAACAGTTTATAACAGTGGTGCCTGAAATCCTTCCCTGCCTAGCAAAACAGGCAGACGGGGCCGGGGCCGAAGGAAAATGGTTTCAAGATATTCCACAGCAAAACAAGCGGAATAGACGGACACGGACTGTAAAGCTTATCAAGCTGAGACTGATAAGCTGGTGTGAGTAGTGTGTGGGAGCCGAGCACACATGGGCACGGGCTGCAATTCGGGGAAACCAGCGGCGACACTCGTGGATGTTAAACTTTGACTGACAGTGCACATCAGTCACAGCCTAAACCGGATCACAGGTGACTGGAAGGCTCCGAGGCCGGCTGGCAGCTGCCGCTGGAGATTGATCCGCTGAGCCAGTGTGGGTACACAGAGCTGACGCTCAGTAGTTCCAGAGATCCACTCAGTGTCGTGGAAAGTTGCCAAAAGCTGGTCGAATTCGCAGGCTTACAAAGTCTTCTGCTCAGGCAAGTATGTTTTACGTTGTTATATGGCGTTATCTGTGTTAATGTGTACATTCTGTGTTAATTGCAGAGTGGAGGCTGCGGGCTTCTCATTTCTCCTGTGCGTGAAGGGAGGGGTGAGGAGAGGTGCAGCTCCGATGTAAATACAGAACGTGTTTTCAGAGTTTATGCGCTTTGATTGTTTCTTAGGATTCGATGTTCCTGTGTGGCAGATGTTTTGTTTTCTCTCTCTCTGGGTTTTGTTTTGTTTTTCTCTCCCTGTCCAGGGACTGGGCAGGATGATAGATAAGGGGGGGGGGGGGGGGGGGGGGGGGTCCCCCTCCCCCGCGGCAGAGGGAAACCAACAGTGTTAGTGGTGGACAGTGGGGAGAGGTAGCAGAGTAGACAGGAGAGAACAGTTGTAAAACTTAGAAGTAAGTTTTTTCGGGGAGCTGGGTGGACAGCCCTTGTCTCTGGGTAGCTGTGGAAGTTCGCAGAGGGACAGCTGAGATAATGGGTGAGGTTTTTGTTTGTCTTTCCTCCGCGCGTTTCCAGTCAGAGTTGCTAACATGCTTGTAAATATCTGCATCTGTTATGTTGTTCAGCCTGCTCGTCTGTTGTTCGTCTCAGTAATAGCGCTGTAATAGTTCTGAGTTATGGCGGAGATAAGCTGCAGATGAGTTGTGGAGAGAGGGGATAGAGGGAGAGAGGAGGAAAGCGAGTGTCTTTCTGTTTGTGAGATGTTCTGCACGTTTCTCGCATTTCCAGTCGGTGCTGCTGCTAACATGTTTTTTCAATGTCTGTATTGTGTTGAAGTTCGAGCTGGGATGTTAACAGTTAAAACAGTTACAGTGGTTTGGAGTCGTATAGCTCGCTCGGGCGGTTCTTAGTTATGTCTGTGATAGAGTGAGAAAGATTCCTACGTCTCTGGGGATCCGTATGTCTGATTGCAGTTCGGATTACTGCTGAGACGTGAAGGAATGCTGAGGCTGATTTTTGTGCACTGTGGATAGATGCCGTGTGTAACTATGCATAAAAAAAATGTATGTTCTATTTGAGTTTGTTTTCTTTCCTAAGGTATAGGAACGAGAGGCTGTTATGGGAGCAGCCATCTTAGCTGGCAGTCCAGGACTCAAAATGGCGGCAGTGGAGAGAGCCCGCCCCCGAGAGTCATGGCACCCACACGTCATGGCAGGGGGGGAGGAGGGGCTGGGGGATCCACGTCACGTCAGGCTGTGCTCGCGGCTCCGGGCAGAGCAGCTGAAAGGAAGGGGGGTAGAAATACAGAGACATTCTCCTGTGTGTCTCGGTTCTCAAAGTATTTCCCCAGAGATTTTCCCTGGGTCCATGGACAGGAATGCCAGAATAGGAAGTGTTTCCCAGCTAGGTGCAGGGACACACGTAGCAGTGCAGATCAGGAAAGGGTTTGTACTGGGTTGCTTATGGGATTATTCCTGTAAGTGGGGCACCTTAATGGGTGGTGCAGCATGAGTTCCCAATAGAGTATAGGGGGGGACAGTGCATCAGGGGGGTGCCGGAGTTGGAAAAAAGGGAGTTGACCAATTCGGGTTTCCGTCGCCGCTTCTGCAGAGCGGTAACGTTTTTTCCGGTTTTGTCGTGAACAGGGCCAGAGCTGGACTGAGAGGTCTATGCTGGGCTGGAGCTGTTTTTGTGTGCGTTTTTTTTTCGTCCACTGATTGGTCAAATATGTTTTTTCCAGCTCCTATCAATTGTAGCACAAAGAACAAGGACTGACAACAGTTCATGGGGCAATTATACAATAAATATAAATGATAAAATTGCCGTTTACAGAGTGACAGTGTATCAGTACGCTGTTTGCCATGTGACTACCTTCCATGTGGGCATTCAGGGATCTGCATACAGGCATGTGACGCTGGTATGCTTAGCCCTGCACCCTGTGTAGTTTAAGTGTAAAGTGCTCCTTCCTACAGGGAGGCAGCCGTTTTTTTTGTGAAGTCTGGGGGTAGTGGCACGGCAAACATGGATCAGAGGGTACAACACACAGAACTTCTAGCAGAGCTGGTATCGCGATGAAGTTCTAGATCAGTAAATGCGATAATGAGTAAGAGCATTGCAGGCTCACCTGCAAAGCAGCATCAGGTGTGGCATCCGTAATCTGTGCATGCGACGGCCGCGCATGGACAGATAAGGGGGGATGTGGAGTGAGCTGCAATGGGGTGAGAGCTTCCAAAGGTGAAGCGAGCTTCCATAGGTGAAGTCCGCGGGAGCATATTGTAAACAGGTAAGTACTGAGGATAGTACTGAGGTAGGGGGGGGGGGTGAAGTTTAACTCCAATCTACCAATAAGAGTAAACAGAGTTCATGAGAACCATAAAGCAACGAGATCAATTACGGTATATATTGATCAATTTAAAGTGTAAAGAGTACAAGCCGCAGGGCGAATCCCAAATCATTAATAAGAATTGATTTGTTTGTATTTCGATTTCAGGTGTTTGGCAATATGGAATTGAGACAGCTGCAGTGCTGGCAGCAAAGATGGAGATGTCAGTCGGATAAGCGAAAGGTTCCAGATGCCAATCTAAGCTTGGAGGAACACGAGATTCCTGAAATTGGAAAGAGACTAAAACACGAGATTCCTGAAATCGGAAAGAGACTAAAACACGAGATTTCGGAGATCGGAAAGAGACTAAAAAAACTGTCTGAGCAAAGCATAGTGCAAATTGCTAATGTTTTTCTTTCCCAAGGTGGTGCTTTTATAATGAGGAGAACCGTGCTGATGGTGATCCTAGGTTGCCATTTCGTCCTAGGAGAACGAAGAGAGGACATTCTCATGTATAATAAGGGGTTAATGAGAATGCAAGGCCCAAGCATGTTAATGTTGGGTGACAAAGGTACTGATCCTTTCACACCTCCCTCCGCTTGGCACAGATGGACCATGCAGGGACGGAGGAAAAGAGCACTTGTGCCAGGAGAAAGCAAATTTCATGGCACAAGGTGGGTGAAAGGTCTGAAGGGTCAAGTGTGCGGGCAGTGTGAATTTAATGGCAGTGTAAATCTGCTATTGAATGCCACACTCCCAGAATCAATGCACCGATCTAAAGGTTTGTCAAAAGGTACATTGCAGTACAATGGGTACATGCAAAAGGTGGAGTGTGTGATTCAGGGGTACCTTGTCTTGGTTATGCAGAGTGAGATGGTTCCAGATTGGAGAGGAACGAGCAGGAGGCGTCAATTCTCTTACCAGAGAGACGCGGGGGACAACATCACACTCTGGAGCTACCAACAGAGAGTGCCTCTGAAACAACTATACACACGTAAAAGCTGGAAAGCCGAGGGTGGGTGGTTCTCGAAACAAGAAGTAAAAATCGAGATCAAGCCACATTTCCAGGTGACAAAGAGGGTGGGGAGAGCGGTCCCGGTGAAGGGGGGAAAGCCCACACAGGGAACCCCATTCACACCACACGGGTCACAACAGGGGACGATATTACACAGTCCATATGCAGCAGCTTATCCTCATGATAGTTGGGTAAGTGAAGAGGTACTCTTAATCGAAAGATTGCAGAGAGTACAGTCTTCCCGACCTCAGGTACATAGTGTGCCTCAGGACATAAGGGGGGAAGAGGTCCAATCAGGACAGCTGGGGACATATTTTGTCAGCGAGAGATTGGACAAGGGGAGGTATATTAATTTTTCTGGAGAAGGATCTTTTGCATGGCAGCTTCGAGATGTTTGGGTGAACAAATGGAAACGGTGCAACATTCCTTTAGGCACCGCCACTTCCTTAGTTCCCACCTCAACCCGGGTCTTACACCAGGACCTGAGAGGTTAACCTTTTTTGGTGCTAGACGGGGAGGTGAAGCAAGTAGAGTTGTCCTCATGCGGGCAATTCTTGCAGAAGTATCTGCGTTGGCCGGGGCAAGCCAAATTTAGTGAAGAAGCCTGCAGGCTCAATAACGCAGAATGCGAGGCTACCATTCAAAAGATCCACCCTGAAGCCAAACCAATAATTCCGGTGGCTGAAGGAAGGGTTTGGTTTTTTAACATAAGGTCTAATGATACATTCAATGTATATTCTCATAATTGTTCCGATAAGGGGGAGTTTCCAAGGGGAACATATTGTGTGAGTGGAGATCCCATATGGATCCTGTCATCCAGGTTTGATGATGTTGTTTCTCAAATTGTTAAGAGAACTCTGAAGGTCAAAGCTTCACGGGTAGTTCCCGTCCTGAAAGAGAACCCGACATGGGACAAAGGGGAACAGGGTTTGGTCCAAGACGACCACATTTTGTTACAAAGGTTAAACAAACAGTACACTAAGTTAGAGGTAAGATTTCACCATGATACAGGTGATCTTAACGAGGTAGAACACAAAAATGAGCAGGTGAGTTCCAGTCTGCCCTGGTGGACAAAGGTACCGGTGATGTTCCAGGGACACTCGGACGGGGCATCTGAAGTTCCAAAGTTCTTTCTACACCCACTGGTCGTCTGGATGGGGATGACAACTTTAGGCATCATTGTCCAGGTGAGGTTGCGGGTTAAAATTACGTAAAATAAATTAACCGGTCCAGGGATTGGTGCCTCATAAACAATCTCCTGAACCAATAGTTTAAATTAAGGGATATACAGGGTTACGGGTATAGGTTTAGTAGCACCTATGATGGGGCTGATTGTATAAAGGCGCTCTTTTAGAAGGCACCTGGCACTGCTCCGTTTTGTAACAAACAAACGAGTTTCACTTTTCTGTGGTCATGCAAGTTTGTGAGTGATACGCAAGTGACGCAAATGCTGAGCATGTGGTATTGAGGGATTTAGAAGTAGGGCCTCCCCAGAGAGCCTGGTTACAGGAAGACCAAGAGGTCTTGCTCTCTCTCTTCCAGGGGTAACCGCCTAGAGCAGAGAAGTTGTGTGAGCACGAACATCGAAAAGTGAAACATACAAGAAAGAAACCAGGTACTGGGAGGTTCAGACGCTGAGATCTGCGGGTCAAGCCGTTTTAGGGGGGATTGTTATAATTTAAGTAGGCCTCAGTTACTTGGCCTGAGTTTTATGTAAAAGGCTTGTCCGCAGTGTATGCCTTTAAAATAGATAGAGGTTTGGTGATGCAGGCAGAGGCATCTCAGGGTCTGCGTGTAGCAGAAGATACACGCAGATACTGAGAACATGTTCCTAAGAGAAGGCCATCGGTTTACTCTGACCTCCACTTACAGGACAGGAACAGTAAACATTGGCCATATTTACTAAACATCCACATGCCTGCATCTGGGTCAAGTGCCTCATCGATTATTAATCGAGTAGGCGGGTATGATGACTCACGAGTGGGTCCACCAATAGACTGATATAGGGGGTGGCGAAGATGATGTCATATTTAACTCTTTCCTAGTCGGTATTAAATCTGGAGCGAGCGATGGGGAACTCACTTCTGCTTCTTCCTTCTGCACTAGCTCGCAAGGCCGACTTGGACCTCTAAGCATGTTATTCCTTTCTGTAATCTGATATAATGTATGCTGTACATAGGTAGTCTAGCTGTAACATAGAGTAGATACAAGAAGACCTGGGTATCTTCAGTAGAAAGATACTCAAGCAGCTGTAACGCAACATGGAAGTCTGCTTGGCCAGGAGATGAATGTATCTATCTGTATTCCTGTTTCCTGAATAAATAACGTAAACATTGGAGAAACCTGAGAAAGTCTATTTCCTGTTTGCTGTGTGGAGAGTCAAGTGATCTCACAGTCTGTGAGACGATGGTGTCGAAGCAAGGTGATAAGAACAGTTTATAACACATACCTGTTCAGTGATCCTGCCACTGCATACCTGTTCTGTGAACCCACCCACCACTGCATACCTGTTCAGTGATCCTGCCACTGCATACCTGTTCTGTGAACCCACCCACCACTGCATACCTGTTCAGTGATCCTGCCACTGCATACCTGTTCTGTGAACCCACCCACCACTGCATACCTGTTCTGTGAACCCACCACTGCATACCTGTTCTGTGAACCCACCCACCACTGCATACCTGTTCAGTGATCCTGCCACTGCATACCTGTTCTGTGAACCCACCACTGCATACCTGTTCTGTGAACCCACCACTGCATACCTGTTCTGTTCAGTGAACCCGCCACTGTATACCTGTTCTGTTCAGTGAACCCGCAACTGCATACCTGTTCTGTTCAGTGAACAGTTTGGTGTGTCAGTGTGAAGCAGTACCTTAATTACACTACCTAATTGATGTATACACATGCAAGATGTTTTAAAGCACTTTAGGCCTGTCATTTAGCATTCAATATGATTTCTGCCCTTAAAACGCTGCTTTGCGTCAAATCCAGATTTTTCCTGGGGACTTTTGGCGTGTATCCCACTCCGCCATGCCCCCCTCCAGGTGTTAGACCCCTTGAAACATCTTTTCCATCACTTTTGTGGCCAGCATAATTATTTTTTTTTTCAAAGTTCGCATCCCCATTGAAGTCTATTGCGGTTCGCGAACTTTAACGCGAACCGAACCTTCTGCGGAAGTTCGCGAACCTAAAATCGGAGGTTCGGCCCATCTCTACTCAGCTATACTTAGTATAGCTGAGAGTTGCGTCTATGCATCTATATAGACGCATTAGCGCTAGCTGCCGCTGCCCTCCCTGCCTCCCCCCACCTGTCACCCTCACCCATGCTGGCACCCATGGGTGCATTGGGTGCCAGCATGGGTGAGGGTGACAGGTGGGGGGAGGCAGGGGGGGCAGCGGCAGCTAGCGCTAATGCGTCTATATAGACGCATAGACGCAACTCTCAGCTATACTTAGTATAGCTGAGAGCAGTGCGGCGGAGGCGGCGTGTGTGGCGTCGGGGCGGCGGAGATCTTTAATCAACATGTATCAGAAGATCGCAAGATAGAGGATACTGTCGTGGGACCTGATTGGCGTGGGATTTTTTTCTTAAAGGTACAGGTACGTATTTCTGGTTAATTTAGAACATTAAAGGACTTTTCTCGTGGTTGTGTTTTTATTTCATTTAACCCTTTGTGGAAATGGGTAAGGGGTACTCCTGCACCCCTATACTCATTTCTCCTGGGAGGGGGGTGGTCATCTGGGGGTCCCCTTCTTAAAGGGGACTCCCAGATGCCACCATGAACCCCCCCCCCCAGGGAGTCGGCGCCCCCGCCTCCACCTGGGGCAAGGGAGGCGGGGAAGAGCCCCTTGTCCATGGATTGGACAAGGGGCTCTGGGGGGGAGGGGGAGGCTTGGCCGCCCCTCCCCCCCGGAGCCCCCCATACCATGGACCATGCGGGCTGGTATAGCTCAGGGTGCGAAGCCCCAGTCCGCCGGGGCTCCGCATTCTGGCTATCCCAGCCTGCATGGGGGACAAGGGGCTACAGAGGCTCGGGAGGGGGGACCTCACGTCATTTTTTTTTTTTGAATTTGCTATCAATTTTTTTTTTTTAATGTTCAGAGTGGGGGAAATAAATTTAAAAAAAAAAAACGACGTGGGGTCCCCCCTCCCGAGCCTCTGTAACCCCTTGTCTCCCATGCAGGCTGGGATAGCCAGAATGCGTAGCCCCGGCCGACTGGGGCTTCGCACCCTGAGCTATACCAACCCGCATGGTCCATGGTATGGGGGGGCTTCGGGGGGGAGGGGCGGCCAAGCCTTCCCCTCCCCCCCGGAGCCCTTGTCCAATCCATGGACAAGGGGCTCTTCTCCACCTCCGATGGGCGGTGGAGGTGGAGGCCGCGATTTCCTGGGGGGGGGGTTCATGGTGGCATCTGGGAGTCCCCTTTAAAAAGGGGTCCCCCAGATGCCCACCCCCCCTCCCAGGAGAAATGAGTATAGGGGTACTTGTACCCCTTACCCATTTCCTTTAAGAGTTAAAAGTAAATAAACACACAAACACTTAGAAAAAGTATTTTAATTGAACAAAAAACATAACCACGAAAAAAGTCCTTTAATATTCTTAATTAACCATTAATACTTACCTGTCCCTTTAAATAAATGATCCCTCGCAATAGCCTCGGAAATGTTCTATCAGTTACAATGTAACAAAGTTATTACAATGTAACAACTTTGTTACATTGTAACTACGCCGCACCCGACGTCACTCGCCGCCGCCGCCGCCGCATACCCGTCTGCGCTGCACGGACCCGACAGAGCTCTGAGCTATATAGCTCAGAGCTCTCTAAGCATCTTTGAATTTGGGCTCCAAGGAGCCCCATTGGTCCTTAGCAGACCAATGGGGTTCCTTCTGATTTGAAGGAACCCCATTGGTCTGCTAAGGACCAATGGGGCTCCTTGGAGCCCAAATTCAAAGATGGCTCGGGAGGGGGGACCCCACGTCATTTTTTTCAAAACTTTTCCCACACTCTGAACATAACCCAAACAACTTAATTTTAAAAAAAAATAAATAAAATTTTTCAATTTTTTTTTTTAAAATATTGTTTCCCAGTATCTTTTTAACATATCCTGCAAATTTGGTGTTGCTAGGATTTAAGGGGACTTTGCTATTGACTGCTAAAGTCGGCGGAAAACGTTTCCACGGGAATGTCAGTACGCGATTTAAATAGATACATTTCCTTTGAAGATTTAAAATCGATTTTCTCAAAAACTATAAGGTCTTTTTGAACAATTTTTTCTTCTTCGTATTCCCACTATTTTTCTTAACAGTCCCTACACATTTGGTGTTTCTGGCATTTAAAGGGGCTTTGCTATTAACCGCTAAAGTCGGCGGGCGTTTAATTTTCCCACGGTCAGAAGAAGAATATTCAAAATCGATTTTCTCAAAAACTATAAGGTCTTTTTGAAAGATTTTTTTCCCTCTTGTTCACAATTTTCTTCTTAACATTCCCTGCAAATTTGGTGTTTTTAGCTTTTAAGGGGGCTTTGCTATTAAACATTAAAGCCGGCGGGCAGATATTTTCCAAACGGCAGCAAAGCAGGGGTTAAAACGATAAATATCGTTCAGGCAGGACAAAAAAAAAAAAAGTTTTAAAACGATAAATTTCGTTCAAAAGGTCTGCACTATTTTAACCTTTAAAACGATAAATATCGTTTTAAACATATATCGGGCAGAAGGGGGCGCCATTTTTTGGCCGGCGCCATTTTTAACTAGACGCAGTAACTATAGTCTTTTGTTTCTGCAAACAATCTTACTTGAATTTGTTGCTTTATTTGGGCAAATAGCTAAATGTTGGTTAAAGAACTGAAAACTGCTTAGCCAAATTAACATTTCTCAATTTAAATAACCTTTCTAGCGGTAATCGCAAGTTCAGCTCGGGTAGGAAAAAAACATGCCAGGAGCGGTATACCTGAGCTTAAAGGGGAACTGAAGAGAGAGGTATATGGAGGCTCTCATGTTTATTTCCTTTTAAGCAATACCAGTTGCCTGGCAGCTCTGCTGATCCTCTGCCTCTAATACTATTAGCCATAGCCCCTGAACAAGCATGCAGCAGATCAGGTGTTTCAGTGGTTCAGACTTATAAGTCTGATCTGACAAGACTAGCTGCATGCTTGTTTCTGGTTTTAATCAGATACTACTGCAGAGAAATAGACCAGCAGGGCTGCCAGGCAACTGGTATTGATTAAAAGGAAATAAACATGACAGCCTCCATATACCTCTCCCTTCAGTTCCCCTTTAACTCATGTTAGCCGCTGGAGGTATATGCAGAGCAATGCCCACAGTGAGTGTTTTCACTCACCTCCCGGAGGATTCCGATTTCGGTCGCAACTTTTTCTTTCTCTCCTCCGAGGCTCTGCTTCACCCTGGTAAGATTGCTGTCTGTCATCATGAAGACAGCTGGCAATCTCACTATAGGGATACAGCACCAACCAGAGGACGGAGGGAGAACTGCAGTGCTGAATCTCAGGGAGGTGAGCACTGGGCTGCTGCAGAACGTGTGTGTGTGCGTGTGTGTGTGCGTGTGTGCGTGTGCGTGTGTGTGCGTGCGTGTGTGTGTGCGTGTGCGTGTGTGTGTGTGTTTCCCCAGGTCTGAGGATCTAGGTGTTTACTGTGATGTTCCTATTGAGATATCTATATCGGAACATGATGACCGTAAACATCTCAATCCTCAGAATCTGCATTGAGGACATGGAACACAGGCCTACCTAATGCTCTCCCTGTCAGAAACACACTGTCCCTGATCTGCATAGCACAGAAGCCTAAATGCATAATGGCTGTGCTGGCTTTGATAGGTGGGGGGTGGTCCAGGTGGGAGGGATAGCGGATTGGCTGCCATGTGTCTGCTGACTCTAGGATCAGGGGTCAAAGTATGCCTCCATTATAATGTATAGGGGGTGAATCAAACACCGCATGTATTTGCCTGAGGGGGAAAGCACAAATGCACACCTTCACAACAAACTATTTGCCGGCAGAACAGTTTGGCCTATCTCTAACCATTAATATATAATTGGACCAGCGGCAATGTCCTTCCACTAATCCCTGCGGCAACTGCAGAGTTAAAGTGCAGTGGAAGTCCTCACCTCTCCAGCTGGCACTCTCTGAATCTTCCATCCTGTGTCTTTTGGCTTATATGGTTGCTGGCACCTGCTCTGTGACCCCAGGGCATGTGCACCACCAGGTCACACAGGGGTGCAGCTAAGGTTTTGGTGTCCCTAACTTGAGGCCCACATCCATGAGGTGAAAAAATGAGTTGCAACCATGGCCAAATATGGGCGTGGCCAAAACATGTGGGTGGAGCCAAATACTAGCAGTTTCTAGGCTAAATTGCACCCAGGGCGAGGGTGTAAAATGCCCCCCCCCCCCCACATGGAGACAGGTATAGGTGCCTGCAGTATAGATTAGCCAGGTCTAACTGCCCCAGTATAGGTAGCCAGCTATAGGTCCTCCACAGTATAGGTAGCCCGTATAGTTGCCTCCAGTATAGGTTGGATAGGTAGGTGCCTCCAATATAGGTAGCCAGCATAGTTGCCCCAGTACAGGTTAGATAGGTAGGTTCCCCCAGCATAGGTTAGCTAGTATAGTTGCCCCAGTTTAGGTTCGATAGGTAGGTGCTCATCAGTATAGGTTAGATAGGTAGGTGTCTCCAGCATAGGGGTGGGGGGAGCGGGCAGAGTGAAGTTTCAACTCGCTGCCTTCCTCGATTCCCCCGCATGCAGCTTCTCTCTTCATCCTGTCCCATCCGTCACATTGGTAAGAGCTTCCCCTGTGATGCAGTTACGTCATCACAGGGGGCGTTGTTACCATAGCGACAGACGCTGGGACAGGATGAAGCTAGAGGCTGTGTGCGGGGATCGAGGAAAAAGGTGAGTTGAAACTTCTCTCTGCCAGCTCCCCCTGCCGTAGTGCACACCCTCCTGCCGCTCTGAATCTGCTGCCAGCAGCAGAGTGAGGCCCCAAGCGGGGGCGTGGCTCGGTTGCGCGATGGTGGGGCCCCCGGAGAGGGCACCAATGACTATGCAAGCCAGAAGAAGACACAGGTCAGAGGATTATGAGCACGCCAGCTGGACAGGTGAGGGCTTCTGCTGTGCTTTAACTCTGCTCTTACCTATCCAGCTTCACTGACACCCAGTCTTCTCCATCACGAGCACCCCCACGTGGTGGCATTTTTTTACTACATGGCACGTGTGTGACGTTACACATGCCGGTGGTGCTCAGGGAAGACAATGGAGGAGACCTGGAGAGATGGCAGTTGGACAGGTGAGATTTACATTGCACAGGGACTGGACGGTATATCTATTTGAGGGGACAGTGTCCAGGGGTATGTCACATCTGTTGGTCATCACATTATCGCATGCCATTACTACCGTGCAGAAGATAGACCACAAAAGAGACTTTCTGTCTTTCTTGATACAGTTGACAGATTTCAGCCAGAAAGCAGTCAAATCATAGATTGGGCATGGTGGTTGGTGCACCCTTTTTATTTTTATTTTATTTCATACAATTTGATCAGTTTATGGTAACAGATGAAAATCGGTGCCACAAGCAGCATGTTGAGTTGATCAATCGGGTTGCAAAATTGCTAGATGTGTTGCCAGCTTAAGGTTCTAAAATGTGGTGTCCTGATTCAGTCCTGTCTGCAGTAGAGGAGCTTTAATATTTGCAAAACCATTGTGAGAAAACAGGGGCATAACAGTAGACCCTGCAAGGGATACAGCCACAGGGGGGCCCAGAAGTCACGGGGCCCCGTCCTGAGTGACTGACAATGGCACAGAGAAAAAACCTTTCTACTCTCTGCACAGTTGTTCTGATGACTCCATCTGTTAAGCCACTGATAAGGAATCCAACGTTTTGTAGACCATCCCTATGCAGTATTCAGCAGGGTCTTGTGTACAGCGCTGCTCTACCTCCAGCCTTTGTACTCCTCCCCAAGAGCTGTGCTTGAGGAGTCTGGGCACAGAGAAAAAGCTTGTCATTCTGTGCATAATTGCTCTGACTACAAATAACAAATCCTATAAAGTTCTGTAAAAATTTGTACACAGTCCCTATTCAGTGTGCAGCAGGATCTTGTGTACAGTGCCCAGCCCCAACCTCTTAACCCTTCCCCCAACCTCTTGACCCGTCCCTAAAGTACACTATACTGTAGTGATCTGCAGAGCCAGTTCTCTCCATCAGAGGAGGACAGAGTGAGTGTAATAAGAGGCTAGGGCACCCTCCACTGTTTTCTGCACACAGTGTGTCTGTGTGAGAAAACATGCACGTTTATCACAGAAGCTAATATAATTGATAGAATATGCCTGCAGTGCTTCACTGTGGTCTGTTTTTATCTGCATGGGGAAAACCTATTCAAATGTGTACTTGACAATTGAATAACATGAGTTCTTTGTTAACATGTGCAGGGGGGGGGGGACCTCAAGTTTCATAGGGGGGCTCAGTGTTTTAGTTACGCCCTTGGTGGAAAACAAGAGCTCCTGACAATGATGTAATACTCTGCCAGCCAAAAACAACCTGATTTGGCCAGCAGAAATGTTTACTATCTTCTCTGCTGGGAGCAGAAGGGCAGGGACAAGTTCAGGTGAGTTTACGCTGATAGCTTGTTGTCAATCATAGTTAAATATTACTAAGAGGTAAAGCAAGTTTTCTTCTTGCACAGGTTAAGTGCATTAGTGATGAACCAGTAAGTTTTAGGGATGCCCGTTTGGATACCAAGGAATTACAATTTCTGCATTTCCGATCAGAATTCGGATATCGTAAAAACAGACGTCAGTAAAATGGAAAATCGGAAATGGGCATCCGCAGAATCAGAAATGGGCATTTCTGACTAGGGATGGTCGGAAATGCCAATTTCCGCTTCCGCGTGAAATCTGCTTTCCACCATTGCCGATTATCACTACTGATTCTGCTTTCCACTACAGCTTTCCACATTCCAATGTGGAATTTTTAATTTTTTTCAAACTAAAAGGTCTTTTTTGAAAGATTTATTTCCTCCTTGTTCCCACTCTTTTGCTTAACATACCCTGAAAATTTAGCACCTATAGGAGCTTCACTATTAACTGCTAAAGTCGACGGCTATTGACTGTAATGTAAAATGCAGAAATTCTGCATCACCGATATGCGGTATGACACCAACTTTAGAGGTTAATAGCCAAGCCCCCACCGGTGCTAGAAACACCGAATGTTCAGAGTATGTTAAAGAGACTCTGTAACATTAAAAAGATCCCCTGGGGGGTACTCACCTCGGGTGGGGGAAGCCTCCGGATCCTAATGAGGCTTCCCACGCCGTCCTCTGTCCCACGGGGGTCTCGCTGCAGCCCTCCGAACAGCCGGCGATTGTGCCGACTGTCAGTTCAATATTTACCTTTGCTGGCTCCAGCGGGGGCGCTGTGGCGGCTTTCCGTTCCGAACTACACGGAAATACCCGATCTCATTCGGGTCCGCTCTACTGCGCAGGCGCAGGAAACTAGCGCCTGCGCAGTAGAGCAGATCCGACGGCGATCGGGTATTTCCGTGTAGTTCGGAGCCGACAGCCGTCAGAGCGCCTGCGCAGGAGCCAGGAAGGTAAATACTGACGTCACCGCTGCCCGGACTCCACGGAGGGCTGCAGCGAGACCCCTGGCGGATGGAGGTCGGCGTGGGAAGCCTCATTAGGATCCGGAGGCTTCCCCCACCCAAGGTGAGTACCCCCCAGGGGATCTTTTCATGTTACAGATCCTCTTTAAGCAGAAGAGTGGGAAGAGGAAAAAAATCTTTCAAAAAGACCTTGTAGTTTTTAAATAAGTTAATGTTAGTCAGCGGAAATTTCCGCAACTTCTGCAAAAATCTGCCTACCACACTTGCGTTACAGATTTCCCAATTTTGATGCGAAATTGCACTTTCTTCTGTCAGGGCCGGCCCTAGACTTTTTGCCGCCTGAGGCAAATTTTAAAAAAATTGCCACCGCCGCCCCTTCCCCCCCCCCCCCCCGAGAGGGGGGGGGCGCGCTCTGGGGGGCCGCCGAACTGGAGGGGTAGCTGGCAGGACGGGGGTATTGGGCCAGCGGCGGGGAGGGGGGTCGGACCCCCCCCTCCCTCGCCTGGGTCCCCGTCCTCCGCTCCCTTCCAGCCTAAATAGACGCAGCCGAAGTGTAAGAGGCACGGGCGGGGAAGACACTCACCTCTTCCTAGCGTGCGCTCCACTGACGTCACTTCCTGCAGCGTCCTGCAGGAAGTGATGTCAGTGGAGCGCACGCTGGAGCGAGGAGGAGGTGAGTGCCCTCCCCGCCCATGCCTCTTACACTTCGGCTGCGTCTATTTAGGCTGGAAGGGAGCGGAGGACGGGGACTGAGGCGAGGGAGGGGGGGGGCCGACCCCCCTCCCTGCCGCTGGCCCAATACCCCCATCCTGCCAGCTACCCCTCCAGCTCGGCGGGCCGGCTCCCCGCACCCACGGACGGGCGGGTGCCGCACTGCCGCCCCTGGAAATTTGCCGCCTGAGGCAAAAGTTTCACCCCGCCTCATGAGCGGGCCGGCCCTGTCTTCTGTTCGGAAATGCGGAAATAGCATTTCCGCGGAATCCAAATGAGCATCCTAATTTCCCACCATCACTAGTAAGAATTACACTTCTTCTGAAACATCACTTTTTTTTTTTTTTTTAAAGATACCTAAGATGACATGAGATAGACATATATGTACAGTGCCAGGCACACAAATAACTAGGCTGTATTTATTTATTTTTTTTATTCTGCCTGAAAGAGTTAAACATCAGGGGCTTGATTCACAAAGCGGTGCTAACCTACTTAGCACGTCTAAAGTCTTTAGACGTTCTAACCAGGGTGCTAAGTAGGTTAGCACCGGATTTCTCAATCAGATCGTGCGCTAACTTTGCGCGCGCAAAGTTTTACGCGCGCTAAGTCCCATAGGCTTTAATGGGCACTTCGCGCGGAGCGCCCTGCGCTCTGTGCAGTACGGGCGTAAAGTTTTATGCGCGAAATGCTTGTTTAGACGTGCTAAGTGGATTTTCACAGGCGTGCTAACACTTAGCACCGCTTTGTGAATCAAGCCCCAGGTGTGTAAGGGCCCATTTCCACTATTGCGAATTCGCATGCGTTTTTCGCATGGAAATTCGCGTAGCAATACAAGTGAATAGGACTGTTTCCACTTGTCAGGATTCCTTTGCAGTTTTCTGTGCAGAAAAAATTCGCATGGCAGAGCCATCAGAATTCGCATGCCGCGTGCCGCTATGCGAATCGCATACAATGTATTTAATAGGAAATTCGCATGCGGTTTTGTTATGCAAATTTTCATGCGAATTTGCATAGAAACAATATAAAATCACCCTGGCACTGCCAAGGTTAAATTCGCATACTTCGTCATCCATGCGAATTTGCATACGAATTCGCATGAAAATTCGCATAGATTCGCATGCGAATTTTTACCGCGGCGATTTGCACCGCACAAGTGGAAATGCAGCCTAAGTGGCAGTTCCTGTCTGAGTCAGGACTGGGTCATACTACAGTGTGACCCTCACTGATGAGAAATTACAACTATACAACATGTTCCTAGCAGAAAATAGCTTCTGAGAGCAGGAATGAGATAAAAGGGGTCAATAGTTTATAGATTTTAGCATAGTTCAATAAATGTCACTGAGCAAAAACAATAAAACAGTAAAAACAAAGTATGATTTAAATATAAAATAAAAACTTGGAATATCTTGGTCATTTTTAGGAGAAGGATATATAGAATGGTTTCATTATTTCATGTAGAGCACATCAGGGGTGCAGAGGTAGCGACCGCATCAGGGCCCTTGGCCCAGAGGGGCCCCAAAGGGCCCTCCCTCAACTACAGGATTATCTTTTGGTCCAGTGCTGGTAATCACATCTATAGATACTTTGAATAGTGGTAATCATTAACAAACTCATCCCCATCCCCTTCTTGCATCTCTGACACTGTGGTTGCCATTGGCAGGTTCTGGTGCGCCATATCAATTATGTATAGAGTGCTTGGGGGGGCCCCATTGTAAAACTAGCATCAGGGCGCACAGCTACTTGGCTACGCCACTGGAGCGCATCCTAGTGGCTGCAGCTCTGGTGCTTTGAGTCCGCCAGGAGAAAAGCACAATACAAATGTTTGTCTTGTCTAGTTTTCATCTCGAGTGTCCTTAACAATTTCACCTTGAGGCCCCATTCACACTAGAGCATTCGATCGCCAGGAAATCTCCCCAAGTGTGAATGGCGTTAATCGCCAAAAAACGCCAGAGCAAAACGCTAGCAAAAGCACTAGCGTTTTGCAAGTGTGAATGGGGCCTTAAGGTTTTTTTCCCCTTAAAAAAAGAGAGCAATTTTTACCTGTCAGCACTCCTTCCATTCATTCAATTATAACTTTAAAATGTGTATATGTACAATTTTTTTTTTTCCGCCACCAATTTGCCTTTCTTTGGGGGTACTTTTTGCTAAGCATTCATTCTAAAAGTGTTCTAACAGGAAAAATAAGGAAAAACATTATTTCTCGGTTTTCGGCCATTATAGTTTTAAAATACATGGTAACGTGATTAAAACCCAACGTTCAAAAGGGGTTTGGGTTTTTTTTTTTTTTTTCTGCTGCTATGTTTAAGTAAAGTTTCTCTTTGACCCTGCCAAAGACTGTTCTAGAACTGTTTGCAATTTCACTAAAACGTTTTTTTACAAAACATTCTTTTCATAGAAAAAGTATTTTGGTAATTTTTAAAGGGGAACTGAAGTGAGAGGAATATGGAATCTGCCATATTTTTTGGGGGGCATACACATTTTTGCAGGGAGGCCCAGTGATTTCTAGTTATGCCCCTGGAGCCGTCCCCCATGGCGCTGAACAGCAGCCGTGGCACACAGCTCCACTCTCTTTTTATTTTTTTTATCCCTTCCAGCCCACTGCAGCTCACCGCAGTTAGGCTAGTTACCTAGGTTAGTGGTCTTAGTTTAAGTTTTAGTTAGTTTTAGGTTAGTTTTTAGGTTTACGTTTTTAGTTTTAGTTCTAGGGCTAGCAATTGCAGCTAGCCTTCGGACTGCTGCCATCCCACCCACTTCAAAGTCCCCACTGACCTGGGGGACCTCCAGAACGGCACCCGCACAGCCTGGTCACAGAGACCTCCGGAGCGGCATCCGCGCAGCCTTGGGCACGGAGACTCGGCGGGACCCGGCTCCAGGATCCGGTCGCCAGGCCCATCTCCGCCGCCGGACGGATCTCCGGCCTCCCACGTGGAAGAGACCCTGGAGTGGCCTCCGGAGCCGCATCTGCATAGCCTGGACTCGGCTCCAGGATCCGGTCGCCTGGCCCATCCCCGCCGACGGACGGATCTCCGGCCACCCGAGTGGAGGAGCCGCCTCCAGGAACCGGCCGCCGATCACACCCCGGCCACCCACGTGGAAGGACTTATGGAGCGCCGCACACCCAGCAGAGAGCGGCCCTTTGCCCGGGGCCTCCATCCTCCTGCTCCCGACGTGCAGCACGTGCGCCGGTTGATTGCTGCCAGGCCCCCCCAAGGGACACATCAGGCAGTCACCCCCGCGGCCACTACGAGTCCCCGCTGCAGAAGCCAGCAAGGACAACCACTACCTGCCAGCCACCCGCCCACCACTCTGAGGCTCCCACGTGGCCCCAGCAGGGAAGGGGCCCCCTTTGCGGCAGCGGACCCACTGAGCTACGGCCCCACAGAGCTGCAGCCAGCCAAGCCACCGTCACCTGAGCCCAGACACCGCAGCGGCGATCACAGACCCACATGGCACCCGATCATCAGACTGCCTCCAGCCAGGGGTAAGAACCTTTGCCTCTCCACTCTGCCTCTCTGCTGCCTGACCCCCAGCTCTCTTGCCCCTTAACCTGCCTGCCCGCCTGCCTGACGACCCACAGCGGTCCTGCTTCTCTGCCGCAATAACCAACCTGCCTGCTGACCCGCAGCAGTCCTGCTTCTCTGCCGTAATAACCGACCTGCCTGCTGACCCGCAGCTTCGCTGCCCTCCAGTCTGCCTGACCCACAGCAGTCCTGCTTAGCGCACCACAACCCGCCTGCCTGTCTTCTACACTCTGCTTGCCGACCTGTCCGCTTGCTGTCTTACAGCGGCCCGGCTATCGGCCCGCCAAGCCTGCAGGCACTCCTGCTGACCCACAGCGTTCCTGCTTCTCTGCCCCCCCCCCCCCCCCCATAGCCAGATACTATCTGGTGACTGCATGCAAGATCCTGCGGTGCAAGCTGGTGCTCCAATATGCCATGCCCCCCCACCTCACGCTGGCGAACCACCTCCACCCCACGTTGGCGCACCACCACCCCTTGCACCAGCGGCCATGGCCTGCCCAGGCTGCCCCTAGCCACACGCACCACCTATACCAGGGAACAGCTTCTAGGGTGAGAGCCACGGGGCCCCCCTCTTCCTGAGGCCAAGCCCCTGACCACCCTGGTCTGGGACCACATACAGCAAGTCCTAGACCCTGCACTGAGACTATGGCCAGGCAAGCGGCAGAGAGGATGCCGGGCAGGAGCCCGCGTGAGACTAAGAAAGGAGGGCCTACGCTCAGCCATCCCCTCAGTCCTCCTGGCAAATGTACAATCCCTCCCCAACAAAATGGACGAACTACGCCTCCTCTGCGACAGGAGAGATCTTGGCTGTTACACCCCGGCCCTCTGCTTCACAGAAACATGGCTACATGAGGCCATCCTCGATGATGCCCTCCTCCTCCCGGGTTTCAGCATCATCCGAGCAGATCGGGACCCTGCCCTCTCGGGGGAAAAAAAGAGGCGGTGGCATCTGCTTCTACATCAGCTCCTCATGGTGCCCCACCTCGACGATACTCGTCAGGAAGTGTTCTCCAGACCTGGAACTACTGCTAATTAACTGCAGACCGCCTTACTCACCACGGGAGTTTTCCTCTTATGTCTTTGCTGGAGTGTACATCCCCCCTCCCCCCCCCCCCCCCCGATGCCGATGTCAAATCAGCCCTACTGACCCTAAGCAAGACCATCTCTCAGTGGGGATGTCCCTTCCGGACTCACTGTTCATCGTGATGGGTGATTTCAACAGAGCCAACCTGCGCCAGGAGATGCCACGCTATCACCAGCATGTAGCTTGCCCCACCAGGGGCCCGAACACCCTAGACCACTGCTACACGGCACTGAGGGACGCATACAAAGCGGCTCCATGGGCAGCCCTGGGCTCCTCTGATCACTGCCTCATCCACCTTATCCCTACCTACAGGAGGCGCCTAGAATCAGCCAAACCGATCATTAAGTCCACTAAGGTGTGGTCAAATGAGACCAAACTGAAACTTCAAGCCTGCTTTGAATGCACTGACTGGAAGTCCCTGGAACCGTCAGACCTGGATGAATGGGCAGATAACGTCGCCTCATACATCAGTTTCTGCGAGGACTCGTGTGTTCCAACGAAATCCTTCAAGGTGTACCCGAACAAGCCGTGGTTCACTAACAAGCTACAGCCAACTACGGAGGCAAAAGGAGGCTGCACAAAAGTCCGGCAACCAGGAGGACTATAGGAAGGCAAACGACCTTAAGCGGGAGCTCGGAGCGGCCAAGAAGGAGTATGCCGAGAAAATCAAACTTAACCTACGCTCAAATGACTCTCGCGCGGTATGGAAGGGGCTGAAGGCCGCCACAAACTACAAGCCCCAAACCCAGCATGCAACACCCAGCCCGATACTAGCAGAAGAACTCAGCAGATTCTACTGCAGGTTTGAGAATCAGGAAGAACCGGAGGAGAACCAGGTACCAGCTATCCCACCTCCATGCCCTGCTGACAACGCCCTGAGACTGCCCTCTCCCATGGTGATGAGCGAAGCCAATGTCCTGCGCCTCCTATCAACCCTAAACGCCAGGAAAGCCCCCGGCCCCGACGGAGTATCTCCAGCGTGCCTGAAAACCTGCTGTAGGCAGCTTGCTCCTATCCTCTTTGCTATCTTCACCAAGTCCTTAGGGGAAGGCAAGGTCCCGATGTGCTTCAAGAAGTCTACCATCATACCTGTGCCTAAGAAACAAGGGGTCACCGAACTGAACAACTTTAGGCCCGTGGCCCTGACATCCGTCATCATGAAAACCATAGAGCGCGCAGTCCTGGCCCACCTCAAGCTCTCCACGTCGCCACTCCTAGACCCCTTTCAGTTTGCATACAGAGCAAACAGGTCCACTGATGACGCGATCAATATCTGCCTAGAGCTCATCAACGACCACCTTGATAGGCCGGACACTTACGCTAGAATACTACTTCTGGACTTCAGCTCGGCCTTTAACACCATCTGTCCACGTATTCTCCAACGGGTCCTAGCTGCACTTGAAGTCCACCCAAGTCTACAACTCTGGTTCACAGACTTTCTTACCAACAGGTCCCAAGTCGTCAGACTGGGCGATATCCACTCTCAAGCTGCGACCACAAACATAGGAGCTCCCCAAGGCTGCGTATTGTCACCACTGCTGTTCTCCCTCTACACGAACAACTGCAGGTCCGAGGCAGACTCTGTCAAGGTTATCAAGTTTGCTGATGATACCACCATCATCGGCCTTGTCACCAAGGATGATGTCCATGAGTACCGTCAGCAGGTGGAGAGAATCTGCAATTGGAGCAAGGAGAACAGGCTGGTGCTCAATACCGCAAAGACCGTGGAGCTATTAATCGACTTCAGGAAGGCTGCTCCCACCGTACCCTCAATTTACATTGATGGCACGGAGGTAACCAGAGTGCCCTCCGCCCGGCTTCTAGGCACTACCATCTCCAGTGGCCTCAGCTGGAAGCCCAACATCACATCCACCCAACGTAAAACACAACAGAGACTCTTCTACCTCTGCCAGCTGAAAAAGTTCGGCATGACTCAAGAAATTCTAACCAACTTTACTCCGCCACCATTGAGTCGATCCTCTGCTCCTCCATCTTGGTGTGGTATGCTGGCGCCACTGTCAATGATAGGAACAAACTACAGAGGGTCATCAGGTCAGCGGAGAGGATCATTGGGTGCCCCCTCCCCTCACTTGCTTTACTACACAGCAAAAGACTAAAAACCAGGGCACTGAGGATTGCAAATGACTCCTCACACCCTGGCCACCGCTACTTCAGCATTCTGCCCTTGGGACGGAGACTACGAGCCATCTCCACTAAAACCACGAGACATAGGAACTCGTTCTTCCCCTCGGCAGTCAACCTCCTAAACTCCCTCTACGTTCTACCATTAAAGCAAACGTTGAGGAGCGGCGAGGCCGGTGGCGATACGGCTGAACACCCAACCAGCCCACAAGACTAACTGACTTTCGACATCGTAGGGACACACTGGGATTGAAATTTTTTTTTTTTTTTTTTTACAATGTTGTGTTAATCTGATTTTGCCTTCTATGCATTCTCTTTCTCTTCCTCCTTCCTCTCTCTATGCACTCTTCCGGAGCCATTGTATTGTATTGTATTGTATTTTATTGTGCCAAAAACAATTCCGGGCATGTCCCCTCATGCTTGGCGAAATAAAAGGATTCTGATTCTGGAGGGCAGGTCCTCTTTCACTTCCTCTTCAGTGTAGCCGCCAATCATCTAGTGGCTCTTGACAATGCATGTCTTGTGACAGGCATCGGGAGCTACACTAAAGAGGAAGGGCAGAGAACCTGTCCACTGCTGAAACAAGGCATGGTCCAGAGAACTGAACATTTCTATGTAGAATGAGGCTGATGCATGATCACACACTTCATAAGCCAATTTGTCCAGCACAATTACCATTGCTATGAATAGTAATCTTCTCAGAGAATGTAACTTGCTCCTCACACCTGGCATTCTGCTGATAATTCCCACTAAAACACCCCAACCCTCGTTATGCCGAAATAGAAGTTCTTTTAAATTGAAAAAAACCTTTCCTACAACCTCTATCTGGGCTAGGACCATTCACTAAGCCTTGCCCTTCCTCTAGTTCTCCTTTAAGAATAGGAGGGGCCCTAAGAAGCTCAATACACTTTGGGATATATATTAGAATTTCTGCATTTTACACAATGAACCCAAAAAAATTAATATCAAAGCTGAATATTTTTGAAAGTAGTTTTTAGTTTGTTTTTGGTTTTAGCTATTTTAGGGGGATATCTGTGTGTGCAGGTGACTATTACTGTGCATAATTATTAGGCAACTTAACAAAAACCAAATATATACCCATTTCAATTATTTATTTTTACCAGTGAAACCAATATAACATCTCAACATTCACAAATATACATTTCTGACATTCAAAAACAAATCAGTGACCAATTTAGCCACCTTTCTTTGCAAGGACACTCAAAAGCCTGCCATCCATGGATTCTGTCAGTGTTTTGATCTGTTCACCATCAACATTGCGTGCAGCAGCATCCACATCCTCCCAGACACTGTTCAGAGAGGTGTACTGTTTTCCCTCCTTGTAAATCTCACATTTTATGATGGACCACAGGTTCTCAATGGGGTTCAGATCAGGTGAACAAGGAGGCCATGTCATTAGCTTTTCTTCTTTTATACCTTTTCTTGCCAGCCACGCTGTGGAGTACTTGGACGCGTGTGATGGAGCATTGTCCTGCATGAAAATCATGTTTTTTCTTGAAGGATGCAGACTTCTTCCTGTACCACTGCTTGAAGAAGGTGTCTTCCAGAAACTGGCAGTAGGATTGGGAGTTGAGCTTGACTCCATCCTCAACCCGAAAAGGCCCCACAAGCTCATCTTTGATGATACCAGCCCAAACCAGTACTCCACCTCCACCTTGCTGGGATCTGAGCCGGACTGGAGCTCTCTGCCCTTTACCAATCCAGCCACGGGCCCATCCATCTGGCCCATCAAGACTCACTCTCATTTCATCAGTCCATAAAACCTTAGAAAAATCAGTCTTGAGATATTTCTTGGCCCAGTCTTGACATTTCAGCTTGTGTGTCTTGTTCAGTGGTGGTCGTCTTTCAGCCCTTCTTACCTTGGCCATGTCTCTGAGTATTGCACACCTTGTGCTTTTGGACACTCCAGTGATGTTGCAGCTCTGAAATATCGCCAAACTGGTGGCAAGTGGCATCTTGACAGCTGCACACTTGACTTTTCTCAGTTCTTGGGCAGTTATTTTGCGCCTTGGTTTTTCCACACTCTTCTTGTGAGCCTGTTGACTATTTTGAATGAAACGCTTGATTGTTCGTTGATCGCGCTTCAGAAGCTTTGCAATTTTAAGAGTGCTGCATCCCTTTGCAAGATATCTCACTATTTTTGACTTTTCTGAGCCTGTCAAGTCCTTCTTTTGACCCATTTTGTCAAAGGAAAGGAAGTTGCCTAATTATGCACACCTGATATAGGGTGTTGATGTCATTAGACCACACCCCTTCTCATTACAGAGATGCACATCACCTAATATGCTTAATTAGTAGTAGGCTTTCGAGCCTATACAGCTTGGAGTAAGACAACATGCATAAAGAGGATGATGTGGTCAAAATACTCATTTGCCTAATAATTCTGCACTCCCTGTAGGCAGGTATAGGTAGCAAGGTATACGTGCCCCTCCTCCTTTCCGGAAGAGCTTTGCAGGAGTCTGGGATCACAGTGAAGGAGGTGAGAGCAGTGGGCACACTTGACACAACCATGGTGAGGAGGGCATGACTCCTCCCTCCCTCTCCATGGGACCCCCTTCTGTGCTTCCTTCCCCCTCCCCATTGCAGAGCTTTGGCTGCGGGCCCAGGTTACAGCACACTTGCCTCTTCCAAGCTCCATGTGATAGGTTTGCTTATCAGTACAGTGAGCAATGCTGCAGACAGAGAAGACCGATGGCATGTGGAGCTCTATTGCATGGAGCCTGGAATAGGTGAGTGTTCATTGCAGAGCTTCAGTGCATCTGGTAGCTGTTACAGTGAAGGGGAGAAACAAAGAGGGCCCTGAGGAGAGGAAGGAGTCTGCACCCACCTCCTTCACTGTGCCTCGGGTAGACACCTACCTCACCTGACCCTAGTAATGGCGCAGTACCATGTAATCTAGCCCACAATGGACTTAATTCACTACAGATTTTTTTAGCTTCAAAGGTACTTAAAACAAAATCTGAATGTCGATAAAGTGTGGCTATTCACTTTTTTTTTTTTTTTTTTTCATTTGAACATTCCTAGCCCACATCTAGCCCTCTTTCATGTGTTCTTGTTTTATTCCTCCCATCCATGTCCTCCCCCCTCCCCCCCCCCCCTTCCCTTATTAGAGCGACCCCACTGTGGTTCTGTCATGATTGTACTTCTCAGGTTGTAGTCTGTCACTGTTCTCCTCAATTGTAGTGCCCTTATATAGAGTCTCTGTATCTGTGCTCTTTCATTATAGCCTCTCTATTAAGGTGCTTTCTACATTAAAGGGCCCCAGTAAAAGTTTTGCATTATCTTCTCTACCTGCAGCAGAAGGGCAGGAACAAGTGCAGGTGAGTTTATGCTGATGGTAATCTGTAACTACTGTTGACAGGGAAAGAGGTAAAGTAAGTTTTCTTCTCGGAGGTGAAGTGTGTTCACTAGGGATTGACTCAAATTGCTGTTTATTTAGCAAGCATTCCAGTTGTGCTGAAATATCTTGTTAAAATGTAACTAAACTTATGTATTTAAAACATTATGCATTTTTACAGTGCTGCTATTTTTGAAGCACCGCTTTATACAGTCGAGCACATCAAGCAATTCATACCACTGTTCATCAACCTGGCTCTCGGCATAATTCCTGTCAAAGGGGATGATACACTAGCCATCAGTAATATTGGTGGCAGGCAAGACGTGGCAATATTCTGTTACTACTGCCAGCAATGTACCACACAATTAACATGACCCACAGTACATAATTCATGAGATTACAGTAGCACACATTATGCTACTCACCGAGGTAACCATGTTACTCATGTACTGTGGGTCAGATGCATGGTACACTGCTAGTTGTCGTAATGGTAATATTACTGCAGGTTAGTGCATCAACCACATAGTTCCTACCACAGTCATCCCTACAAGAGATGGTCAAAGACACACTAACAGTCCCTAGTCGATGCAAATATTATGCTAGTTTAATGCAAACGTATGCAGCTGAGAACTGGACTTCAAATGATCTTGCATTTCATTGGTCCATCCCAGGAGGCATATTTTTGAATAAAAGTATTCTACAATTTGCATCAGTAGTCTCTCGTTGACATCTTCAGTCCCTGCCATCAGGGCCGGAGCTACCATAGGAAAAAGTATGCAATTGCCCCAGAGCCTGTTGCTCCCCAGGGACTCTGCAGAGTCTGTTAAGTTGGGAGGTGATTGGGGGAGGGCCAGCAGCCAGTTCAGAGGCCCAGGAGGGAGATTTGGCTGCAACAAAGGGCCTCTAATGACTCTTTTTGGTCAGGGGTGTCTGTTGGGGGGGGCCCCAGGCTAATCTTGCCCTAGGGCCCAATTGTTACTTGAACCGGCCCTGCCTGCCATAGTCAAAGGCTGGTTTCACACCAGAAACCAGTGTCTCGCCCGACACATCGCACCGTCAAATAGGCTATTGCACGGTGTTATCTGTCTGGCCATTGGCCAAGCAGGAAGTGACACGCGCTTGCAGTCACTTCCTGCTTCAGGTATGTGGAAGTGTACAGCGTAATGTTAAAATAAGCTTCTGCGCACAGCAATGTCGTGTCAGTTAATTTTTACAAATGCATGCGTCACCGTAGACTAACATGACTTCTGGGCCGTCACAGATCGCTGCAACTCGATGCAGCGCCACAGCATTAACTTAGTTCTTGACCTGCATCGGATGCAGCAAAAAATGTTACTTGCATCGTGCCATAACTTCCCAGTATGAAAGTCTCCATAGACTCTTTGCACAGCGGTGGGGTGCAGTAAAAATACCACACCGCCTCAGTGTGAAAGGGCCCTAAGTTTTTTTTTTTTTTTTTTTTTTTAAGGAGGAATTCATTAACTCCTCACCATGGTTTCCAGAAAAGACTATGGCGGAAACACACCCCAAGCAGACCACTATTAGGGCTTGTTCACAGTGGGATGTTGCATTGTAATGTGACGTTAAAGTCGCAATGCAGCATTACAATGCAACGCAAAAAAAGTTGTAACTCGCATCATTAACGCTGCACTACCGCATACAGTATGTACAGTAAAGCATATAGTCAATGAAAAGTGTGCTTTCCTGTACCTGGTAACGTGTGCATTTAGAGGTAATGCACTACAGCAGTTTTACCATAACGCTACACGTTACAGTGCAACGCTAACGTCGCACTGTGAACGCCCCAAAGGATTATCATCACAGTACGGTAAGCTGCGTTATAAGACTTTATAATGCAGCTCCGCAACGTCCCATTGTGAACAGAGCCTGAAGCATAAAAGCGGACACTGCATGATCCACTCTGGTTGGCCGTTGGTGATCCAGCTTCATGTGATCTGACCCTAACAACCCCCAATTACTACAACCTAGCCCAAAGCCTTTTTCATCCGAAGTCTTCAGAGCATTCTGTGCTGTGGTCACTCAGTCTTTGCTACAGAGGCTCCTCCCAGCTGAGCTGCTCTGGACTAATGGGCGGTTGCTGAGTTGGGGTGCACCATAACACAGGTGGGGGTAGCCACAGAGCTCCAGACATCTCAGTGAGACTTTCCGTTTGTGACAGGCAGGCAGGCTTTAACATGAATGGCCATTTCCTGGTGAACGGATGAGTTATTCACCTGTTCAATTGTCAAAGTTGTATTCGGGAATGGGGATGAATAATGAGATGCAAATATTTGAGTTTATGCAAATGTAAACTTGTATGCAAATATATGCAGCTTGAAATTGAACCAATCAGTTTAAACCTGGGTGGGACTTGATTGGCCCATTTTCAAGTTGCATAAATTTGCATCCCATTGATCATCCCTATTCAGGAACTAAAAGGATGCCATTACTTACATTAAATTGTAACTACGGTAACTTTTCCACTCCTAATTCACAATTCAGCCCTAATTGTCAAAACCTAAATCTCCAACCCTTATGGTACTAACCCTACATCTCCTAAACATAAATCTAACCACAAAGCTAATTAAACTGGCCCTGATTTCAAAACCTGTAATCCTCCTTAGGCCCCATTCACACTAGAGCGTTTTGCCGCGATTTCGGCAAAACGCTCAAATGCTAGCACGTTTTAAAGCGCTAGGGTAATAAGTTTATGGGCCTGTTCTCATTTGGGCGATTTGCGCAAATCGCCTAAAACGGCAAACGTGTAACCTGCACCATTTTCAGACGATTTCCAGGCGATAGCGTTTCAGTGCTATAGTAGCGCTAAACGCGATCGTGGAAAAATCACCACACCATTTGTGAAATCGTGGAAAAATCACTCCCGCAAAACAACGGCAAAAATTGCTGACGTTTTTAAAACGTAAGTGTGAACAAAGCCTTAAACCTAAATTTCCTAATCCCCTGTGGTATGAAATTTTTTTGGTTTTTTTTTCCATGGACAATCCAAAACTCTAGAAACTTAAACTTAGTAAAAAGCTTGGCTTGTTAAGGGGGGCTGACAGATTTGTCCACCTCCTTTAGCTTGCCAATGCCTAAAATCAGTGCCCAAAGTAGAGGTCAGAACAATATGGGAGATTGCACAACTGATTGGAAAGCAAACCCTCCTCCCTCCCCACAACACATACTGTAACTGTATTCAAAACACTTATAAATAACATTACAAATGCTGGCTTTTATTTATACTTGGTAATGTTTTTTTCTAGCTAGTTCTATTTTATTTATTTTATCCTTACTACTTTGCAGGTGCCTCATCTTCAGTTGGTTTTATTTTTTTATTTTAGGGCCCATATGCAGTTTACTTTTTTCTCCTGAGTTTTCTCCTAGGTGATATTTTCACAGCTTGTCATAAAATGCATTTTAAGCCCCCAGCAAGAAATAAAATACTCTAAATAAATATGGTACCCCCCCCCCCCACACACACACACACACACACACACTTGAAGAGAAACTCCGACCAAGAATAATTTAACTTTATCCCAATCAGTAGCTGATACAAATCTATTGCATTTCACAAACAGACCATCAGGGGGCGCTGTGTGACTGATTTTGTGCTGAAACCCCTCCACAAGAAGCTCTGAGTACCGCGGTACTCTGGGCAAACTGCCACAATGTAACAATGATCACAGACAGGAAATGGCTGTTTACAGCTGTCTGTAACAGCCAGAACAGCTACATAACCTGCCCACAGTAAGGCGTCTTGCACACTGCAAGTGATTCCGATTCAGATTCCGCTTTTTAATCAGTTTTTACATCCGATTCAGATTCCGATTTGCAGTTTGCTCCCTGCACACTGCAAATCGGAATCTGAATCGGATGTAAAAACTGATTAAAAAGCGGAATCGGAATCACTTGCAGTGTGCAAGAGGCCTAAGGCCTGGAACCCACTGCAAAACGCTATCGCTAATCGCAAGCACTAGCGTTTTGTATGAGCAATTTGTAAGTGATTTCATGAGCGTTTTAGGAAGTGATTTTACAAAGTGTATCAATTTGCCAGCAGTTGTGTAGCGATTAGCGTTTTAAAGTCTGATTGGTCCGTTCAATTAATCTTAATTTTGTTAGTGTGCAGTAACTTTAAAACACTAGCAAAATCGCTCCCTGCAGGTTTTGATGAGCGATTACGCCAGCGATGATATACTTAACATTGAAGCGCTAACGCTCCCAAAATGCTGATGTCCAGCGCTTGCGATTTCAGGATGCACAATCGCTCCAGTGGAAGTTGCCCCATCCATTAACATTAGCTAAGTGTTTTGGCAAAACACTAGCGTTTTGAATCGCTCCAGAAATGCTCACAAAACTGCTCTTGTGGGTTCCAGCCCTCACAATGTCACCATGTAATACATGTCAGAATGTGAATCTGGGAGAGGAAAGATTTTACAATGAGCAAACACTGACTAAATCATTTATACATAATTATTGTAAAAATGAAGCACTTTTTTTATTACATTTTCACTGGAGTTCCTCTTTAACTGTTAACTGTTAGTTTAAAGAAGTCCTGAAGCAAATGCATTTACGGTGTATATAGATTCTTAAGTAGAACACCTCTGGATAGTTCAGAGATTTTGCTTACTTCGTACTAGACCCCACCATTACAGTGATGAGTCAATTTCTGATCGAATAAGTTTCTTCAGTGTCTGAGCACTGTTGTCAAGCATGTACATACTGGGCATGTGCGAGTAAGGACCATGCATGCCCATTACAATGAAGGTACTTGTGCATGTCTTTTCTCCTCCATGTTCTACAGGGCATGCTAAGACTTTACTCATGCATGCCCAGTATAGACACACTTGTTTATTGCAGTGCTCACAAACATAAGAAACCAAGGTGCCCTGTGCTGGAACAGTGGGCTGCAAGAAGTCCTGGAAAGCCTCTGGGCTATCCAGAGGCCTTCCACTAGTGAGGTAAGTGTCTTATTTCTGTTTGCTTCAGGTTAGCTTAAGGACCAATTCACAAGGCCCCCGAACAGGTCGATAAATGATGGTCGTGACAATCGTCACTCAAGCACTGTCCATTCAAGGTAATGGGTCGGCACTTTTTAAGTATCGGTACCGACTCTTATGCTGGGAATACACGTTTCGTTTTTGCCTTCGTTTTAGCCTTCGTTTCGATTGTGCCTTTTGTCCTTTTCGGTCCCGAAATAATCGAACGTACGGTTAATATCACCACCCACGGTTTCGTTTTTTTTTCGATTCTGATGGTTTCATTTTTCCAATGATCGAAGGCTGCAAAGAAACGAAACGAAAATCCCTTTTTACAGGGACGGACTAACATAAACGAATATATAATCGATCTGAACAGCCATCAAGCCTACCAATGGCTCGATTAGATGGATAAAGAGAGATAATATCAAACATGTTCGATCACTAGTCGTTCGTTTTTGGGGTCTATTAATCGAAACTATAATGAGATTATGACTATTTTCACATACGTTTTCAACACTCAATTCGTTTACTGAACGAATCGAAGGCTAAAACGAAGGCAAAAACGAAACGTGTATTCCCAGCATTACTGTCATTTATGCAAATGCTGGAGGGGGGGGGGGGGGGGGAAGGGGGCGCGTCGCTGACACCAGGCCTTGGGCGGTGACAAGTAGAAATCTGGCCCTGCCAGCTTTTGGGTACTTTTTCAACTGTAAAATGCTGAAAATTTAGTTGAAAGATAACATGAAAATTATCTTCCAGGAAAAAACTCAGCAAAAAGTTAATTGCCTATGGGCCAATGCCTTTTAATCCATCAGCAAGCAAGAAAATACTCAAAATTGTGAGTACCTTTTTTTTTTTTTTTTAGTATTCAGTGAAAAGGTTCTGAAATTATTTTAAAGAGATTTAAAATTCTCTCCTAGGAGACGACTCAGAGAAAAAAATAATTGCATATGGGCCTAGGGATATTAAGGTTAGAGATGTAATGGATAGTAAAATTAGGGCTAGGGGAGTTTGTGGTAGGAGACCCTCCCAAGTTCTCCCAACAACTCTGCAAGACCTTGTTCTCCTAGCTCTTATACTATTATTTACTTATAAAGCGCCAACATATTCTGTGGCGCTGTACAATGTAAGAAAACAAACAAGGGATACATAATGATACAGACAATGATGTACATCAAATATGAACACTCATACAAAATACAGCACTGCTGATTACAATTCAAATGTAACTTGACTAAAATGTATAAATGTCTAACAGAGTGCAAGCAATTAAATTAATAACATTCCATGACGCAAAAGGGCGAGAGCCCTGCCCTTGCAAGCTTACAATCTAAAGGAATGGGATGGAAACAAGAGGTGGGAAAGTATACAGTATATGTACAGGCAGTGTGTAATTGGGTTATTTAGTGGGTGCATGGCCTAAGCTAGAGAATATGCTTGTCGGAAAAGGTGGGTTTTGAGGGAGCGTTTAAAGATTTCAAAGGTGGGAGAGTGGCGGATGTGCTGTGGAAGGGCATTCCAGAGGAGGGGTGAGGCATGTGAGAAGTCTTGTACACGTGAATGTGAGGAGGTAATTGTAGAAGAGGATAAAAGAAGCTTGTGTGCAGATCTGAGATTGCGGTTGGGTTGGTATCTGGAGACTAGTGAGGAGATGTACAGGGGAGAGAGATTGTGGAGAGCTTTGTAGGTTAGGGTTAAGAGTTTGAACTGAATCCTCTCGTTAATTGGTAGCCAGTGAAGAGCTTGACAGAGAGGAGCAGCAGAGGAAGAGCGAGAGGAGAGATAAATGAGTCGAGCAGCAGAGTTCAGTACAGCATTGAGCGGTGCTAGTCAGTTAGTTGGAAGTCCACCAAGCAATATATTGCAATAGTTATAATAATTATATAATAAGAGAATGTACTAACATTTTGGGTGTGTCATGGGAGAGAAAAGGTCGGATACATGCTATGTTTTTGAGTTGGAGATGACAGGAGCTGGTTAGGGAGTTAATGTGAGGAATAAATGAGCAGAATCAAATATTACCCCTAAGCACCATGCTTTGGGAACTAAAGTTATAGACATGTTAACATTTATTGTAATATCAGGCAAAGAGGTGGACAGGGATGGTGGAAAGACTATTAGTTCAGTTTTATTCATATTAAGTTTTAAGAAGCGAGAAGACATGAAAGAGGAAATAGCGGCCAGGCAGTCAGGAACCCGTGTGAGGAGGGAGTTAAGGTCTGGGGCCGAGAGGGGCAGTTGTGTATCATCTGCATATAGGTGGTATCGAAAACCAAATTAGTTGATTAAGTTACCAAGACCGTGCATGTAGATGGAGAAGAGGAGGGGGCCGAGGACAGAGCCTTGAGGTACCCCTACAGAGGATGTGAAGAGGAGGCCTGATCTGAATAAACAGTGAAAGACCTTCCAGAGAGGTAGGAAGATATCCAGGAGAGAGCAAGGTCCTTTATTCCTATAGATGAAAGGATCTGTAAGAGTAGTGTGGTCGACAGTGTCGAATGCTGATGACAGATCTAGAAGGATGAGTATGGAATAGCCTTTGGATTTAGCTGTGAGGAGATCATTAGCTACTTTGGTGAGGGCTGTTGCTGTGGAGTGGTTTGGCCGGAAGCCAGACTGGAACTGATCAAGCAAGGAATTTGCACTATCCCCCTATGCTCCTAAGCAGTACTGCTCATCCAGATTCCGGATATCCGGGTAACCCAGATATCCGACCATTTTTCAGCTATCCAATTCAGATTCCGGATTTCTGTAGAAATCCGGATAGCTATCTGCAGATAGTTGGCTGGCAATGCGGATTTCCACAGAAATCCGACTGACTTGCTGTAAGTAGATGACGTCCAGGACATCATTGAGCCAATCAGAGGGCTCCCAGAAGAAGCCCTAGCAACCAATCAGAGGGGAACCCTGGCCAGCCCCACCTGACATCATTGAGCCAATCAGAGGGCTCCCAGCCTAAGCCCTAAGCCCTGGCACCCAATCACAGAAAGGAACCCTGGCCAGGCCCCCCTGTATAATGAGGGCTGCCATGATGAGAAATCTTGTCCTTGCTTGTGAATGCTCACTGAGACATGCTCCAGTGCTGCTGGCCTAGCAAGTGCTGTATACAGTGATAAACCTAAAGCTGTTCAGTGATTAACCCCTTCACTATCACTACACTATTGTTATATTAGCTTAATTTCATTGCGTGACAGTCAGAATGTGTGCTATGTCTGTGTGTGTGCTGTGCACAGACCAGGCCAGCTGCTGCCTGCTGGCCAGCTATTAGCCTTAGCTAGATACAGTATAGGTTAAGTTAGGGATTAGGGAATAGGATTACTGTTATTGTGTAGTTAGTACTGTAGTACTGCAGTCAGTGCTGGTAGTTGTTAGAGTACTAGTACTACTGTTAGCTTACTACAGAACTGCTGTGCTGTTGAGCAGTGACAGTGTCTTCTCCTCTGCTGTCTGACTGGCACATGAAACATGGCACCTGCCAAGTGCCACGTCCGGCATGCTCCTGGCAGACGTTACACCTGCTACTGCTGCATTGCTCTCCTCCTCCTGCTGCCTTTGCTGCTCCCACCGCCAGGGTGCCACAGGCCACTGCTGCTGTGCTGATACCACCTATATTGAACCCAAAACACAATTGCGGCATAATTTTTGGAGGTGTCTGGGCTGAAAACTGTCATGTCCAAGTTGTGCGGTTGGACTTGGGACACAATGTGGTGTTATGATCATTCTGCAGCATGTACTGCTGGCTGCAGTTTTACTGAAGACAAGCAGTTTTTGATTTCTTTGCGTGCATTTGCTCGCATAGTTTTGCTTGCGCTCATACTGAGCATTGATTCCATCTGCAGTCGCTCTGAAGTTAATGACAGTTTTTAATATGCTTTTGTGAAAACAAACATTGTCTGTTGCAATGGAGCTGCAATCCCTTTCTTGCAGGCTGCATAGCTTTGTCTGCCTTTTCCTGCTGTCAGCCTGTGATTGATTACCATTCACCTGTGTGGGAATCTGCATGTCTGCTCCCATTGGATGACCTCAGTATAAAGGACTGCTTCCTGCAGTGCTCCATGGGCTATCATAGTCTCAGATTCAGTCTGTTACTCTGTCTGAGGCCCCCCGTTCCTAGTCCGTGTGGACTGCTCTGACTCCTGCGAAGGGGTCAGCGAGTCCTCCTAGTTCTTCTCTTGTTATCAGAAGTTGTTACTTGCTTATCTTGCGTCATATATCGGTTCATCGCCAATATATATGCATACTTGCACGTTTGTTATTTTCCTTGTATTCGTGTTACGTTAATACATCAGTGTCGCTGATATATACGTACACGAACTGTTTATATCCTGTGTTCAGTTAGTTTCCAGCACGTTTTGGTAGGTTGCGTGTATCGTGATCACCCGTGCTTAGCTAGTTCAGTCCTGTTCCTAGTCCTGCTCCAGTTCTTAGTTCGTGTTCCTTGCTTATGTCATACATCGGTTTATCGCCGATATATACATATGTCAGTCAGTAGTTTGTAGTTTCATTGATGGCTGTAATCGTAATACGCTAGGAAATCATACTTATTGTATATTTGTGTATTACGTCTGCCTTCTTTGACTCTATTTCCAGACTATTCTGTCCTGTCCTTGTGAGGCACGCCACCGCTGCAATTGCATTGGCTGCCTCATTCCAGTCTGTCTTGTTATGGACGCTTGCTGTCACTTAAGCAGGAACTAGTTTAGCAAGCGTTCATTCTGTTACCTGTCCTGACCTTCTGAGTTGTGGTTTATGCGCTCAACGCTACCTTGCTCTGAGCCAATATAGTGAAAGGGTTGTTTGTGGCTGTTCAGATCTACGCCTGCTCTGTGCGCCACATCTCCTGTTGGAGCCAGTCCTCTCCTCCACTAAACTGGGGATATCCTGGTTCCTTGTGCTAGCGTGTGTACCTCCTTCACATCAGCATTTACACTATATGCTGACTGTGGAGAATATACCACCGAGCCTAACATGTGGGCTGCACGACCGCTGTCTGGAACCTAGTCCTGATAATTGACAGCCATTTTGGGGGGGGGGGATTTTAAGTCCCCACATCAATTAGTGTGTCCCTTTAAAAATGATGCTATATGCCTCATTTACCCTAAAAACGTTTTAAAGCAATTTAAAGGCCACTTCCGGATTTTTCTATCCAGATATCCGAATTTGCCCGGATACTGGGGTCGGATATCCGATTCAGATTGGACAATTTTGAACTCTGATATCCGACCTGGATCGGATATCTGGGTATCCGGATCTAATCCGAATTTTGAAAAGGGGTATCCGAGCAGCACTGCTCCTAAGTGTGAACCCTGCTCCTCAATAGAAATTGAATAATCTCTTCATGGTAATGTATTTTATTAATTCG
The DNA here is from genome assembly GCF_040937935.1 of Hyperolius riggenbachi. NCBI lineage: Eukaryota > Metazoa > Chordata > Amphibia > Anura > Hyperoliidae > Hyperolius > Hyperolius riggenbachi. The sequence continues at coordinate 43,488,218 of NC_090649.1, read as the reverse complement.
TTGCTAAGATCTGTGATTGTGTTGAAAATGCTTTGTACCAGGCCAAAATGACAAAGGTTCAGCTTGCAGTGTATATAAACCATAAAATGTTCCCACCAAGGCAAACGGGCAAATTTCTGTGATCACCTTAGGAAAATTTCTCAAAATGGTGACATCAAGTCATGGCAAAGCTTAGTTAGGGGAACTTAACTAAGTTGACTGCAGTTATAATTTGACTGCAGTTATTTACTGCAAAAATAAACATTCTGCTGCTAAAAAAAAAAAAAAAAACCTTTCCAAGTCGAGGTCCTGCTGGCACAAAAATATATTTAAAAAGCTATACATGATGTAGTGGTTAGCGCTCACGTTGCAGCGCTGAGTTCCAGGTTTGAATCCCAGCCAGGATACTTACCTTAATGGAGTTTGTATGTTCTCACTATCCTGAATAATCACACATACCATCTGTTTTAAGAAGGTAAACTTTAGTTTTGCATAGCATTTTAGTAAGAGGGCTTTTTGGTAGCACCTTACATACTGCAAGAAGTTCTAGTTTACCATGAGCTTGCAGGGTAGTCTGTAATTCTGTATGTTCTCTGCGTGTCTGCCTGGGTTTCCTCTGGGCACTCAGGTTTCCTCCCACATCCCAAAAACATACAGATAAGTTAACTGGCTTCCCCCTAAATTTGCCCTAGACTATATGATGACACACACTACAGGATACACACATAGACATGTGACTTTGGTAGGGATTAGATTGGGAGACCCTCTGAGGGACAATTAAGTGACAAGACAATGTGCTCTGTACAGCTCTGTGGAAGGTGTTGGCGCTATCTAAATATAAAACTTTTTTTTTTTATTTATTTTTTTTATTGTTAAACACAAAGTATTCTAAAACCAATCCACATCCCCTTTAAAATGTCAGCAGTTACACAAGTACAATGCTGGGATAAACTCAGTTGCCCTCAGACTGTAATAACAGCCAAAGCAGTGTTGAAACAGTTGATATCCGACACTGGTACAGGTTTGGCAAGAACAGGAGTTAATTATTCGTCCAGTTATATATAGCCAGGTAACTCACTGTCACATCACAGAGAGAAGACTGTACTGCAGACACTTAATGTAAGTAGCTTCTTAACTGTACTGTATTCCACGAAAGCAGACAGGACACACACTGCAGGCTGAAGAGTACTTGTAGTGTGATTAGGAAGTGTAAGGAGATGGACTTGGGTAATTTAATGCTGCTGCACGAAATCCAGCTTGGCTTTCTTTATATTGGTATTTGTCAAATGTGTTACTATTTTATAAATCCAGGTGACTAATATTGTTGCATTAATTTAATTTTTCAATCAAAAACCTAAACTTTTTTTGCTAACTTTACCATTTTGTTTTTATTGGCTGTGTGTGTGTGTGGTGTGTGTAGTGTGTATGTGTCTGTGTGTCTGTGTGTCTGTGTGTCTGTGTGTCTGTGTGTGTGTGTGTGTGTGTGTGTGTGTGTGTGTGTGTGTCTCTGTGTGTCTCTGTGTGTGTGTGTCTGTGTGTGTGTGTGTGTCTCTGTGTGTCTCTGTGTGTGTGTGTGTGTCTGTGTCTGTGTAGTGTGTGTGTGTGTGTGTGTGTGTCTCTGTGTGTGTGTCTGTGTCTGTGTAGTGTGTGTGTGTGTCTCTGTGTGTGTGTCTGTGTCTGTGTGTGTGTAGTGTGTGTGTCTGTGTAGTGTGTGTGTGTGTGTGTCTGGAGGGGGGGTTTATGAACCACCATAGAAAACAAATAGGTATTGCACACCTTAAATTGAAAAATGCAGCCCAAATGTTTAACCATTTCCATACCAGCAGTCTCTGCCCCCTTAACCAGAGACTGCTGGTACGGTAAGATGCCGCCTCCCCACAAATTGCTGCAATAATCCTCTGGTCACACCGCTCTGTCCCTGCTGTAGGTCCCTCTCTGCTGTCCCTATGACCGCAGAGTGCTGTGCGCTTGCCAGGAGCTGCTTTCATTGGCTCCTGACCCTGTCAATCTATGTGAGCCAATGGGATTGACTTACAGTGATGACAGGGTCAGGAGCCAATGAAAACTGCTCCTGACCTGCTCACAGAGCTCTGCCGTCATAGAGAAACGACAGGGTGAGTGTATTTTGGCGGGAGCGGCGTGACTGTGTGGCGGGATAATTGAAATCTGCGTCCTGTTAGATCCGCCCTGCCACATGCAGGACGTAGATTTCAACTGTGTTGCACAAATGGTGAATCTGGGTGCAGTGTCATAACAAACGCTTATTTACAAGAGGACACACACCAAGCTAGTCAATGCACATAATTTCCTTTTTGTAGGAAAAGGTACATAGAAAAATTACAGTTACAAAGTGCTGGTCTGAGCTAACAGTACCAGTCAATGTGTCAAAAATGTACTAATGGTAGTTCAATAGCATAGTTAATAATCAGTGCATGAGGAGTTTTTACCCAGATGTCGGCGTTTCAGAAAAGCTCCTTTTATCAATGGGTATATAACAATGGGTACCATGGCAATGCCTCTTATGCACATGGTAGGGTAGGGGAGGGGGGCTCTGGAAGAGAGGGGTGGCTAAGACCCCCCCCCACACACACTCTCCCCAAGAGCCCTTGTCCAATCCATGGACAAAAGGCTCTTCCTCCACCTCCAGTGCCTCAGGACGAGGTGGGGCAAAGTCACCGGGGAGGGGGGGGGCTCATGGTGGCATATGGGAGCCCCCTTTAAGAAGGGGAACTCCAGATGCCAGCCCCCCAGGAGAAATGAGTATAGTGTTACATGGTGCCCTTTACCCATTTCCACAAAGGGTTAAAGAAATAAAAAAAGTAACCACAAGAAAAGTCTTTTAACGACCGCATCACGCCGAAAGGTGTGACTGCGGCGGCAGCCCCAGGACTGCCTAAGGCCTCTTGCACACTGCATGCATTTCCGATTGATTCTGCTTTTTAATCGGTTTTTATATCCAATTCAGATATTTAATCTTTACTGCATGCTGCGTTTTTTGATCCGTTTTTTTTTCTGTTGAATGTATTCAGGGAAAATCGGAATTGAAAATCGGAAACTGAATCGGAATCGGAAAACTGATTTGCAGTGTGCAGGGAGCCTAACACCGATTGGCGTCAAATCCGGGGGCTGGGTTTTGCAGGAGAACACGCCGATGCGCGCATCTCCACCTTCAGTCTCCCAGTGGCGATCGCCGTCTATTTAGTACAGGGCTGCGATACATGGCAGCGTTGTATTGTACTGGGGACAGCCAGGAGACAAGAGCAATCTGCTGTCATAGGCTGAAGCCTATGACAGCCGATCGCTGTCATAGGCAGGCGGAGGCAGGGACCAGAGGAAAAATATAAAACCAATATTTAATGAAGTGTTGCTGGGGAAAAAGGGGGGGAAGGAGGGGGAGGGATCGCTTGTGTGCTGAGTTGTATGGCCCTGCAGGGAGCCCTACAAGCAGAAGTGACCTAGTTTTGCATAAAATGGCCTATTAACTAGGGGGGTTTAAGCCCAGGGTCCTGAACTGGTTAATCTTAACCATTCTGTGGCCGCCTAATGCCGATTGGCAGCCAGAGCGACTGTCCCAGGACTGCCTAACGCCAAATGGTGTCATCTAGCGATGCATGAAGTTAGACTGGGGATCACACGAGCATGGGCACCCATTACTAGGCACAGCGTGGCTCTATAATCAGCCTGCCTGCCCACCATTGTGGCTGGCAGGCTTTTATTTATTTAGAAGGGAAAATTAGTGTGTATAGCGCAGTGCTGGGCCGAAATTACGCATGCGCGTAATTACGCATCGTAATTTACCGGTTTTTTTACGCGTAAGCGTTACGCGTAACTTACGGTCTTACGCGTAAGTATGTACGCGTAAGCCGTAAAGCGGTATTGTAATTACGCCGCCTACCGTAATTGCTAGGCATGCGTAATTTTACGAACACTTACGCGTAATTTTACGCGTAATTACTAACGTAAAATCTCCCATTTTCTAAGAGTAGCCAATCAGTCAACATCCTAAGCAACCAATAGTATCTTCTCCCGCCCTTCAGTATAAGCGTACGTTTTGACGCATACGAATGATATGTACGCAATAACTGTCACATTGATGGCTATTGCGTACATATCGTACGCATGCGTCAAAAAATACGCATTAATGGGTATTACGGCACTACGCGTAACATCGTAGTGTAAGCGCCTCCATTACGGTATCCTTACGCGTAATTGCGTAAGTTTACGCGTAATTACGGTGATGTACCGTAGATAATTTCCTGCGCCGTAACCGTAATTGCGTAATGCGTAATAGCGTAAAATTACGCGTAATGATCCGTAAGCGTAGATTTTTCCATTACGAGCAGCACTGGTATAGCGCTGATCTCCTGCAGCGCTGTACAAGGGACATCCTTGTCAGTTAACTGTCCCATGAACAGCTCACAATCTAATCCCTGCCTTAGACATGTCTATGGTAGTAAAGTGTATTGTTTGTAATGTAATCTAGGGCCAATTTTAGGGGTAGGAAAGAAAGTAAAATTTTTGGGGGTCTTTTTTATTAATAAAAAGAGAAAAAAATACAGCAGCAATCAGACCACCAAAAGAAAAGTGCATTTGTGAGAAGAAAAGGGAGTAAAATTCAACTGGGTGCAAAGTTGTATGGCCAAGCAATAAACTGTTAAAGTTGCAAAGTGCTGAATTGTAAAAAAATGGCCTGGTCACCAGGGGGGAGAAACCTATGGTCATAAAGTCGTTAACCATTGCCTTTTTAAAAAATGTTCCCACGCAAATAGCCTCTTTTTTGTGAGCTTGGTTGAAGGTCTCTGCACACCCACCTCTCCCCTTAGCAGCTCAGTCTATTCTAAGTATGGCATAAAACAGGCATGGGCAAACGTGGCCCTCCAGCTGTTAAGGAACTACAAGTCCCACAATGCATTTGCCTTTGAGTCATGACTGTGACTGTAAGACTCCTGCAATGCATTGTGGGACTTTTAGTTGGAGGGCCAAATTTGCCAGTGTCTGGGCTAGAACCAAAGTCTCTTTAAATTTGGCTCTAGCTATACTTAGAATAGCTAGAGCTGTGCAGGGAGCGGTGGTGTGTGGCAGCAGGTGCACGGTTATCTTCAATTTATGCACACATTAGAGGATATTTGTGGGACCATTTCCGAGGATATTGGCATGTGAAATTTAGGTAAATATTCATGGTTAATTAAGGCTATTAAAGGACTTTTCTCATGGTTATGTTTTTATTTCTTTAACCCTTTGTGGAAATAGGTAAGGGGTACTATGTACAGCTATACTTTTCTCCTGGCGAGGGGGCTGGCCCCCTTGTCCATGGATTGGACAAGGGCTCTGGAAGAGGTTGGCCACCCCTCTCCTCCAGAGCCCCCTCATACCATGGACCATGCGGGCTGGTATAGCTCAGGGTGGGAAGCCTCACGCAGCTGGGATTCCACATTCTGGCTATCCCAGCCTGCATGGGGGACAAGGGGTTAAAGAGGCTCAGGAGTGGGGACCCCACTTAAAAAAAAACTTATTAAATGGAATTTTCTTGGTTACTATTCCAGCTTGTAATCCAGCATTACCGGCCAAATGCGAATGCATTTGAAATTGCCATCTGTAATCGTGGCAAATCACTAAAGATTTCAAGGTTGTAATTGCAGAAATCGGCCCATAATTATGATAGAGCCATAATTACAAGGTAGTAATGAACATCCCTGCAGTTGGGATTGTTTGAGCTTGATGAGGAAGATCTTCTGCAAGGGATATACACTAATTTTACTACTTTCACTATAATATCACTCATGAAAAGCACCGCTCCAACAGGTTTTTTTTTTTTTTATTTTTTATTTATTTATTTTTTTTCCCATTTAAAGTTCCTTTTCCACTAGCTATGTTCTGCTTAAAGGGACTCCGAGCAGTGCAGAAACTATGGAACGATGCACATCATTTTAAAGCTCTCTTTCTCCTCTTTCCAATGATATATAAACCGCCGCCCTACGCCTTTTAGTTTTCGCTATTTTCGCGATTGAAATTGCCGCGGCCGCGATTTCGATCGCGAAAATAGAGAAAACTGAAAGGCGTAGGGCGACGATTTAGGTGTCGTCAGAAAGAGGAGAAAGAGAGCTTTAAAATGATATCCATCTTTCCATAGTTATATTGTATTACACAGGGCGACTTTTTGTCAGTCAGCAGCTGCATTCAGCAGAATGGAGCTGCTGACACTGGGGAAAGTGTCGTCCTGTGTAATACAATATAACTATGGCTTGATGGATATCATTTTAAAGCTCTCTTTCTCCTCTTTCTGACGACACCTAAATCGTTGCCCTACGCCTTTTAGTTTTCTCTATTTTCGCGATCGAAATCGCGGCCGCGGCAATTTCAATCGCGAAAATAGCGAAAACTAAAAGACGTAGGGTGGTGGTTTATATATCATTGGAAAGAGGAGAAAGAGAGCTTTAAAATGATATGCATCTTTCCATAGTTTCTGCACTTCTCGGAGTCCCTTTAAAGAAAACCTATACTGAAAATTAAAAGTCAAAATAAATATACACAAGTCATACTTGCCTCCCGTGCAGTCTACTCCTCAATCTATTTTTCCTCTCCTGCGTCCTGTTTGTCCACTGTGATCAATAGAATTCTCTGTCCTCCATTTTGAAAATGGCTATTACCCCATAACAGCTTCCTGGTCAGCACACTGTTAAACTGTAACATCGCCCACTTGAGCCATAGGGAAACATGGACACATCAGTTATCCTCTCAGCTGTAACTGACAGCAACTGATATATAACTGGCAGCAACTGATATATTTCAGTTCTGACAAAATGTTGTCAGAACTGGAAGGGATCACTGTATGAAGAAAATGGTGAGCTTCTGAGAGGAACTGATGGCAAGGTAACTGTGTAATGTTCATTTGAAGTTACCTCATGTGTTTATTTTAAATAATTTTACTCAGTACAGGTTCTCTTTAAAGTGGATCACCGGCATTTGTTGATTTGCTAGTGTACTGTGATTTACACGTTAATCGCGATGCTCGTTTTGACTTTCCGCGAATCCCAAACATCGGACTGCACGGTTACTGGTGTGATCACATTACATTTATGTTCACAATCGCCAAGTGGAAAAAGAAGCTTTTGCAATTTGTGTTCTGTAAGTAGAAAAGTTGCCTAAGTCACTTAAAGAGGAGCGGTCAGCCATACCATCTCAGAGAAAAAAAACAAAACACTACAATACAGAAGTAGATAAATACTTGCTTAGGAGAGTAAAACATTATATCTGAGTTATGACACTGCTACTTACAGACCAACATGTACAAATATATAATCACCGCCAAGAGGTAGGTTTGATCATTGATTTGTAACTGATTCACTTTCCCAGCTCTAGACACTACTGAAGACATGTTTCCCATCGACCCTGTGACCGTTCTTGTGTCCATCGTTGTCATACTTTTCTTGGCCAATGCATACAACAAACAGAAGCAACAGAAAGGCAAGAACCTCCCTCCTGGACCCAGACCTCTACCCATCATTGGGAGTATTCACCTTATGGACATGAGTAAACCCCATAAATCATTTATCGAGGTAATGTTTACTGCATAAAGAGTTTTTACATTCCATTTAAAAATAATAATTAATACCATGCACATAATGCCAACCCTGGAAACTGAGCTAATTTTTTGAGTACTCCTGCCATGAGACTCTCCAGATGCTCCGGCCTTGCTGCAGGAGCAATGTGCTGTACAGCAAGGCAGATATTGTTTAGTTTCATGTTTCACACCTAGAATAATCAGGGTTTAATTTCATATTAACAATTTAATACCCATGTGCTGAGACCTAGGATGGCTGCTGCCCAAGGGGACAATCAGACTTAGAAGGGGGATTGCAGAAAAATATTACAGGGGCTGTAGATGGAACAGGAAGGATAAAAACAGGGAGTACATAGAATAGGGGAGCTGATGTCTAAGGGAGCCATGCTTAAAAGAGGGGGCTGCTGTACACTGAAGAAGAGGTTGCACATAGAATGAGTGGGACTGCTGCACATAGAACAGTTGGCCTAGGGGTGGGGAAGGCATGAAAGTGGAATCTCTTCAGTTTAAGCAAAGTACCTTCTAGTTTAGGTCTAATGCTTGGTACACACGGTGCGTTCCCGAACTCGATTCCCGTCGATTTGTTTCCGACATGTCCGATTCGCGGGTCGATGGATCGTTAAGTCGATTTGCCATACTTTACATGGCATTCGACCTAAAAATCATCAATGCTCTGAAATAATCGAATCATCGGGAATCGAGTGGTGCATTCGATGCGGGAACGTACCGTGTGTACCCAGCATAAGACACCCTCCAGAAAAATGGTGTTCATCCAGAGGCAAAGCTTGTTTGTATTTGTCTACACCTTTTTTTTTTTTTTTTTTTTTACCATAATTTCAATTTTCTCATCCTACATTATTTTTACAGCTGTCTAAAAAGTACGGCCCCATATATACCATCCAACTGGGAACATCCAAAATGGTTGTCCTTTGTGGATATGACATCATAAAAGAAGCACTCATCAACATGGCTGATGAATTTGCTGACAGACCAATAATACCTATATTTTATAAGGGCCAAAAAGATCATGGTAAGTATTTTATGCAGACAATCCAAAAATGTCAGTTGTTAATCTATTACGATTATTGCCCAAATGTGTTTCAGGAGTATCCAATGCCCCAAAACTTCAATAAAGAGGTCTGTAAGAATTGATTAGATTCTCACAATACAGAATAACATATGTGCTTTAGAAAACCACTATTTCAGCAAGAAGACTGTATATGCAGTTCTGCTTTAAGAGACATTCTAGGGAAGAAATCCTGTCTGAACATATTGCGTTTGGGGAAGGCCACGGAACAAGATAAAGATGCTCTATGTACAGACATCCTGGCAGGCAGGACATAAACTCACCTGGTTCTAAAACACATGAATTCTTAGAATCTGGGTACAAGGCGTCGGTAGATCCTATTTTGCTTTTAAGTTCTGCATGCATGCACAGTTAGGCTGATACATGTCACCTGCTCCTGTGCGACCAATAGCCAGCTTGGGAGGCGGTGTGTAATTGGCCCACACTCATCGTGGGATGTCAGAGTTAACCCTTGGGAGGCTGATGGCTCCAAGGGAGGTCACTGCTACTTCCTTTTCTCACTATTTAGCGTCTCTTCATTTATCCTGTAGTGTCTTAGTGTAACACAGCATAGCCTGTTCTGAAGGCAGAACCTAAGTCAGTCACTAGGACCATACGCAAGAGCAATTCAAAACCAAGATAATATTCCTATTCGTGCTTTGCTGAGATAAAACTATTGCTGATGTGTACACCACCACGCCTATATCTGCAAAATAACCTCCTTAAAAGCTTAAGATGTCTGAAGTCCACTTCTGAGAGATCTGACAGGCTGTGGAGTGTCGAGCTGCTAAGTGCAGCTATTTGGGCTTCTGGTACTGTACAGTGTGGTTACCCCTAGCAACCATACATTGTTTTAACAGTCCTAATTACCAGAAAGGGGACATGGCTACATTTCCACCTCTCCCAAATAGGCTTTTTTGTTTTGTTTTTTTGTTCTCTAATGTTCTTTAGACCTGTTTTTTGACCCTACTACAAATTTGAAAGGGTTGAACTCAAAGATGATCTACACTTTTGAATATATATATATATATATATATATATATATATATATATATATATATATTTTTTTTTTTTTTTTTTTTTTTTTGCTTTATACAAAAATAAAAATAACACATTTGTCTGCTCTAAATTGCATCTATCCAGGTGTTGTCTTCTCCAATGGTGAGAGCTGGAAGGCCATGAGAAGATTCACTCTCTCCGCCCTACGAGATTATGGAATGGGGAAAAAAGCCATAGAGGACAAGATTATTGAAGAAGCTGAGTGCTTAGTGCAGACGTTTAGATCCTATGGAGGTAAGGTTCCATGCTTTCCTCATGTTAGGTCAACAAAAGAAATCTAACATATCTGGTCGATTTTGTACCCAACATTTTTGTTTTCAGAACCATAACATAAGACACTCTTCTCGCCCAAAAGTGGGGCAAGAAGTCAGTGCATCTTATAGCTCGAATAACACTATTTTCGCCACATCATGCTCACAAGTCATGTAGAGCTGGAGGAAAGAGGCTCCCAACATGGCAGTAATCATAGTGTGCATGTGACTTTTTTTTCAGGTGCAAACATCTTACCAGCTTTCATGTCCTCCTCACATAGCTTGGCTGCAGTCAAGTTGGGACAGTAACACCGCTATCACTGATGATTTAAATGTTTATCCAGCATGCAAATGTAATGCAAATTGTTTGCAGGTTACAATTTGGACAATTAAATGCATTCCCTGATGATTTTAATTGGCTCAGTCCCAACCTGCATACAATTTTGCATTCAATTTGCATGGTTAGAATGGCTCTCACCTTTTTGTCTTGGAATTTGATATGAATTAATGTTAGTTTTGTCTCCGTAATTAACAATTCTGTATCACGTACCAACTCTGTATTTTTTATATTGGTGTACAACGCCACAGAATAATATGCTGGTACTCTATAAATCCATGATAACGCTAAATAGCATGTCATTTACCATCTCTACACACTTGAGGCTTGATTCACTAAACCGTGATAAGACAAATTTCACAAGTTATCAAATTTAACACGCCTAGCGAGTGCTATGAACCCGCAGGGGCTCAGGGCAGAACGAGTGCCATTGCCAATTAGCAGACATAAGTTTGTTGTGCTCGCTATGCTACTCTGATAAGGGGCTTGATTCACTAAACTGTGATAACTGATATCACGGTCGCACTAGTGTTTTGTGCAAAAATTTGCGTTTGCGCACGAAAATCTGAATTACCGCGCAAAACATTGCGCACATTTTAACACGCGCAAAACACTAGCGTGACCGTGATATCAGTTATCACGGTTTAGTGAATAAAGGGGCTTGATTCACTAAACCGTGATAACTCTTACCATGGCCGTTTTCGTGTTTGTGTACGATTGCAAATTTTCAGATGCAATTGCAAAATTTCGCACACAAAGACGGTGGTTTCACGTGAAAATGTGCGATTGCTCACAAAAAAAATCGCGATTGCATGAAACCGGCCGCGTGATACGAGTTGTCACGGTTTAGTGAACCAAGCCCAAGGTGTGTTCTCTTTGAGAGTGTGGTAACTTTGATAACGTGTGATATTTGTCATATCACGGTTTAGTGAATGAAACCCTTAAAGTGAACATTAAGTGAAAGAAATGCCAATTTACTTACCTGGATCTTCTTCCAGCCCCCAAAGCACTACTGGTCCCTTGTCATGATTTTGCAGTTAGCTTTTCCTCCGCCGTCCTGTTCTTAATCCATCCAACTGAAGAGTCGGCCAGCCACTGCATGTGTGACGCTGGCTGCATGCGTCTTCTATCATGCTTCTGTGGATAGAAGCATTCGGCGCATGCATGGTAGCAATTTTGGTTCACTACCAAGCTCAGGGGACACTGGAGGAGTGGAAGAGTGCAGGATGATGGCAAGGGACCAGAAAGGAAGCCCCAGATAAGTAAATTCGTTTTTTTTTTTGTTTTTTTTCCGCTCAGCTCATGTATCTTTTATTACAGTTCCCTTGATGTGACAAACACTCGCTCTCCAGTCCACTTCATATGCAATATTGTATGTAGCCACTTGGTTAATCTCTACAATAATTTTATTTTAATTTTTTTTTCTTCATGTTAAGGAAAACCTTTTAATGATCACATCATCCTTAATGCCGCTGTAGCCAACATAATAGCCTCGATGCTGATGGACAAAAGGTTTGACTATGATGACCCCACCTTACTGAAGCTCATGGCCAGAGTCAATGAGAACATAACCCTCATGGGGAAGCCCATGGCCCGGGTAAGCATGTCTCATTTAAAGGGGCACCTTTGGTAAAAAAAACATGATATTCTGATAACCGTGCTAACATTTTTGTAATGGCAAAGATGCAATGTTTTTTTCTGTTAAAAAAAACCTCCTAGCTATGTAGATTCCCAACATGTGACAACTCCTATCACATTGGGAAGGCTGCTTACCAGTGGAACTTGCTCTAACTGCTCTTACTGTCCAAGCAGCAAAACTTTTATCAACACTCAGCCATTTCAACAAATTCTCCCTCCTACCTCCTAGAGGTCGTCTGCTTGACAGAGTGAAGGCAGAGCAAGCGCCATCAGCAAGCAGCCTTTGCAACATGAGAAGGTGTCACATGTAACTTTTTCTCCTTAGTTCTCTTGTAGGTGATATGCTCACATATGTGTAATTGCAGAGCGATGAATAAGGAATGGCCAAACGTGTTCACTGGTGAATAACGATCGCTCGCTGTTCTCATTTTACTGCAAATTGTTGTCAAATTTTACATTCATATTTCACATTGCCGTTAAAGGCCACTGTATTTAGTGGTTAATTGCGAAGCACCACACATGCTAGAATCGCCAAATTTTAAGAGTATGTTAACCAGTTCGGCCTATATGGACGAGTTTCCTCGTCCAGATAGGCACTGCTGTTTTCCCTGCGTGGTGTGCGCGAGCGAATATAATTCCCATTCACCGATCTAACTTCCCCGCAGAAATACCGACTTTCTCTCCAGAGCGCGGTATTTCTGCCCCCAGGAAACTTTTTCCCAGAATTTTAGTTCCTGGATGCGAGATCGTTCGCATCCAGGACTTTTTTCATTGTGGCCATCTTGTGGCCAAATAGTAAACTGCACCCACATACATTTTTGATTCAAAAAAAATATAATTTTACATTTAAAATTAGCAGTTTCCCTCCCACACCAAAAATTACCCACATACACTTTTTTTATTAAAAAAAATATATACAATTAAAAAAAACAAACATAGTTACCCAAGGGTCTGAACTTTTTAATTATGCATGTGAAGAGAATGTTATTATAATATTTAAAATTATAAGCTTATAAATAGGGATGGACGCAAATTGAAAAAATGCACCTTTATTTCTAAATGAAATATCGGCACCATAAATTGTGATAGGGACATTGTTTAAACGGTGTAAGAACCGGGACATATGGGCAAAGAAAATACATGCGTTTTAATTACGGTAGCGTATATTAATTTCAAACTATAATGGCCAAAAACTGAGAAATGAATTTTTTCCTTTTTTTCTTATTCTTCCTGTTAAAATGCATTTACAGTAAAGTGGCTCTTAGCAAAATGTACCCCCCAAAGAAAGCCTAATTGGTGGCGGGAAAAAACAAGATATAGATCAATTCATTGGGATAAGTAGCAATAAAGTTATAGGTGAATGAATGGGAGGTGAACGTTGCTCGGATGCATGAGATTTTCGGCACTGCGGCGCTGAATCGGTTAAGGAGAACAGTGGGAATGAAGTGGCACATTTTTTCAAAAACACTTTGGCTTTATGTTAAGTTTCATGACTTTTGAGCGGAAATACTATCACAAATCATTTTTGTAATTTTTCATTTAATTTTTTTTATTTATTTATTTATTTTTTTTGCATTTTCACATATGTTGCCGTATTGTGAATATATACGTGTGTTTCTCAAAATCAAAGTCCATTTTCGAGGCAAAAATTTGCAAGTGACACTGGGTTCCAGGCCTCGGTCTTTGTTAGGCAACTTTGATGTGATAGAAACAGGAAGTTTCTTAGGGTAACTTTTGACCTTGTATACTGTTGCCATGATTTTGAAGTTTCCAAAAAGACTAATAGTTGCAGACTTAAGTTGATCCTTTCTAATATTATAAATGGGAAAGTTCGGAAGTTTGAATGTTTGTTACTCAATCACGCAAAAATGGCTGAACGAATTTGAATGAGATTTAGCACACATAGTACATTACCTGGAATAAAGTATAGGATACTTTTTATTCCCATAACCAAAAAGGGGGGCGGAGACAAATACAAATTTCTCAGGGAAAATGTAAACTGCAGCCATTGTTACACTGTTAATGGCAGGGTTCTCAAACTTTGCACAGTTGGTCACTGGGTGACTGGAATTAATAATCAGAAAGGTGGGTGGAGCCTACAAAAGCCAATCAAAATTCACCTATTGATTTTTTTTTTTTTTTTTTTTTTTTTTTTTTAAGGGTAACATTTCAATGCTGCCATTCTTGCACTGTTAATGGCTCAAGCCTGGTACAGTTGGTCATTGGGTGACGGGGGTTCAAATTCAGGAAAGGGGGTGGAGCCACAAACAGCCAGTCAGATTTCTTTCATTTCAATGCACATTATTGAAGCCAAAGACCGCAAAGCTCACAAACTTGGTCATTGAGTAATTGTGTGTTAAGGTTAGAAAAAGTGAGCATAGCCAACACCAGCCAAATACATACCCAGGCAATGCCAGGTCATTAGTGGGTAGAGACAAATACAAATTTTCCTGGGAAAATGTAAACTGCAGCCATTCTTACACTGTTAACAGTAGGGTTCTCAAACTTTGCACAGCTGGTCAGTGGGTGACTGGAATTAATATTCAGAAAAGTGGATGGAGCCTACAAAAGCAAATCAAAATTCACCTATTGCTTTTCAAAGGGAATATTTAATTGCTGCCATTTGTTAATGGTACACGCCTCAAACCTGGTTTGAGTTGGTCACTGGGGTTCAGATTCAGAAAGGGGGTGGAGCCACAGCCAATCAGATTTAATTTCAATGAAAACTATTGAAGCCATAGACCACAAAGCTCACAAACCAGGTAGTTGCGTGTTAGGGTTAGAAAAAATGGGTGGAGGCAAAATCAGCCAAATACATACCCGGGCAGCGCCGGGCCATCAGCTAGTATAAAATATTTAGTAGCACTTAATAACAAAATGACTTGTATAGTGCAAATATGTTATATAGAACTGTAAACCATATAATTGTTGAAGGGTGCTAAAAGGACGTGAATGTGATCAAATGGCAAATTTTACCTTTTTGTACACTTTATGTATATATTTATACATGCAAAGAACCCCTTTTTTACCGACAAAAGACAAAGTGTAGTTTAATGAAATAACAGAGGTATTAGTTTAACTATATGCATGGTGTTATGTGTTTTTTATTTTGTTTTGTTTTTTCTGAACACCACAAATAGAGTTGGGCCGAACGGTTCGCCGGCGAACGTGGTTCGCGCGAACGTAGGTGGTTCGCGTGCGGGTACCGCACGCGAACCTTTTGCGGAAGAAGTTCGGTTCGCCCCATAATGCACTGAGGGTCAACTTTGACCCTCTACATCACAGTCAGCAGGCCCAGTGTAGCCAATTAGGCTACACTAGCCCCTGGAGCCCCACCCCCCCTTATATAAGGCAGGCAGCGGCGGCCATTACGGCCACTCGTGTGCCTGCATTAGTGAGAGTAGGGCGAGCTGCTGCAGTCTCTCATATAGGGAAAGATTAGTTAGGCTTAACTTCTTCCTGGCTGCATACCTGTTCTGTTCAGTGAGCCCTCAGCCCACTGCATACCTGTACTGTGATCCTGCCACTGCATACCTGTACTGTGATCCTGCCACTGCATACCTGTTCAGTGATCCTGCCACTGCATACCTGTTCAGTGATCCTGCCACTGCATACCTATTCTGTTCAGTGAGCCCTCAGCCCACTGCATACCTGTACTGTGATCCTGCCACTCCATACCTGTTCAGTGATCCTGCCACTGCATACCTGTTCTGTTCAGTGAGCCCTCCGCCCACTGCATACCTGTACTGTGATCCTGCCACTGCATACCTGTTCAGTGATCCTGCCACTGCATACCTGTTCAGTGATCCTGCCACTGCATACCTGTTCTGTTCAGTGAGCCCTCAGCCCACTGCATACCTGTACTGTGATCCTGCCACTCCATACCTGTTCAGTGATCCTGCCACTGCATACCTGTTCTGTTCAGTGAGCCCTCAGCCCACTGCATACCTGTACTGTGATCCTGCCACTCCATACCTGTTCAGTGATCCTGCCACTGCATACCTGTTCAGTGATCCTGCCACTGCATACCTGTTCTGTGGACCCGCCACTGTATACCTGTTCTGTTCAGTGGACCCGCCACTGTATACCTGTTCTGTGAACCCGCCACTGTATACCTGTTCTGTTCAGTGGACCCGCCACTGTATACCTGTTCTGTGAACCCGCCACTGTATACCTGTTCTGTTCAGTGGACCCGCCACTGTATACCTGTTCTGTTCAGTGGACCCGCCACTGTATACCTGTTCTGTTCAGTGGACCCGCCACTGTATACCTGTTCAGTGAACCCGCCACTGCATACCTGTTGTGTTCAGTGAACCTGCCACTGCATACCTGTTGTGTTCAGTGAACCTGCCACTGCATACCTGTTTAGTGAACCCGCCACTGTATACCTGTTCTGTTCAGTGGACCCGCCACTGTATACCTGTTCAGTGAACCCGCCACTGTATACCTGTTCTGTTCAGTGGACCCGCCACTGTATACCTGTTTAGTGAACACGCCACTGCATACCTATTGTGTTCAGTGATCCTGCCACTGCATACCTGTTCTGTGAACCCGCCACTGTATACCTGTTCTGTTCAGTGGACCCGCCACTGTATACCTGTTCTGTGAACCCGCCACTGTATACCTGTTCTGTTCAGTGGACCCGCCACTGTATACCTGTTCTGTTCAGTGGACCCGCCACTGTATACCTGTTCTGTTCAGTGGACCCGCCACTGTATACCTGTTTAGTGAACACGCCACTGCATACCTATTGTGTTCAGTGATCCTGCCACTGCATACCTGTTCTGTGAACCCGCCACTGTATACCTGTTCTGTTCAGTGGACCCGCCACTGTATACCTGTTCTGTGAACCCGCCACTGTATACCTGTTCTGTTCAGTGGACCCGCCACTGTATACCTGTTCTGTTCAGTGGACCCGCCACTGTATACCTGTTCTGTTCAGTGGACCCGCCACTGTATACCTGTTTAGTGAACACGCCACTGCATACCTATTGTGTTCAGTGATCCTGCCACTGCATACCTGTTCTGTGAACCCGCCACTGTATACCTGTTCTGTTCAGTGGACCCGCCACTGTATACCTGTTCTGTGAACCCGCCACTGTATACCTGTTCTGTTCAGTGGACCCGCCACTGTATACCTGTTCTGTTCAGTGGACCCGCCACTGTATACCTGTTCTGTTCAGTGGACCCGCCACTGTATACCTGTTTAGTGAACACGCCACTGCATACCTATTGTGTTCAGTGATCCTGCCACTGCATACCTGTTCTGTGAACCCGCCACTGTATACCTGTTCTGTTCAGTGGACCCGCCACTGTATACCTGTTCTGTGAACCCGCCACTGTATACCTGTTCTGTTCAGTGGACCCGCCACTGTATACCTGTTCTGTTCAGTGGACCCGCCACTGTATACCTGTTCTGTTCAGTGGACCCGCCACTGTATACCTGTTTAGTGAACACGCCACTGCATACCTATTGTGTTCAGTGATCCTGCCACTGCATACCTGTTCTGTGAACCCGCCACTGTATACCTGTTCTGTTCAGTGGACCCGCCACTGTATACCTGTTCTGTTCAGTGGACCCACCACTGTATACCTGTTCTGTTCAGTGGACCCGCCACTGTATACCTGTTTAGTGAACACGCCACTGCATACCTATTGTGTTCAGTGATCCTGCCACTGCATACCTGTTCTGTGAACCCGCCACTGTATACCTGTTCTGTTCAGTGGACCCGCCACTGTATACCTGTTCTGTGAACCCGCCACTGTATACCTGTTCTGTTCAGTGAACCCACCGCATCAGTGCGCATACCTGTGCAGTTAAGTGAACCCACCTACCTACGTGAGTGCACGCAGTGTGATATACCACTCCGTGCATACCCAATATGGACAAAACAGGTAGAGGAAGAGGAAGAGGTAGTGGCAGAGGCAGAGGAAGGCCACCCGGCAGGTCTGCGCGAGGTCGTGTAAATGTAATTTCGTGTGGATCTGGCCCACAGTACAGTGCTCGGAAGAAGGCACGTCCCATCACCTCCCAAGATTGTCAGGACGTGGTTGAGTATTTAGCGACACAGAACACCTCATCTTGCTCAGCCACCAGCGCTACTACTAGCACCACTTCCGCTGCATTTGACACTTCGCAAGAATTATTTAGTGTTGAAATCACTGATGCACAGCCATTGTTGTTACAGCCAGATGAATTTTCACCAGCTAATATGTCTGAGTTACGCGGCAACACTATGGATGTAACGTGTCAGGAGGATGAAGGACCTACTGATGGTGCAAGTTTGGATTTGTCTGAGGCAAGCGAAGCTGGGCAGGATGACTACGATGATGACGGTAATAGGGATCCTCTGTATGTTCCCAATAGAGGAGATGAAGAGGGGGACAGTTCAGAGGGGGAGTCAGAGAGTAGTAGGAGGAGAGAAGTTGCTGAAAGAAGCTGGGGCAGCTCTTCGTCAGAAACAGCTGGTGGCAGAGTCCGGCACCATGTATCGCCACCTATGTACAGCCAGCCAACTTGCCCTTCAGCATCAGCTGCTGAGGTCCCCATAGTGCCCACATCCCAGGGTGGCTCAGCGGTGTGGAAATTTTTTAATGTGTGTGCCTCAGATCGGACCAAAGCCATCTGTTCGCTCTGCCAACAAAAATTGAGCCGTGGAAAGGCCAACACTCACGTAGGGACAAGTGCCTTACGAAGGCACCTGGAGAAAAGGCACAAACAGCAATGGGATGGCCACCTGAGCAAAAGCAGCAGCAGCACACAAAAGAAAAGTCACCCTCCTTCTCCTCTTCCTCCTTCAGGTGCATCATCTGCTTCTGCCGCTTTCTCCTTTGCACCTTCACAGGCACCCTCCTCCACTCCGCCTCTGCCCTTGAGCGGTTCCTGCTCCTCTGCCCACAGCAGCAGTCAGGTGTCCGTGAAGGAAATGTTTGAGCGGAAGAAGCCACTTTTGGCCAGTCACCCCCTTGCCCGGCGTCTGACAGCTGGCGTGGCGGAACTGTTAGCTCGCCAGCTGTTACCATACCGGCTGGTGGACTCTGAGGCCTTCCGTAAATTTGTGGCCATCGGAACACCGCAGTGGAAGATGCCAGGCCGCACTTATTTTTCGAGAAAGGCCATACCCCAACTGCACCGTGAAGTTGAGAGGCAAGTGGTGTCATCTCTTGCGAAGAGCGTTGGGTCAAGGGTACACCTGACCACGGATGGCTGGTCTGCCAAGCACGGGCAGGGCCGCTACATTACCTACACAGCCCATTGGGTGAACCTGGTGGTGAACGATGGCAAGCAGAAAGCGGCGGACCAAATTGTGACACCTCCACGGCTTGCAGGCAGGCCTCCTGCCACCTCCTCTCCTCCTGCTACATGCTCTTCGCTGTCCTCCTCCTCCTCCTTGGCTGAGTGGCAGTTCTCCTCTCCAGCTACACAGCCCCAGCTCCGCAGGGCCTATGCTGCATGCCAGGTACGACGGTGTCACGCCATCTTAGACATGGCTTGTCTCAAAGCGGAGAGTCACACTGGAGCAGCTCTCCTGGCTGCTCTTAAGAAACAGGTGGATGAGTGGCTGACCCCGCACCACCTGGAGATAGGCAACGTGGTGTGCGACAACGGCAGCAATCTGCTTGCCGCTTTGCATATGGGGAAGCTGACACACATACCCTGCATGGCACATGTCATGAATCTAGTGGTTCAAAGATTTGTGGCAAAGTACCCTGGCTTAGCGGATGTCCTGAAGCAGGCCAGGAAGTTCTGTGGGCATTTGAGGCGCTCTTACACAGCCATGGCACGATTTGCAGAAATTCAGCGTAAAAACAACATGCCGGTGAGACGCCTCATTTGCGATAGCCCCACTCGATGGAACTCGACCCTGCTCATGTTCTCCCGCCTGCTAGAACAGAAGAAAGCCGTCACCCAGTACCTCTGCAACTGGAGTAGAACGAAACAGTCTGGGAAGATGGGGATGTTCTGGCCCGACAACTGGACACTGATGAAAAATGCATGCAGGCTCATGCGGCCGTTTGAGGAGGTGACCAACCTGGTGAGCCGCAGTGAGGGCACCATCAGCGACTTAATTCCCTACGCGTACTTCTTGGAGCGTGCTGTGCGTAGAGTGGCGGATGAAGCTGCGAATGAGCGTGACCAGGAACCGTTACGGCAGGAACAGGCATGGGACCAATTTTCATCAGACCCAGCTGTTTCCTCAACACCTGCGGCAGCACAGAGGGGGGAGGAGGAGGAAGAAGAGAGGTCGTGTGCAGAAGACGAGTCAGACTCAGAGGATGATGAGCAAGGTGTTTCTTTGGGGGAGGAGGAGGAGGAGGAGGAGGGGACAGCGGCAGGACAACAACCGCAGCAGGCGTCGCAGGGGGCTTGTGCTGCTCAACCTTCCCGTGGTATTGTTCGCGGCTGGGGGGAGGAGGTTGACTTACCTGACGTCACTGAGGAAGAGCAAGAGGAGATGGAGGGTACTGGATCCGACTTTGTGCAGATGTCGTCTTTTATGCTGTCCTGCCTGTTGAGGGACCCCCGTATAAAAAACCTCAAGGGGAATGAGCTGTACTGGGTGGCCACACTACTAGACCCTCGGTACAGGCACAAAGTGGCGGACCTGTTACCAACTCACCGGAAGGTGGAAAGGATGCAGCATATGCAGAACCAGCTGTCAACTATGCTTTACAATGCCTTTAAGGGTGATGTGACGGCACAACGCCAGCAAGGTACCACTGCCACTAATCCTCCTCCCGTGTCCACGCAGTCAAAGACAGGACGCTCCAGCGATCTCATGGTGATGTCGGACATGCGGACGTTCTTTAGTCCAACGCCTCGCCGTAGCCCTTCCGGATCCACCCTCCACCAACGCCTCGACCGGCAGGTAGCCGACTACCTGGCCTTAAGTGTGGATGTAGACACTGCTGTGAACAGCGATGAGGAACCCTTGAACTACTGAGTGCGCAGGCTTGACCTGTGGCCAGAGCTGTCCCAATTTGCCATCCAACTTCTCTCCTGCCCTGCCGCAAGCGTCCTGTCAGAGAGGACCTTCAGCGCAGCTGGAGGCATTGTCACAGAGAAGAGAAGTCGCCTAAGTCACAAAAGTGTTAAGTACCTCACCTTTATCAAAATGAATGAGGCATGGATCCCGGAGGGCTGCTGCCCGCCCCAAGACTAAGTCAGTCCCCGCACACACAGCATCTCTGCCTGCACGCCGTGTGACTGGCTGCCTGGCCTGCCCCAAAAAGACTAAGTCGCTCCCAGTCCCTCCACACAGCATGTCTGCCTGCAGGCCGCTTCACTACCTTCTCCGCCACCACCAACAGGGTCCGGGACTCCAGGCGGATTGCTGAATTTTTTAGGCCGCTGCTAGCAGCGGCCGCTGTAATAATTTTTATGGTGCGTGTACATGACTGCCTAATTTTTCTGGCTGCACTGAGGGCAGCTGCAACAACAAAAGAAAAGGCATGTACATGCGCCCATTCCCCTTCGTGATCATTACCTTGCCGTGGTGAAGGGGCTTGCGTATCACAATGAAGCAATGACCGGCGCCTAGATGAGTGTCTCGGGGGGCACACAAAAGATAATAAGGTCGTTGCTTCATTGTGGTCAGACCAAATTTGATCAGCTGGACAGTCACTGTTCTGTCATTCAGCTACATCAGCCAGGCCGACCATATGGGCTGTAAAGCCACAAAAACCTGCACTCTCGCCATGGTGCGCACCAGTCCAGCACGGCCGTCACTAGTACAAACAGCTGTTTGCGGTGCGTTACACGGTGAGTTTGGTGTGTCAGTGTGAAGCAGTACCTTAATTACACTACCTGATTGATGTATACACATGCAAGATGTTTTAAAGCACTTTAGGCCTGTCATTTAGCATTCAATGTGATTTCTGCCCTTAAAACGCTGCTTTGCGTCAAATCCAGATTTTTCCCGGGGACTTTTGGCGTGTATCCCACTCCGCCATGCCCCCCTCCAGGTGTTAGACCCCTTGAAACATCTTTTCCATCACTTTTGTGGCCAGCATAATTATTTTTTTTTTTCAAAGTTCGCATCCCCATTGAAGTCTATTGCGGTTCGCGAACTTTAACGCGAACCGAACGTTCCGCGAAAGTTCGCGAACCCGGTTCGCGAACCTAAAATCGGAGGTTCGGCCCAACTCTAACCACAAACACTCCACTTCGTTCACAGAAGCTGCGTGGAATGCAAAACATGAATTTACCCTACTTTTTTTTTTTAAATTTAGTAAAAATAAGTGAAATGAATTGAAACTAACAGTTTAAATTATCTTGACCTTTCTCAGCTCTACAACATGTTCCCCACTCTGGTAGACCCCCTACCTGGTGTCCACCATACCATTGCTAACAACACTAAGACCCTGCAAAGTTTTATGAAAGAGACATTTACTAAGCAAAGGAAGGACCTGGATGTGAACGATCAGAGAAATGTAATTGATGCCTACCTGGTAAAACAGCAAGAGGTAAGGACAAGTTTTATGAAACTCAAATTTCATCTCTGGTCTAAAACATTAAAACACAGCATAACACTGTCTGGTTTTCAAGTAACTGGAAGAGTCCATACTCACACTTCCACTTCACTGATAAGAATGTCCTAACCATGGATACAATGATTAGATTGTGATGAGCTGTATTTACGGATTGAGTGCATAAAAGCTTCCTATGTGTTCAGGGAAAGCAGATAACTCTGCATTATATTCTTTGCAAAATACTTAATTACAGGACCATCTCATTTGTCTAGCAACGCCTAATGCCCTGACCTGAGGGCTTCATGGTGGAATAATGGAGAATTACCTTATTCTCAATGCGGTTGTGCTGCTCATTGTCATCGCCCCCGTTCCCCGGCTCAGTTCTCTAAACACCGCAGCTGCCTGGAAGTTACACCAAGCAGTGCAGAGCAATTGTGATCTGTGCAGGTAGGAGTTCAGGACTGCGTCTGAGCTGTGTGTGTGCACGAGTGAAGTACTCGGTCAAATGGCAAGGCTATGTCATTCCAATTATTTGGGTGTGAAGAGAAACAAGGCAGTAGCTGGAGATACTGTGGGTACCAGTGACTTATTTAACTACTGATACAAGGACAGCATTTTTCAGGAAGCATGGAAAAATATCATTAGAAAGTGATGGGGTAAAAAAGAGATGTTTCAGTATGAAGAATAAGGAAAGCTTCAGAATAAGCTGGGAGGAATTTGGATCCAAAGATGAGGTGAGGTTTGGAAATTAGGGAGTAGACTTTCTTCAGACAGTGGAGCGGAGTCTGTAAGAGAACATCCTTTCTTACACCTTCCTCTACGGAGATGAGATTGTTTATATAATATCACAGTACTGTATACAGTGGCGTAGCTATGGAGCTATGGGCCCTGGTGCGAGTTTTACATTGGGCCCCCCTAGCAATCTATACGTAAAAATTGATACGGCGCAACAAAACCTGCCAAGGTCATGTACAGAGTCAGAGGTGTCAGAAGGGGATGGGTAACAGCTTGTTAATGATTACTACCATTCAAAGCATCTATAGAAGCGATTATTACCAGCACCGGACCAATAACCAGCTTCTACTTTGGTTTAGGAATGGCCCCATGGGGCCCCTCTGGCCCAAGGGCCCCAATGCGGTCGCTACCTCTGCAACCCCTATTGCTACGCCCCTGACTATATATTTTGTACATGGAGACAACTTTATATGTATGAAATGTTATAACTCGAGTCTTTTTTTCTTAGTAGGTGACTGTATTGACTTTCACTTTAATGATTTATTAACTGTTGTATGTAAATAATTTTCCACTCTTTTTGTATATAAATCTTATAGACCTTGTATAATTGTTTTATTTTGTTCAGGGAAAGCCAGAATCCACTCTGTACTACCATGATGATAACCTAACAGCGCTGATATCACAGCTGTTTGGTGCCGGAATGGAGACAACATCCACCACTCTGAGATGGGCCATCCTGATCATGATCAAATACCCAGAAGTCCAAAGTAAGCTGTCACATGTGTATGCCACCTAACGTACTGTACATATATGTACACCCTAATCTCAAACTACAAGGTCTTTTTAAAAAACAAAAACAAAAATAGTATTCCCTTTATTCACCTTCAGGACCGGAGCTACCATAGGAATAAATGAGCAATTGCCCCAGAGCCTGTAGGGGCCCCCAAGGTGTCCCTTCCCATCTTAACTGTTGCTCCCCAGGGACTCTGCAGAGTCTGTTAAGTTGGGAGGTGATTGGGGGAGGGTCAGCAGCCAGCTCAGGGGCCCAGGAGGGAAATGTGGCTGCAACAAAGGGCCTCTAATGACGATTTTTGGTCGGGGGGTGTCTGTTGGGGGGCTAATTTTGCCCTAGGGCCCAGTTGTTACTTGAACCGGCCCTGTTCACCTTAACATACAAAGTAATATTTGCTTTGCTACTAACCACTAAAACTGGTGTAAAATTATGAATAGATTAAGCAAAATCAACTGAAAAAGGCATAATTATGTATGGCCAAAGCAACAAGTTCTGAATCTGGATGGAATGTGTGGCCATAATTGTGGAATTTTCATATAATCGTAACTAGCAGAATAGATCGTCACTACTAATTGCAACTAATTGCTTAATTCTGAATTCTTCACAGGAAAAGTGCAAAGTGAAATTGATAGCGTGATCGGCACGGCTCTTCCTAAGTTGGAGCACAAGAAACAAATGCCTTATACAGATGCCGTC
This sequence comes from Hyperolius riggenbachi, assembly GCF_040937935.1. Taxonomy (NCBI): domain Eukaryota; kingdom Metazoa; phylum Chordata; class Amphibia; order Anura; family Hyperoliidae; genus Hyperolius; species Hyperolius riggenbachi. The sequence goes on along the minus strand of NC_090649.1, from coordinate 43,463,630 downwards.
CTCTGCGAAATCCAGCGCTTTGGGGACATTGCTCCGGATAATCTTCCACATGCAACTACACGAGATGTAACGTTAAGAGGATATTTTATTCCAAAAGTAAGTGGCAAATAAAATTAAAGCCGAGATCAAAACAAAGTATAGACCACTAAATTTCCCAAAGCCTGTAGCTATTTTTTTTTTTTTTTTTTTTTGCAGATCACTAAAATGGTTAAACAAAAGCAGTTTGTCCTGCTATTCAGCTTCAATCCGCATCTAAACTGTAGATAACAGTATCTTTGTTTACATTCCAATCTTGTTACATTGTGTGTAAACAGTCTTATAAATGAAAAGGAGCTCTCTGTGCTTCAGGCACACACACAGTTCAGAAAACTCATTAGATGTTAATATATAATAAAAAGCAGCTGGAATAAAATGCAATGCCAGTTTTCAGGGTAAGATAAACTACACTTTGGAAACTTGTGATTTGTAAACAGACTTTTACTTGTGCACAAAAGCAAAGATAACTGTATGAGTAATAAAGTGGGAAAGAACATTTTCATTGAATGTTAGGTCAGCGTTTCAGACCACTTTAAAGCCCAGATTCAGAGGTGAAAATGTATTTTAGTGGTGGTTAACTATTTGACATTCCTGGACGTGAAACTCACGTCCAGGAAGCCATGTGCACTCCTGCGCATCCACGCGGCCGATCACGCGCGTGCACGCGCGCTCCCGGCCGGCGGTTTGTTAGCCAGTGAATCAGTGAATCGGGCAACGGTGCCCGATCACTGATTCCTCTCCCCCGCAGAAAAAGCGACAGCTTCTCTCGGAAGCTACGCTTTTTCTGCTTCCTATGTCGCTCTAAGCGTACGTGGTACGCTTAGAGTGAAGTCACTGTAAACAACTCATGGCTGCCATCTTGTGGCCAAAAAGTAAACTACATCTAAATGTTAAATAAAAATAAAAATACACATATTTACAAAAAAAAATACAATTTCAATCCCACCCTCCCAAAAATACCCACATAAAATGTTTAATTAAAAAAAACAAAAAAACATTACAATAAAAAAAAAACACAAATATTTACCTAAGGGTCTAAACTTTTTAAATATCTATGTAAAGATGAAATATTTCTTTTTTTTTTTTTTTTTTTTTTTTTTTTTAATTATAAGCTTGTAAATAGTGATGAATGCAAAACGGAAAAAATGCACTTTTATTTCCAAATAAAATATTGTCGCCATACATTGTGATAGGGACATAATTTAAATGGTGTAATAACCGGGACAAATGGGCATATACAATACGTGGGTTTTAATTATGGAGGCATGTATTATTTTAAAACTATAATTGCCGAAAAGTGAGAAATAATGATTTGTTTCCGTTTTTTTCTTCTTCCTTTTAAAATGCATTTACAGTAAAGTGGCTCTTAGTAAAATGTACCCCCCAAAGAAAGCCTAATTGGTGGCGGAAAAAACAAGATACAGATCAGTTCATTGTGATAAGTAGTAATAAAGTTATAGGCTAATGAATGGGAGGTGAACATTGTTCGGATGCATGAAGCGAAAAACGACTGAATGCGAACTGGTTAATGTGGGATTTTTTATTTTTTTTTACAAGGGTTTTATTTGATCTTTGTGCTTTTTGGAAAGATGTGTTCTTATTGTCTCTTTCTTGGATGTCCATTGAGCTTTTTGGCTTTTGTATGAAACCTGTAGTTCTTGAAACTGGTAATCATATGCAACAATAAAAATAGTTTAAATATGCCGCAAAAAAAGAAAAAACACAAATGAGGAGAAATCAGGATACGTTTGAAGATTCTATGCCTGGCCTATAAATCTGTGCACAAAACCTGCCCTACCAACATCTTGGAGCTCACTTGAAGGGCCATATCCTATTCCAGGTGATAAGTAGCTTGCAGATGTGAGCTACTTATCCCCTTGCCATCATATGAAGGTTAATGAAAAATCCTATTGCTGGCTTCCTTTGTGTGATGGCCAATCGTTAGGAAGCATTACTCAGCTGAAAGCCTCAGCGATGCTCTCTGTTACCGGGCGATGGAGTGAGGCTATATCCTGTCCTTCAGTACCACGGCCTCACTCCCCACACATGCGCGCACACCCGCTGAACATTGCTGCTATCTTCTGTGGCTGCATCTGGGGGCCTCCTTTGATAAGGAGACCCCCAGAGCCAAGTTTCCCGTCGCGTACTTACAGTATGAGTCACTGTGATTTCTGTGAATTCATAGCCCCATCTTTAAAGCTCCTGCCGGGGCTCCCCATTCATCCACTGTCTGAGCCAATGAAATGGTGACTGGGGTGCCCGGCGTAGCCGCATGGGGGCCGTCAGAGGTGCGGCGGCCTGGCAGGGAGCTCTGGGGTATCCTTATTAAAGAAGACCCCCAGATGCTGCAGTGACTATGTGCGTTAGCTGGTTTAGACCTGCTCTTTACAGGTCTAAGCTAACTCTCATCTCAGGAAGCATTGCTTCCCAGGGACATGAAAAGGACAATTGGATAGCGTGTAGAGAACTCGCTGGGTGATTGTATCACCCAAGCAAGTTCTTTTCTGCCCAGGGGGTCTTAAAGGGTACTATGGTGAAAGATTGTCTATATTTGCACATATTTAAAATTTTACAAAGTACTTTTTTTTTTTTTCCAGAGTGAAATGAGCTATGAATTACTTTTCTCCTTTGTTGCTGTCACTTACAGTAGGCAGTAGAAATCTGACAGACGTGACAGGTTTTGGACTAGTCCATCTCTTCATAGGGGATTCTCAGCAAGGCTTTTATTCTTTATAAAGATATTCCCTAAAAGGGATTTAAACAATGATACTGGCCAGCTTACCTGCTCGCTACAGTTTTTTAGCAGATGGACAGAGCAACTGCCACTCACTAAGTGCTACTGCTTTTGAAAATAAATAAATAAATCCCAGAGAATCCCCCATGAAGAGATGGACTAGTCCAAAACCTGTCACTTCTGTCAGATTTCTACTACCTACAGCAAGTGACAGCAACCTAGGAGAAAAGTAATTTATGGTTCATTTTACTCTGGAAAAAATGTACTTCTTATTTCCATATGTTTGCACATATTACAATTTTTCGCCATAGTGCCCCTTTAAGTTAAATAGGATAAGCCAATGGCTCCCATCGCCTAAGTTAAGAACTCACCAGCACTTAGTTGATTTATTTATACTTTACACTGCTGGTAAATACTGCATACATAACTGTCTACAGCAAATTTTAATTCCATCTACAAATTGTTTTCTCTCTAGGGCACGACCATAATCCCATTGCTGTCTTCTGTAATGAGAGATGAAGCCCATTTTGAAAAACCTTATGAGTTTTACCCAGAACACTTTCTTGATGCAGATGGAAATTTCAAAAAGAATGAAGCCTTCATCCCATTCTCAGCAGGTAACCCATCTTACTGGAGAGAATAAGGGTCAGAGTTCAAGGGAGTCCCAGTCAAGTCAAGCACGGTCTCCAAGCAAAGATCTTTCATACTGAACTTGCACATAACATGCTATATCATGAAGCAGGCTATGTAGTCCTGCATGATCCTAGTGTACAATTTTTTTTTTCCATTTCAATTGAGTACAAAACACTAAAAGCAAATGCACACTCCCAGCTACCACATTCCTACTTTATATCTGATTAGCAGACGCCTGTCGGCCAATCAGGTGCAGTGGTATACACCCTTTGTCTGCCGTATAAAATCTAGCAGGAATTGCATACATTTAGCAGCATTCAGGTGGGGGGCTTAGTACGGACGTTATCTTAGATTGTCACTCAGCAGGGACACCGTTAACCACCCACTTGGTCCCCTCCCTGACCACTCACCTATCGACCGCATCCCGGAAGCTGCAAAAAGAAATTTAAAACCACAAAACACTGGTTCACATGAGTCAGGGGCCCCGGAATCTGCCACAGACCGGGACCCCTAAATCACCATGCGATACCCAGAGGGAGATACAGGTCCCAGTCTGTGGCAGATTCCGGGGCCCCTGACTGTCGTGTGAACCAGTGTTTTGTGGTTTTAAATTTTTTTTTTTTTTTTTTGCAGCTTCCAGGATGCGGTTGATAGGTGAGTGGTTAGGGAGGGGTCAAAGTGGGTGGTTACTTGCACGCAATGTCCCTGCTGAGTGACATAATCTACGATTACGTCTGACCGAAGCCCCCCACCTGAATGCTACTACGTTTATGCAGATCACGCAATTCCTGCTAGATTTGATATGGCAGACAAAAGGTGTATACCATTGCACCTGATTGGCCGTCCGCTGATCAGATATAAGGTAGGAACGTGCTAGCTGGGAGTGTGCAAAACATGAAAAGCAAATGCAGTCAGCATTAGTTCAGAGGCAGTGCAGGTGATTCCCCTGGTGGTGAGAGGTCCAGGGCTCACCTGTATCTCCCTCTGGGTATTGCATGGTAGTTTAGGGGTCCCGGTCTGTGGCAGATTCCGGGGCCCCTGACTGTCGTGTGAACCAGTGTTTGGTGAAATGAATGGCTTGCCCTGGACTCTTCACCTAGACCACCCAGATCAGTCAGCTGGGAGCGGGGAGAAGCTGAGAAATGGCTCTCCATGCGCTAGGCCAGTGATCTGCAAACTTCGCTCTCCAGCTATTAAGGAACTACAAGTCCCACAATGCATTTGCCTTTATGAATCGTGGCTGTCGGACTCCTGCAAAGCATTGTGGGACTTGTAGTTCCTTAAAGGACTTCTGAGGCCAAATAAAAAAAAAAGTAAAATACCTGCATCATATTTGAAGGCACGGAGGACGGCGTCCGTTCCGCTGGGTTCCCGCCGCTCAATAGACTACTCCCCCCCCCCCCCCCGGGCCGGCTCCCAACCCCACAACCCGGGTTGGGCTCTCCTGCCTCCACTAACATGGCCGCATGAGTTGGCCGTGGCTGCGCAGTCTGCATAGCTGCGAGTGCAGCTGCGCAGCTCTAGGGCCAACACTCCCCCCCCCTACAGGCTTTCGTGTAGCGTGGATCGGGGGTTGGCCCTAGAGCTGCGCAGCCACACTCTCGGCTATGCGGACTGCGCAGCCACGGCCAACTCATGCGGCCATGTAAGTGGAGGCAGGAGAACCCGACCCAGGCTGTGGGGTCGGGATGGGCTACTGAGCAGTGGGGACCCGACGGAACGGCCCGGACGGCGTCCTCCGTGCCTTCAAATATGATGCAGGTATTCAATTTTTTTTTTTTTTCATTTGGCCTCGAAGTCCTTTTAACAGCTGGAGAGCCAAGTTTGAAGATCACTGCGCTAAGTAGAGGCAAAGTAGAGAAATAAAACAAATCTATTGCCTTACTGGTAGCAACAGAGTATTGTACCATGTTAGCCATTAGTAAAAGCAAGTTGTTTTGAATTGGCTTACATTCTCTTACTGATGACCTAATGTATCACAATCCAATCAGGGGGCTGTCATTGTGCCATTGTTTAATTCAACTGTGTGCTGAACTCGTTTGTTCATCGCAAACCATCAGGGATCGCTAGTTTTCTAATGACCGTGATCAATGCTTTTTTCAATTTCCAGAATATATCTCAAAAAAAAAAAAATTATGAAGGGAAATTGCAAGCTTTTAAACTTATACTCAATCAATATTGTAGTATGTATATCCCATATGGAAACAAAATATCTAGGAATAAAAAAAGGCCTCTATGGATGAATAGAAAGGTTAAAGATAAAATGAAGAGGAAAAAGAATGCCTATAAGGTCTTAAAACAGGAGGGGACCGAGGCTGCACTAAGCAATTATAAGGAGTGCAATAAAAATTGTAAAAAAGAAATTAGGCAGGCAAAGATTGAAGCTGAAAAACAAATCGCTAAGGATATCAAATCTAACCCAAAAAAGTTTTACAAGTACATTAACTCTAAAAAAAGAAAAGTTGACTGTATAGGACTCCTAAAGGATGAGGGTGGGAACTCAATGGTGGATGACCAAGGTAAGGCAGAGTTATTAAATGCTTTCTTTGCTTCTGTCTTCACAAAAGAAACAGCACTGTTGCAAACTACAGAGGCGGAAGAGTCTCAATCTTCTAACTGTAATATTAAATACTTAACGCAGGAAGAAGTGAAGGCAAGACTAAATAAATTAAAAATAGACAAGGCACCTGGCCCGGATGGCATGCATCCTCGGGTCCTAAGGGAATTAAGTTCAGTTATAGCTAAACCCCTTTATCTTATCTTTTGTGACTCTCTTGCAACTGGCAAAGTCCCAGTGGATTGGCGTTAGTGTTGGGCGAACAGTGTTCGCCACTGTTCGGGTTCTGCAGAACATCACCCTGTTCGGGTGATGTTCGAGTTCGGCCGAACACCTGGTGGTGTTCGGCCAAACTGTTCGGGGTTCGCCGAACTACTGAATGCATGGCCGAACAGGGCCCCTGTTCGGCCGAACAGGGCCCTGTTCGGCCGAATACTGCCCCCCATGGGGTCGCAGGCATAAGGGGGGAGCATGCCCCGATCGCGGGGGGGTCGGAAATTCCCCCCACCCCCTCCGCTAGCGCTCCCCCCTCTGCCCGCTTCCCCATACAAAAAGTTTGAAACAAGTTCAATAGTACCTGGGCTGGTGGCACTGGCTGGCAGTGGAGTGAGGAGGAGGAGGAGTCCGAGTAGCAGAGTGACGTTGAGGCCAGGCAGCGGGCGGTTCAGCGCTAGTACCCTTGTGGTACTTCCGCCCTTTCTCTGACCTCACGTCCTCTGCATACGAGGGTACGCATCACGCGTACCCTCGTATGCGTCATCACGCAGAGGACGTGAGGTCAGAGAAAGGGCGGAAGTACCACAAGGGTACTAGCGCTGAACCGCTCGCTGCCCGGCCTCAACGTCACTCTGCTACTCGGACTCCTCCTCCTCCTCACTCCACTGCCAGCCAGTGCCACCAGCCCAGGTACTATTGAACTTGTTTCAAACTTTTTGTATGGGGAAGCGGGCAGAGGGGGGAGCGCTAGCGGAGGGGGTGGGGGGAATTTCCGACCCCCCCCGCGACCGGGGCATGCTCCCCCCTTATGCCTGCGACCCCATGGGGCCCCCAAAATGGGCATGTTCGGGGGTCCCATTGACTCCCATTGAGTTCGGCGTTCGGGCCGAACATGCCGAACATCTGGCCCATGTTCGGCCTGTTCGGCCCGAACCCGAACATCCAGGTGTTCGCCCAACACTAATTGGCGTACAGCCCACGTTTTCCCATTATTTAAGAAGGGCAAAAAATCAGTTCCAGGAAATGTATAGACCTGTAAGCTTAACATCAGTTGTATGCAAACTATTTGAGGGGTTACTAAGAGATACTATACATGACTTCATAGTAGAAAATAATCTTATTTCTCAGCATCAACATGGGTTTACTAAAGACAGGTTCTGTTTGACTAATATGCTCAGCTTTTATGAGGTAGTGAATGCTAATATGGATATTGGGAATGCTGTAGATGTGATATACTTGGACTTTGCAAAGGCCTTCGACACTGTTCCCCACAAAAGTCTGGTGCAAAAGTTGAGGATGCAAGGACTGGGGAAGAGTCTGTGTTCATGGATAGGGAACGGGTACGATCAATGGAGCGTACTCAAAATGGGAGACTGTTGGCAGTGGGTTCCCACAGGGCTCTGTTCTGGGTCCAGTGCTCTTCAATTTATTTATTAATGACCTAGTGGATGCAGTAGTGAGCAATGTTGCTATTTTTGCAGATGATACAAAATTGTGCAGAATCATCAACTCTCAGGAAGATAGTGTCATATTGCAACAGGATCTGGATAGGATGGCTATATGGGCACATACATGGCAGATGAAATTCAACGTTGACAAATGTAAAGTCATGCATTTTGGACATACTAATGGACTAGCACCATACAAAATAAATGGGATACAGTTGGGGACATCAAACTTGGAGAAGGACTTAGGAGTACTCATTGACAACAAGTTAAATAATTGTACTCAATGCCAAGCAGCTGCAGCTAAAGCTAACAAAATTTTGGGATGCATTAAACGGGAAATAAAAACTCGAGATGCGAGCATAATATTGCCCCTGTTCAACTCTCTAGTAAGGCCACATCTGGAATATGGAATTCAGTTCTGGGCACCACATTACAAAAAAGATATTGCAGTTTTAGAGCAGGTGCAGAGACGAGCAACAAAATTGATACGTGGGATGGAAGGTCTCACTTATCAAAGGTTAGATAAACTGGGTTTATTTAGTCTAGCGAAAAGACGCCTTAGAGGGGATCTAATTAACATGTATAAATACATCAGAGGGCAATATAATAGCTTGGCGGATGAGCTTTTTGTCCCTAGGCCTTCTCAAAGGACTAGAGGACATGATCTGCGCATGGAGGAAAAACGTTTTAGCCATTTATTTAGGAAAGGGTTCTTTACAGTAAGAGTGATTAAGATGTGGAATGCATTGCCACAGGAAGTCGTTATGGCAAACTCTATACCTGCATTTAAAGGGGGCTTAGATGCTTTCCTTGTGTTGAAAGACATCCATGGCTACAATTACTAGGTAATGCCTAATGATGTTGATCCAGGGATTTTATCTGATTGCCATCTGGAGTCGGGAAGGAATTTTTCCCTTTAGGGGCTAATTGGACCATGCCTTGTAAGGGTTTTTTTCGCCTTCCTCTGGATCAACAGGGATATGTGAGGGAGCAGGCTGGTGTTGTACTTTATACTGGTTGAACTCGATGGACGTATGTCTTTTTTCAACCAAAATAACTATGTAACTATGTAACTATGTAAAAGTAAACAAATTTGTCTTTCTGATGCAAAAATAATTTGACATACAAATGTGAAAAATTACAAAATGATTATGGAAGACCTTTTTGATTGAAAGGAGAAAAATTACATTCTTTTCAAAATTAATGCAAAAATAATAATTTCACTCAACACTAATGGTGATCGAGCATATGCACAGTGCTTAATACAATAGCCTCAGAAAAGACCAATGCGATATGTGCATTTCTGGAAACTTCTGTGTAAAGAGTATAAAAGGAAAAGGAGCTCTGTAAAGAGGGTGCTTAACTTGGTGTGCCGATCTGCTGTATCTTAATGGTTTTCCTACTGCCTGGAATAGTTTTACTACAGAAGATAGAATCAGTTATTTTCCAATTGAAGGTCTGCTCACAGTTAATGGATCCATCAAATCAAAGATGGCTTTATTGGCATGACCAAGCTTTAATACAGCAACTTCAATACAGGCAGTCAGGCATTGCTATAGTGGGGGGCATGGGGTGGGGTAGGGGTACAGTGGCAGTGGGTTAGCAGTTCATGGACACTGTTTGGGATTCCAGTTCCATTATGCTCCTCTCAGTCTGTGGCATGTTGTGACATAGTGTGCAGCAATTGTCACTGTGGATTTCTCTTCTCTTAGTAGAATGTAGTTTTCTCTCATCCTCTAAGAAATTGATGGAACTATTTCCAGACTTTCACATGTTAAAGGGGAACTTCAGCCTAAACAAACATACTGTCATTAAGTTACATTAGTTATGTTAATTAGAATAGAGAGGTAATATAATTTTTTTTACCCACCCTGTTTTAAAAGAACAGGCAAATGTTTGTGATTCATGGGGGCTGCCATTTTTGGTTGAAAGGAGGTGACAAGGAGCATAAGACAGTTCCAACTGTCCTGTGTCCTGATTACCCCTCCCAGCTGCATACGCTAGGCTTCAAATGTCAAATTCAAAATGTAAATTGCGCAGCATCAGGGGAAAAATGCCCGGGCAGTTTTCTACTGTGCAGCTAAAAATGAGGCTTGTATAAGAGAAAAAAGAAACGCCAAGCCTTTTCAGTGCTGCTGAGTCGATTTTTAGTCTGGAGGTTCACTTTAAAAGCTCTTGCTAATGTTATCCTATGTGTGTGTTCTCACTGAAGCGATGTGATTTTGTAAAAATCCCCATAGCCTTGCATTAGCAAGAGCTTTTAAAATCTCTGGCGTTTAAAAAGCTCTTGTAGTGTGAATCAGCCCTTACTGTGCCTTATGACATGATAAAACAGTCACAAAAGCTAACCATATACCAGTCCCTACAGAGAATGTAAAATGGATCCATACCTGGAAAATCTCCAAAACTCAAGAGGAAAATCCTGAGCATCTACAAACTGAGTGCTCACAACCTTGAAAGAGTCTGGGAGACAGACAGACATACAAACCCAGGGAGGAGAGACTGTGCCAACACTGAACAGAAGACCCTCAAAGGACGAGAATCCCTTCCTGCTGCATTGCCCCAAATATATAACAACCAGGGAAGCCTTCTTTAAAGTGAACCTCCAGACTAAAAATCGACTCGGCAGCACTGAAAAGGCCTGGTGTTTCTTTAAAGCCTCATCTACACGCGTAGATGAGGCTGCGATCCGGCGGCTCGATTAGCCGCCGGATCGCCTCTTCCGCGTACCCGCCGCATTCGAGTCCCCGCTCGTCCCAGCCGGCGCCGCTTATCTTTCGTTCGATTCCCTGCCATTGTCCCCTCGCTGGGAGCGAGCAGGGAATCGGCGGAAGCAAGATCAGCATCAGCGGCTCGATTGATAAGGAGCATCGCGGCTGCATCTACGTGTGTAGATGCGGCTTAACAGTTTCACAGCATCAGAACTTTGTTTCTCTTATACAAGCCTCATTTTTAGCTGCACAGAAGAAATTGCCCGGGCTTTTTCAACCTGATGCTGTGCAAAGCATGATGGGATTTCTGATGTTCTCGTTCTGCTGTTTTGGTGCAAATTATTATTATTTTTTATTTTTTTTTACATTTTGAATTTGACATTTGAAGCCTAGTGTGTGCAACTGGGAGGGGTTATCAGCACACAGGACAGTTGGAACTGTGTCTTATGCTCCCTGTCACATCCTTTCAACCAAAAAGATGGCTGCCCCCATGAATCACAAACATTTGCCTGTTCTTTTAAAACAGGATGGGTAAAAAATTATATTACCTCTCTATTCTAACATAACATAACTTAATGACAGTATGTTTGTTTAGGCTGAAGTTCCCCTTTAAAATCACAAGTGCTTAGAAAAGTTCTTGTAGTGTGAACAAGCTCTAAAAGCTCCAATTATTGGTAAATCCTTTTTACCTGCTTTTTCTGGTACAATGGAGACCATGGTTTAAGCTCAGATAGGTTTGTTTTCAGTTGATCTAGCCATCCTGGCCAGGCTTTGCTAAGCATTGCATATGGTTTCACCTATCCATATGCTTCTGGCAGTGCCATGTATTTTACAGTTTGCAGCACCCACTGCATAATAAGAAAATGGTATGTACCATTGCTTGTGCAGAGTCCAGCTAGACTATAGTCTTCCAGTATTTACTCAATTCAACTGTTGCTCATTGTTATCAGTGATGAGGGAAAATGCTAATATTTCGCTTGGCCTTTTCGCCAAAACAATTAAAAATTTCATGTCAAGTTCTGAGAATACGTTTGAGGATCCTGCAATATTTTTTGCAAAAGCAGTAGGGATGGTCGGAATGCCAATTTCCGATTCCGCGGTCATTCTGCCATTGCCAATTACCGATTCAGCTTTCCGCTACCAATTTCCGCATTCCAATGCGGAATTTCCATCCGACTTTAACATCAATTTTATCAAAAATTATAAGGTCTTTTTGAAAACTTTTTTTTTTTTCTAGGACTTACAAGGGCTTTGCTATTAACCACTAAAGTCAGCGGATTTTTACTGTAATGTAAAATGCAGAAAATGGGCAGATGCAGGGTGGAATTTGCGGTGGAAATCCGCCAACCGCACTTGCATTACCGATTTCCGCATTCCGATGCGGAAATGCAATTTCCGATCAAAATTTCGCAGAATCCGAATGAGCATCCCTAAAAAGCAGCACAATTGTGAAAATACGTTTGCAGGCTGTATGAGGTGACTTTTCAAAAATATATTTTTAAATTAGTTTTATTCTTACATTAGAATAGCAAACACATTTTGAATGTGGACCTTATTATCGACAAATTCATTTTCATATTCCTTTGGTATTTACTTTTTCAGTGACCATATCACAAAATAAAATGCATTATATTTTCAAAATCAAAAATGGCATTTCTGTTACATGGATCAGTATGTTCCATATGGATATTCTCCAGGTGGTTTGGAGATCTGGTAGAAGTTCAGTAACTTGCATATAATTGGAGATTAGATTTTTTTTTTTACATTTTTACGGCCAAAAAATGTCCCAGTATGCATGCCCAGTATACAGCGCAGGTAGAGTATCCTACCGTGTTAACCTAACTGAGGCCTTCTTCAGACTATAGTAACAGTTTCAAGAATGCCCATTGGCTGAAAGCTCACACTTGAAAAAGTGAAAAATGTCAACTAAGTTTCCAAAACATGTACGTAATGTGAACATATCAACTGAGGTTTTTTTCATTTTTGTCTTCAGGCAGAAGAAGTTGTGCTGGAGAAACTTTGGCCAAGATGGAGCTGTTCCTCTTCTACACCGTACTTCTGCAAAACTTCACCTTCCAGGCTCCCCCTGGTGCCGTTGTGGATCTCACTCCTACAATGAGCTCTACAAATGCCCCTTCACCTCATGAAGTCATTGCCATACCTCGTAACTGAAACCTGCATTACACAGTTGGCTTGAAAAAGACTTTTGTAAACCAGAGGAAGGAAAAAAATGTAATCTGATCATATGATAATTAAGTAGACAATCAGAGCTTATCTACTGTGAGAACTGCAGATACAGTATTTTTAAAGACTGGAGAAGATGTAATATGGGAGATACTAAACTGAGCTGAGCTTCTCTAATAGTCCGTGAAGGCCAACCATTAAAACAATGAACCAAAAGTGAGGAGTGAAAGGTGAAGGCAGCAGAACCTCCTAACACTCTTGGTGGAACTAGTAATTTGCATAGAATTGTTCACGGTGTAGCTCTTGAACACAATCTGGCATGCACTTTTCTCTGTGACTATTCTCATATGATCATTTTGTTCATTTTTTAAGAATATTCGCTTCATCTCTTCCTGTATTTTGATGCTAAACAGGTGCCTTCCAACAGCCAAAAAAGACTTTAAACTTCAGAATTGGACTTAAAATAAAAATAGCTTTGACTGTTTGAACAACGGTACCAAATGTCAAAGGATAATTTTGAGTTCTTATTTAATGTCGTTATTTGTATAGGATATTGTTCAATCTTGTATATTGTGTATAGATTTCCATGTTTCTGTAAATACTTTATGCATTTCTTAGTATGTACATGTTAATAAACAGTTTAAAAATCTTCTAGCCAATTATCTGATGTAAGGCATAATTGTATGGCTGGAAATAGTGTTTTTACAAACTCTGGGTCGTCTAGCTGCGAATACTGATTTGATGTACAGGCTGTGTTTTAGCTTAAAGCGGAACTGTACATTCTAATTAAACACATTGTTTCACTTATCTGGGGCTTCCCCAAGCCCCCGGCAGCTGTCCAGTCCCGCGTCACTCCTCGACGAGCCTCCGTTCTCCCGCCGCCAGCTAGTTTTGGTTTTGCCGCCGGGCCACTGCGCCTGAGCGGCTCTGGCCACGCATATCCTTCGCGTTCCCCGCTACTGCAGAGGGGAACGCGAAAAAAGGATACGCTTGGCAGGGCTGCGCTGGCATCGACTTACAAGTCGAGGTACAGAACAGAGCGACGGTGGGGGAACGGAGACTCAGCGCAGGACAGCTGCTGGGGGCTTGCAGAAGCCCCAGGTAAGTGAAACAGTGTGTTAAATTTGAATCTACAGTTCCGCTTTAAAAACACAGACCAGCAGGTAGGAAGGTAGGTGTGTTGGGGGAGGAGGGTGTGTGGATACCATCTCAAAAGACAAAAATGCCCTCTTTTCTTTGGTTGTATGTAGAGATGGCTCAAACCTCCAATTTTAGGTTCACGAACCTCGAAAGCGAACTTCCGCAAAAGAAAGACTTCAATGGGGAGGCTAACTTTGAAAATTACAAACATTTATGTTGGCCACAAAAGTGATGGAAAAGATGTTTCAAGGGGTCTAACACCTGGAGGGGGCATGGCGGAGTGGGATACATGTCAAAAGTCCTGGGGAAAAATCCGGATTTGATGCACAGCAGCGTTTTAAGGGCAGAAATCACATTGCATGCTGAATTGGAGGCCTAAAGTGCTTTAAAACATCTTGCATGTGTATACATCCATCAGGTAGTGTAATTTGTGTACTGTTACACACTGACAGACCAAACTAGCTGTGTAACGCACCGCAAACAGCTGTCTGTGTAGTGACGGTCGTGCTGGACTGGTGTGCACCATGGTGAGAGTGCAGGCGATAGTGGTTTTCAAGCCCATATGGTTGCCGGGCTGAGGTAGCTCAATGATAGAACAGTGACTGTCCAGCTGATCGAATTTGGTCTGTCCACAATGAAGCAATGACCTTATCTTGGATGTGCCCCCCCAGACACACTCATATAGCCGGCGGTCATTGCTTCATTGTGATACGCAAGCCCCTTCACCGTGGCAAGGTAACGATCACGAAGGGGAATTGGCACATGTACATGCGTTTTTTTTTGTTTTGCTGTTGCTGCTGCAGTGCAGCCAGAAAAATTAGGCAGGCACGTACATGCACCAAACAAATTATAGCAGCGGCCTTAAAAATTCAGGAATCTGCCTGGAGTCCTGGACCCTATTGGTGGTGGCAGAGAAGGCAGTCAAGTGGCCTGCAGGCAGAGATGCTGCTGTGTGAGTATTGACTTCTTCGTGCAGGCCTGACCGAGCTTTGCAGACCAGGCATCCGTGGTCAGATGGACCCTTGTCCCAATGCTGTGTGCCAGAGATGACACCACTTGCCTTTCAACATCATGGTACAGTTTGGGTATCGCCTTTTTTTGAGAAACCATTGCAGCTTGATATCTTCCATTGCAGTGTGTGGCTTTGCTTTTGAGTGCTGCTTTTTCTCAGGTGGTCATCCCATTGCAGTTTGTGCTTTGTAATCATGTGCCTTCGTAAGGTAGTTGTCCCTTTGCGGGTCTCGATCTTTCCACGGCTCAATTTTCGGTGGCAGAGAGTACAGATGGCATTGCTCTCATCTAAGGCAGACACAAACCATTTCCACACTGCTGAGCCCTGGGATGTTGGCACTTTGGTGATGGCTGCCAACGGAGTGTTAAGTGGGTTGCCAGAATCAGAGCAGGAGGAGAAAGATATGTCACGCTTCCGTGCGGAAGCTGAGGTGTTCTGTGTTAAATAGCCAACTGCATCCTGACAATATTGGGGGCTGATGGCACGTGCCTTCTTCTGAGCACTGTACTTTGGTCGAGGGCTGCACAACCTCGAACAGACCTGCCAGGTGGCCTGCCTCTGGGTCTGCCTCCTGCCTGTTGTTTTGTCCATATCAGGGGGATGAAGTGAAAGCTATGCACTGACTTGACTATTACAATGTGCAGTGAAAGGTATGCAGTGAATGGTATTACAATACAATGTGTAGCTGTCACACAGGTGCAGTGACCAGGTATGCACAGACTGGTATTACAAATGTGCAGCTATCACACACAGGTACCGTGAACAGGTGCAGTGACTGGTATATAACACTGCGTGCTTCTGTTACGCAGGTGCAGTAAACATGAACAGGTATGCAGTGATTGGGATTACAAATGTGCAGCTGTCACACACGTGCAGTGAAAAGGTAGGCACTGAATGTGCTGGGCCTGGCAGTGGCACAGTAGGAATTAGCAAGGGGGCAAGGGCCAGCTGTGACTGACTGACAAGGCTGCATATGCAAGTGTTGGTGGGACACACAAAAACAAAAAAAATAGATCAAAAGAACATTAGCTCTCAAAAGAGCTGTTTAATATTAGCAAGGAGCAAGCTAACAAGCCGACTTAGGGTAAAGCTAACAAGCAGACTTAAGGTAAAATACACACATGCGATTGTCGGCTATCAAGGATCGGGATGGATCCCTTGAGTGACAACTAAAGGGTGCTCGGATACCCCTTTTCAAAATCCTAATTGATCCGGATACCCAGATATCTGGATCCAAACGTTCTGATATCCACGTACATGTGGATATCCGAACGCATTAGCCGGGCGGATTCGGATATTCGGATAGAAAAAAACGGAAGTGGCCTATAAATAGCTTACAAAACGTTTTCTGAGGTAAATGATGCATGTAGCATCATATTTTCTTTTTAAAGGGAAACACTAATTATGTGGGGAGTTAAAAAAAAAAAGGCTGTAAATTAACATCAGGAGTAGGTTCCAGACAGCGGTCATGCAGCCCACATTGTGTCCAAAGTCCAACCGCACATCTGGGACATGACAGTTTTCAGCTCAGACACCTCCCAAAAAATTACACAGCAATTGTTTACATAGTTCACCCTGGCACTTAATGTGTTGGTACCACGGCTCAGTAAAACATTAGGAGAGGTTCCAGGAAGCGGTCGTACTGCCGCGGTTGGTCCTCCCCACAACTCGGACAGCACAGACACCTCCCAAAAAAAAATTACAGTGTGACGATTGGTGTCAGCACGCAGAGAGAATCTGATTATTGGTGATCTGCAGTATCACCAAGAATGCAGATATATACCTGATTATTGATGATCTGCAGAATCACCGATAATACAGATATATTACTAACCTCTGGACACCTAAGGGTATGTAAGCGTTTGGTGAAACAGTAGTACTTTGAGTAATGCACCTGCTGGGCAGGTGATATTAGGCAGTAAAGGAACACTGCTCGGAGAGCACAGGAACCTTCCAGCAGCCTGAACCTCTCCAAGGGGTGGAGTCAGGCTGGAGACAGGAAGGGCCAGAGAGTGAGTGACACCTGAAGGTGGATGTCACTCTGATCTGGAGACTAAGGGCCTGATTCACAAAGCGGTGCAAAGTGTTTGCACGCCTGTGAAAAGCCCTTTATCACGCCTAAACTCAGTTTAGGCATGATAAGAAACTCGCGCGATCTCCCGCACGCAAAGCTTTGCGCGTGTAGCGCACGCAGTGTACCGTGCTTCGCGCGCAGCGCCCATTGAGCCCTATGGGACTTTGTGCGCGGGAGCTTCGCGCAAAGAGCAGCACAAATCGGTGATAACTCAGTGGTGCAAAGGTTATCACGCCTAAAGTCTTTTAGGCGTGATAACTGAGTTATCACCGCTTTGTGAATCAAGCCCTATCTCTTAAGGGGAAAGAGAGCTCTCGAGGTCGGACACGCCTGGTCGGTAACACACGGACAGATAAAGTACAAAGACAGAAGGCTGATTCGGTATCCAAGGCAAGCAGGGTCTGGCAACGGAGTATCAGATATGCGAGGTACCGAATCAGAGGACAGAGGAGTAGTCAGGAAAGCAATAAGTCATAACAGATATCAAACAATGCCTAGTCTGGGTGTGAGGTCCGTGGTCTCTCCACCCTGGAACTAGTCTGATGTATAACAAAATGATCGCACAAGTTCCCTAGTCTGGGTGCGAGGTCCGTAGTCTCAGCACCCTGGAACTAGTCTGGACTATAACACATATAATACAGTTCCCTAATCTGGGTGTGAGGCCCTTGGTCTCTACACCCTGGAACTAGCTTAAGCATAAACAGAATAACAGTTCAAGTAATCTGGCTAAGTGTGAATTCCCAGGTCCACCTGGTTCAAATACACTGTTGGATCTGACTAAGGTCTCAGTGCTTCCACGTAGTGTTCGCAACAGCAGACAACTTGCAACTGGCCAGCAGTAACTATATATGGAGTAGTGCTCTCCAGCACCACCCCTAATTGATCAACCAATAGTATCCTGCTCTGGAGTCAGCTGATCGGCGTGATCAGCTGACTCTCTCTGCCCAGTATAAGAATTCTGCCTCTCAGCGCGCGCGCATTCCTAAGCCTGTGTGCACTAACAGACTCAGCCACACCAGACACATGCTGCCGCGTGCAAACCGCCACGCTGGACGCGGAACCAGCCGCCTTACTGTTGTTGCATGCGGCGGCTTTTCCGCGTTCTGCCCTGCTACCACACACACGCTTCCGCGTGCAAACCACCGCATTGGACGAGGAATCAGCCACCTCCTCAGCAGCACACGCAGCGGCTTTTCCGCGTTCTCTCACACACAGCAATTGTGTTTACATAGTTCACCCTGGCACTTAATGTGTTGGTACCACGGCTCAATAAAATTTTTTTTGAACCAGGCTTATGACTCAAGACGGAGCCTGGAGGTTGTGGTGGTAAGGCAAGCATAGTGATTTCCAGCCACTTCATTTCCCCCTCTTGCCAACAACAGGGGCCAGAAATTCACCAACCACCCAAGCCTGGTTTATTTTGAGGAACGTCGGTCTGTCCACAAACTGGGTGGACAGACGAGAGCGCTTCTCAGTGACCACGCCACCAGCCAAACTGAAGCAACTTTCGGACAGCACGCTGGAAGGGGGGCAAGCAAGGACTTCCAGGGCGTACTGCGCCAGCTCACTCCAAAAATTCAGGTGCTTGACCCAGTAATCCAAGGGGTCCATAGAGGTGTCGCTCTCAAGACCGCTGTAGGCCTCTGCCACCATCCGGGTCAGGCACTGGTTTTGGCTTTGATAGGCACATGCTGCTGCAGGCACCTCCTCAGTCGACAGCTGTACCGGCGTGGCGTACAGCACCTTTGTGAGAGACAACAGGTTTGATGGGTGCCTGCTGCTAATGGACGCAGGCACTTGCTGCTGTGCTGGCTGGACTGTAGCAGCAGGGGGGTTGGGAGTCTGGGGGAAGGCTTCCTCCAAGCGCCAAACCAGTAACTGCTGCAAATCCATTATTTGGCGCACAGGGTCTGCTCCTGCATGCAGAAACTGATGCAGCTTCCCCTTCAGCCGTGGGTCCAGCATCCGGGTGATCTACATGTCCTCCCAAGCACGCATCTGCTTGACCCTTGGGTCTTTGCACAGGCCAGGCACTGCAGCATGTGTGCTGCCATGGGGAAGAGGGCTGCCATCTCTGCTGACACATACTCTGAATCATCACCCCCAGTGCTGTCCTCCTCCTGATTCCTGAGCCTCCCCCTGCTCTCTCCACCCCCGCACCACTGCAGCTGAGCTGCACTTGGCCATGCCCCCTCATCTTCAAGGTCAGGGACCTCCAACTTCTCCAAGTCCTCCAACTCCAAGTCCTCAACCTCCTCCTCCTGACACACAGAGGTGGACTGTGAGGGCTCGTTTCCACTGTTGCGGTGCGGAATCGCCTGGATTCCACCGCGGACGAAATCGCATGCGGATGCGTTTCCGCATGCTGTTTTCCCCGCGATTTCGCATGGCTAGGAAGCAGGCGAATTTAACCATGTCACTGCCTGTGTAAAGTTCCATAGCCTTACATGCGAAATCGTACGCGAAATCACGGGGAAAACTGCATGACAAAGTCGCATGCGATTCCCCTATTAAAAGCATTGCGGACGATTCGATCTGCATTCCTGCCGCACGCGAAATCTGACGGCTCTGCCGTGCAGATTTTCCCCACACACCAAAACGCACCCACACGACGCACAAGTGGAAACAATCCCATCCACTTGTATTGCCTATGCGAATCCGTATGCAGTGCCTGCATGCGGATTCGCTATAGTGGAAACGAGCCCTGAATGTTGCTGCTGCTGCTACTCCTGCTGGATCAAGGCTGCCTCTCCCACTTTCAGCAGAGCATCGAGGGCCTTGTCCAGCATGCACACCATGGTCACCCACTCACACAGTGATGCACGGTCCCGGCTGACCATGTTGGTGGCCTGATTGCGCTCGTGGTGTCTGACTCTGGACGACAGAGCGCGCTGACTGAGCTTATGCTGTCCTCTGGGGTCGACATGATGACCGACGAGTCCCCATGCACTGCTGGGCGGCTGCTGCTGCTCCTGCGAACAGAAGTAGTGGTGGGGGTGGAGGTGTCTGTTGTAGAGCTGGTGGTGGCCTGCTCATCCACCATCAGCTGCATCACAGGCTCGGCGTCTTTCTCCTCCAATTTGCGGCGCCAACCCTGCTGAAAAATGGTCGCTACACGGTGCTGCGCATCTGCAGCGTGACTCCCCTTATCAGATGGGTGCCCAGTGCGTCCACGGCCAGTGGCTAGCGGCGGAATGGACACTGGTGCAGAAGAACTGCTGGCAGTGACGGTGCCAGCAATGTTCCCTTTCTTCTTGGCCTTGATGCCCTTCCCCCGGCTGCCAGTGCCAGCAGACATAGTGCAAGTTTGTGTGATGATGATGTCACCAAATGGATGTGGGGTACTTGCACTTTATTGAAATCGGGGTAATTGGTGTTGGACTTGAATGAATCTGCACGGAGTGACAGACAGCAGAGTAGAACACTGTGCACACTAAGGGCCCGTTCACACTGCACGCGTTTCCAGCCGCGTTTTGGAAACGCGTGCAGGTGGCCGATACGCACGACATCAGACATTGCATAGAGTGCAATGTCTGATGTTCACACTGCATGCGTTCCGGACCTGTGCGGTCCGGGAACGCATGCTGCACACAGATTTTACAAAAACGCGTGGCTGTCCCATTCACTTTTCAGTGATGGGATCAGCCACGCAACGCACACAAACGCGGATGGCCATGCGTTCGTACGCGTTGCGGTCCGCACGCGTTCCGCACGCATGGCCATCCGCATTTGTGATCTGAACGGGCTCTACGGTCTATCTCACACACACTGACACTCAGAGTCAGCAGCACAACAGAAATGCAGTAATCTGTACTAGTAAGCTAACACAGACAGTACTACTCTAACAACTAACAACTAGCACTGCAGTACTAAATAACTACACAATAATACAGTAATCCCTATGCCCTAAACTATACTGTAGTGAAAGGCAATATAGCAGAGGCCTTGCCTGTGTGCACAAACAGCACACACAGACACCTAACTAGCAGAGCTGCTGCAAGTTGCAGCAGAGACTGTCACAGACACACACACTAACTAAAATCACAATACAACAAACTAGCTAAACAACAATGAAAGAGTGTTATAGTACAGGTGTTTATGTGCAAAAACGCTGGGTTTAACACAGTAGAAAGCGCTTTAGCCAAACAGCACTGGAGTGTCTCTCAGTGTGCAGTCACAAAGCAAGGACAAGTTGCCTCAACATGGCCGCCTCTTTATATACCGGGGGGCAGGGGCGTCGCTAGCCCTATTTTGGGGGGGCACGTGTCCCCAATCTGTCCTGGGGTGCCACGGATCTCCGCCCGGCCGCCGCTCACCCCTCTGTCAGCGGCTCCCTCCAGCCGCCGCGTCACTCAGACCTCAGGATCAGGCGGCGAGCCGGCGACCAATCGTGCGGGCGCTAGGACCCAGCGCCCGCACTGATATGCGGAAGTGACATCACTTCCGCATATCGAGCAGGTGCGTCCGGCGCCCGCTGGTACTGGTCGGGTCACCGCTGATCCTGAGGTCTGACTACACTGCCAGGTAAGGGGGAGCGCGGCTAGAGGGGGGGCCTCCCTGTCACTCACTCACTCCCTAAAGGGGCTCCCTGTCACTCACTCACTGCCTAAAGGGGCTCCCTGTCACTCACTCACTCCCTAAAGGGACTCCCTGGCACTCACTCACTTCCTAAAGGGGCTCCCTGTCACTCACTCACTGCCTGAAGGGGCTCCCTGGCACTCACTCACTACCTAAAGGGGCTCCCTGTCACTCACTCACTGCCTAAAGGGTCTTCCTGGCACTCACTCACTGCCTAAAGGGGCTCCCTGGCACTCACTCACTGCCTAAAGGGGCTCCCTGTCACTCACTCACTGCCTGAAGGGGCTCCCTGGCACTCACTCACTACCTAAATGGGGCTCCCTGTCACTCACTCACTGCCTAAAGGGTCTCCCTGGCACTCACTCACTGCCTAAAGGGGCTCCCTGGCACTCACTCACTGCCTAAAGGGGCTCCCTGGCACTCACTCACTGCCTAAAGGGGCTCCCTGGCACTCACTCACTGCCTGAAGGGGCTCCCTGGCACTCACTCACTGCCTAAAGGGGCTCCCTGTCACTCACTCACTGCCTAAAGGGGCTCCCTGGCACTCACTCACTGCCTGAAGGGGCTCCCTGGCACTCACTCACTGCCTGAAGGGGCTCCCTGGCACTCACTCACTGCCTAAAGGGGCTCCCTGGCACTCACTCACTACCCAAAGGGGCTACCTGGCACTCACTCACTACCTAAAGGGCCTCCCTGTCACTCACTATCGGGGTCCCTGTCACTCACTACCTAACTGGAGGCGCCTGTCACTCACTAGCTAACCTGGGGGTCCCTGTCACTCACTACCTAACTTGGGGGGCTACCATATTAAGGGGGCATTCTGCCTATTTATGTGAAATGCTGTCTATGTATGTGCCTCATGACTGCTGAATTTGTCTTGTTGGGAGCCTTATGATTTGTTGGGGGCCTCAAGATTGCTGAATTTGTCTTGTTGGGGGCCTCATGATTTGTTGGGGGCCTCATGATTGCTGAATTTGTCTTGTTGGGGGCCTCATGATTTGTTGGAGGCCTCATGATTGCTGAATTTGTCTTGTTGGGGGCCTCATGATTTGTTGGTGGCCTCATGATTGCTAAATTTGTCTTGTTGGGGGTCACATGATTGCTAACTGCGAGACTATGGGAAAAGCTGAATCCTTATCATATGAGACAATAGCATTAAATGTACTTTTTTAGCTTTTTAAAACAGAAAATAAAACTGGGAGGTTCTAAAAAATTGAATACATTTTTCAGGAGTAGGATGGATAAAATTTTTATCTTCACAGTTTATTTTCAACTTGGATTTTCCATAATGTTCATGTATGAGTTAAAACGTTTGTACAGTATTTAGTTTAAATTGCTGTTGCCACTTTGCGATAGATAAGTGACTTTTGGGTTGCAGTTTGGGCACTCGGCCTCCAAAAGGTTCGCCACCACTGTCCTAATCTGATGTCCCACCATTGCTAGGTTCATGTAAATTAGTCTCCACCCATTACCACACCTATATTCTGGTCCATGGCCCACCCATTTTCCGGTGCGGCGCGATAAGCACGCCGCACAACGTGATCCTCATATTTTTGGCACGCTAGCTGCAGTGTGCTGAATTCTGCTGCCCACAGTATGTACAGTATATGCTGTTCTCTAGTGCCTGCACTGTGTGCTGATTTACCTCCAGTGTGTACAGTGTAAGGTGTTACTCTGTGCCTTTATTGATTGTAAACCAGCTGTATTGTATGCTGATCCCTGCTACTTTCAGTATGTACAGTATTAGCTGTAAAGCCTGGTACACACATACAATTTTGATTAGCCAATTTTAGCTCTGTTCATAAAATTAATTGTCTTTTGGCCCACTTACTGCACGGGGGTGGTAAAATTGGGGGTCAGTGATTGACCAATCAAAATTGTATGTGCGTATACATCTTTGATCTATGCCTATACTAATTGTAAATTATCTAAATAAAGGACAGGGGGCTCCATACAATATTTCGATGGGCAGGCCCGTTATCTGTAGCTTACACCGCTGCTAAGTTCATGTACATTTGGCCCCACCCACGCTCACTCACCTCATGGCCACGCCCATTTTTTGCCGCAGCGCGCTGCGCGCGATGCATATACCTCCCCGCCTGGTGCCCACAGGTGCCCCCAATCTCCAAGGACCCTAGAAACGCCCCTGCCGGGGGGACTGGCCAGAGTTCCCCTCTGTGATTGGTTGCTGGGGCCAGGGCCGGGCCGAGGCATAGGCTGGAGAGGCTCCAGCCTCAGGGCGCAGTGCAGGAGGGGGTGCACAATTCATTCAGCTGTCATTCCTAATTGTGAATGAAGCAGAAAGAAATAAGAAAAGGGGATACATGGCAGTGACTGCAAGCCAGATAACTAGATATTAAAGAGGAACTGTAACATAAAAATATCCCCTGGGGGGTACTCACCTCGGGTGGGGGAAGCCTCCGGATCCTAATGAGGCTTCCCACGCCGTCCTCCATCCGTCAGGGGTCTCGCTGCAGCCCTCCGTGGAGTCCGGGCAGCGGTGACGTCATTATTTACCTTCCTGGCTCCTGCGCAGGCGCTCTGACGGCTGTCGGCTCCGAACTACACGGAAATACCCGATCGCCGTCGGGTCCGCTCTACTGCGCAGGCGCAAGTTTCCTGCGCCTGCGCAGTAGAGCGGACCCGAATGAGATCGGGTATTTCCGTGTAGTTCGGAATGGAAAGCCGCCACAGCGCCCCCGCTGGAGCCAGCAAAGGTAAATATTGAAATGACAGTCGGCACAGTCGCCGGCTGTTCGGAGGGCTGCGGAGAGACCCCCGTGGGACAGAGGACGGCGTGGGAAGCCTCATTAGGATCCGGAGGCTTCCCCCACCCGAGGTGAGTACCCCCCAGGGGATGTTTTGAATGTTACAGAGTCTCTTTAAGGTGTTGGGGAGGTTGTGGGCCCTGTGGCCCTCTTAGTCTAATAGCAATCAGTGTGTGACCGCTGGGGTGGGAGGAATGGAGGGGCGCACTTTGGTGTCTCAGCCTTGGGTGCTGGAGGACCTTGTCCCAGCTCTGGCTGGGGCTTCTGCTGGGAGCCCTCTAATTGGCTCAATGACATCATCTCCTTAGTTACAGTATTCGGATATGCGACGGATATCCGCGGATATCCGGTTATGCGACCAAATATCCGCATAGAGCTATCTGGATTTGGGCCCAGGTATCCGGAATCCGAATCCGGTCGGATAGCTGAAAAAAGCTCGGATATCCGGATTGCCCGGATATCCGGAACCCGGATGAGCATTACTGACAACTAAACAAAAGAGCAGCTCAATGTCTAGTATATAATAAGAACTATTATATAGCATTACATTTTCTGACTTCTCATCACAATCCTCATCACTTCCGTTTTTTGTGCCTATTTGTTTCCTCCTGTAAAAATTTTGAGCAAATAAGAGTACCATTTACTGTAGCAATGAAGTCTAATATCTCCTTCAGACTTGCATCATGTTAAGACCTTCTAACCATCCCCAATAAGCAGAGGCAGTATATGGCTATGTGCCCTACACTCAGAGGGGTTAAGGTGTGGTGTGAGTGAGGACAGTTGCAGAAACCACCCACCCCCATGGCTTTCCATGGTAACCGTTCACTGTGGAGTAGTAGTTATGAGGACAGCTTTAGGACTTGAACTCACTAGGAGCGCTTTTCTGAGCGCTTCGTGTTTTGAAAAGCTCTTGCTAATGTAAGGCTTTAGAAGTGATCCCACTTGAGGGATGGGGTTTTATAACAATCCCCCATAGCATTGCATTAGCAAGAGATCGCTAGCGCTTAGAAAAGGCTTCTAGAGGGTTTAAGCCCTAAGTCCTCCTAACCTCTGAAAGCTGCATGTAAATACATAGAACAAAAAACCTTATATACTGCCTTTACGTATCTGAGGTAACAAAGCTTAAAGCGGGACCACAACAACCTTTAGTAGAATAAGAGCCAGCCCTTAACCTGAGCGGTTACTTAGGGAGCCACATTTCTTTTCAACAGGGATTTCCTCAAGTTGGGTGAAGCACAACTCTCAGACCCCATGAAGCTCCACCCTACTGTGTAGCTGGAGAGTCTCTCCCCAGCACAGCTGCAAAGCAAGGGTAGAGTATGCTACACTCAGGGCCGGCGCTACCATAGAGGCAAAGGAGGCAGCTGCCCCAGGGCCCCAGAGCTTGTAGGGGCCCCCAGTGGCTACAAGAGGAAAAAACATTTCAAATCGGCCTTATAGTTTTTGAGAAAATCGATTTTAAAGTTTCAAAGGAAAAAAAATACACATTTAAAAACCTGCCGACTTTAATGGTTAATAGCAAATCCACCTTTAATGCTAGAAACCCTAAATTTTCAGGATATGTTAAGGAGATCATTAGGGATAAGAGGAAAAAACTATTTTTCAAAAAGATCTTATAGTTTTTGAGAAAATCGATTTTAAAGTTTCGAAGGAAAAAAGTATACTTTTAAATGCGGTAAATGTCACTTTTAGTAGCTAACCTAACGGTAGTGTAATTTTACATGCATCAAACGAAAGCGCAATAAATTTCCTGACTGGGTTTCCAGGGGGTCTATACGCAGCCACAGCGCTTTGGCCAGGGATCGCTATACAGCCGCAATATGGCTGTATGAAGATCCCTGGCATTTTTTCCTATTTTCCCAATTTTTTTTTATGTTTAGAGTGTGGGAATTTAAAAAAAAAAAAAAATTATGTGGGGTCCCCCCTCCTGAAACTTTTTAAGTCCTTGTCTCCCATGCAGGCTGAGATAGCCAGAATGTGGAGCTCTGACCGATTGGGACTTCACACCCTGACTATACCAGCTGCAAAAAAGGTCCCCTAATGCCGATTTTTGTTCCGTGGTATATGTTGGGGGGCCCCCCCAGGTTTATTTTGCCCTGGGGCCCCATTGTTGCTTAAACCAGCCCTGGCTACACTAGAAGAAGCCCTACTTTGACAGATGAGCAGAGAGGGGAATCTAAGAGATAAGTTACTCTCTTCACTGCCCTCTCCCCCCCACCCACCATCCCAGTCCCTTTTTCACCCCAGCATCCTCACTATGACTTCCCCAACACTCTCAGTAAGCCCCCCCCCCCCGCACCCTTAGTAAGCCCATCCCTCTCCCCATCCAACCCCCTACATCCTTAGTAGCATTACTCTCTCCTCCAAAACCTCAATGGCTTTACTCTCTCTTCCAAGACCCTTAATAGACCCCCCCACCCCTCCGAGGTATCCTCAATAAGACTTTCTGTCTCTCTCTACCCACCTGTGATGAAACGCGGAAAAGCAGCCGCCTCTGCTCAGCGTGAGGCGGCTGCTTCTTTGAAGGGCAGGGCGGAACGTGGAAAAACTGCCGCGTCTGACGCGGCGGTTAGCTCGCATGGCTCCATATGTGACACCCCGTCCCTGCGCGGGGAGGCCGCTGCATGTGCTGTGAGCGGTGCGACCAACCCCGCGCATAGGACCACAGAGACATTGCTAGACAGTACTGGTGTGGCTGGGACTGATAGTCCACCAAGATTCAGAATGATGCACGTGCGTGCAGAGAGGCAGAACTTATATGGCAGCCAGAAGAAGGTCAGCTGACCAAGTTGGTCAGCTGACAATTCTGTGTCCTCCCATTGGTCCAGCACTTAGGGAGGTGCTGGAGAGTGTCTCTGTATATATACTGCTGGCTGTTCAGTTGCTGGTTGTCTGGCGTTGCGAACACTACGTGGTAGCACTCTGACCTGTCTGTATCTGTGTTCTAGCATAGTTTCCAAAGGTGTTGACGGCTACGGATCCCACACCTTAGTGTTAGGAAATTATACTGTATTATCTGTTATGACCTTTTGCTTGCCTGACTATTCTTCTGAACTCTGATACTGTACCGTGCTATTCTGATAGTCTGTTGCCGAACCCCGGCTCGCTCTAAGACTCTGCTTCTGCCTCCTGATTCTGTACCTCGATATTTCTGATACCCCGTTGCCGAACCCTGCTTGTTTATTAGACCCCGCCTCTGCCTTCTGAATCTGTACTTTATCTGTCTGTGTGGTTACGACCTGGTTTGTCCGACCTCGAGAACCGACCTTACTGTCAGAGGCGGTTCCCAGACCTGGTAGTGACATTCCCTCCTGAATGTCACTCTAGGTTGTCCTTCCTACTTTCAGCCTGACTCCTCCCTCCGGGAGAGTTCAGGTCTTCGGAAGGAATTGTGCAGTACTTCTTACTGCCCTGAGGCCTAGTCCTCTAACTATTACTGTTGCACCAAACACCACTACTCTACTCAGGTGTCCAGAGGTTAGCATATATATCTGATTATCGGTGATACTGCAGATCCTCAATAATCTGGTAAATATCTGTATTCCCAGTGATACTGAAGATCACCGGTAATCAGATCCTCTCTGTGTTACACCGTTCGTTACACCACCTCTGCATCCTCAATATCCCCAGTCCTGGAGAGAATCAATAAGTACATCCCCCCATCCATATCTAGCATCTTGAATATCATGATTCCCTCTCCCCTCCAGACTCCAGCCCATCTTTCACCCCCTCTACCCCCCACCATCCTCAGTAGTCTCATCACACCTTCCACCTCAGCCCAGGGCCGGATTTCTGGCTAGGCCATCTAGGCCATGGCCTAGGGTGGCAGAAAGTCAGCATTGTATGGGGCGACTGAAGGTCAGTAAAGTGTGTGCAGTGCAGACAGAGGCAGTACTGTAGCAGCTGAAGTGAGAGCGCCCGACCGCGCTATCATACTTCATGCCGCCAGTTGGAGTCTGCACAGCGCACTTCCTCCCCTCTGAGTCAGTCCTATGAGTCACCTCCACTACCACTGATTGAAGCCACCCTGCAGTGGGCGGCCGCGGACAGGCTGGAGGGGCTCTCACCTATTATTCTTGCCCACACTTATTCTCGGGACTCCAGCGCAACTTGCAGAACTCCCAGGCTTCTTTATTTTGGAAATAGGCTTGTGGAACAGCGCAGCCAATCGCAGCACTCACAAGCGACAGAGAGGAGCCAAGATATCCAATAGGTGACTTGGGGAGTAGCTTATCCAGCACTGTGATGTGTTGTCATGTCACACACAGCTAAAAAGACCTGGCTCAGTGGCCCCCTCCAGGGGATGTATAAATGTGGGAGATGTAAGGCATGTGCAAATGTATTAAAGTGTAAGAGCTTTAAGGCCCCAAAAGATGGCCGAATTTTTGATTTACTTGATTTCTATAATTGCAACACAGAAGGTGTCATTTATGTGATACAATGCCCTTGTCTACTCCTATATATCGGCAAAACCACAAGACCTGTAAAAGAGAGGATTCTGGAACATCTGGGAGATATCTCCCATAAACGTAATACCTCCGTTTCCAGACATTGGCATGATAAACACAAAAGTGATCAGACATGTCTCCAATTTTGGGTCATACAAAAGTGGAGAATGGGCCCTAGAGGTGGCAATTTTGATCAAAAATTAAGACAGCAGGAGGCCAAATGGATATACAGACTGGGAACTCTGAGCCCTCAAGGTCTAAATGAGGGCTTTACATTTGCTCCCTTTATCTAGCCAGCACTTGATGTAATATAATATATGATGTATATTTACATTACTGTTCCTTAGTACATCTGGAAGTTTATTCTGGTTTTTCATCAGCCTCCCCTAATTTTTATGTGAGTCTCTCCCCCCCCCCCCCCCCGTTATTACCTGTGCCAAGCAACCTTAATAAACATAGGGGTTTATTTATGTGAGCAGATTGTATTTTAATGAATGCTGAATACTTGGATAGAGTGTATTTTAATGTACAAGTCTGCTATACTCCTATTGTGTTTTTATGTAGAGCAAATAATGGCTCTTTTCATTAAGGAAAGTTGTCCTGCCTTATTCCTCCTGTTTTATGTCTCTCCTAATAATTTTTCCCTCCAATATAGTGTGATTAACAGTGTGGATGAGGCCGCTATTATGTGCACGGATGTTTACATTTGACATGACCCACGCGTCTCCTAGGCAACCCCTATGCTGGAGCACGTGAGCCCATGACGTGTCGTCCCTAATTTATTCACTGTGCTCCACGCCCAGCATACACGTCGCCACGGCAACTATGCACACAGCCGGGTTTGACTTTATGCAGGCTGACGTCATTTAATTTATTCATCCATAGGAGCGGCGGCTAACACGGCGCACGCCGTATGGGGAGCGGCCTGTTCGCCCATTGGTTGCCAGGCCTGTCCCTCGTCTCTCCCTTACTACGCCTAACCCCGCCCCCTCGACACGCATCCACCAATCAGGATAAGGGAAATACGGAGAGATGGTTTTCCCGGCTTTCTAGGTGGAGAAGACCCTGCAAGTTTCAGGTAATGAATGTGGGTTTCCTAAAGCATCTATGAAGCATTTTTCGCTCATAAACAGGTATTTTTGGATAACTTTTTGAGAGTACATGGCTTCTTATAGCCAGTTTCTGCCATTGGTCTAAAAATTTGACAAGCATTTGTAGGGCCCAATGAGAGGGGATCCTTGCATCTATTGGGGGTGGGGCGTGCTTAGCCCCACCTAATGTTGGGCGAACATCTAGATGTTCGGGTTCGGGCCGAACAGGCCGAACATGGCCGCGATGTTCGGGTGTTCGACCCGAACTCCGAACATAATGGAAGTCAATGGGGACCCGAACTTTTGTGGTTTGTAAAGCCTCCTTACATGCTACATACCCCAAATTTACAGGGTATGTGCACCTTGGGAGTGGGTACAAGAGGAAAAAAAATTAGCAAAAAGAGCTTATAGTTTTTGAAAAAATCGATTTTAAAGTTTCAAAGGGAAAACTGTCTTTTAAATGCGTGAAATGTCTGTTTTCTTTGCACAGGTAACATGTTTTTTGTCGGCATGCAGTCATAAATGTAATACATATAAGAGGTTCCAGGAAAAGGGACCGGTAACGCTAACCCAGCAGCAGCACACGTGATGGAACAGGAGGAGGGTGGCGCAGGAGGAGAAGAAGGCCACGCTTTGTGAGACACAACAACCCAGGCCTTGCATGAGGGCAAGAAGCGTGCGGATAGCAGGCTTTGTACCGCCATGCAGTCATAAATGTAATAAAGATAAGTGGTTCAATAAACAGGGACCACGCGGCAACGCTAACCCAGCAGCAGCAGACGTGATGGAACAGGAGCAGGCGCAGGAGGAGAAGGCCACGCTTTGTGAGACACAACAACCCAGGCCTTGCATGAGGGCAAGAAGCGTGCGGATAGCATGCTTTGTACCGCCATGCAGTCATAAATGTAATAAAGATAAGTGGTTCAATAAACAGGGACCACGCGGCAACGCTAACCCAGCAGCAGCAGACGTGATGGAACAGGAGCAGGCGCAGGAGGAGAAGGCCACGCTTTGTGAGACACAACAACCCAGGCCTTGCATGAGGGCAAGAAGCGTGCGGATAGCATGCTTTGTACCGCCATGCAGTCATAAATGTAATAAAGATAAGTGGTTCAATAAACAGGGACCACGCGGCAACGCTAACCCAGCAGCAGCAGACGTGATGGAACAGGAGCAGGCGCAGGAGGAGAAGGCCACGCTTTGTGAGACACAACAACCCAGGCCTTGCATGTGGACAAAAAGCGTGCGGATATAGCAGCAATGCTTTTTGCCGCCATGCAGTCATAAATGTAATACAGATGAGAGGTTCAATAAACAGGGCCCGGAAACGCAACACCATCCCAGATGTTCATTGGTCATGTTACTTGGTTGGGGTCCTGGAGTGTTGCGTAGTCATTTCCAATCCAGGATTGATTCATTTTAATTTGAGTCAGACGGTCTGCATTTTCTGTAGAGAGGCGGATACGCCGATCTGTGACGATGCCTCCGGCAGCACTGAAACAGCGTTCCGACATAACGCTGGCTGCCGGGCAAGCCAGCACCTCTATTGCGTACATTGCCAGTTCGTGCCAGGTGTCTAGCTTCGATACCCAATAGTTGAAGGGTGCAGATGGATGGTTCGACACAGCTACGCCATCTGACATGTAGTCCTTGACCATCTTCTCCAGGCGATCGGTGTTGGAGGTGGATCTGCACGCTTGCTGTTCAGTGGGCTGCGGCTGCATGGGTGTCAGAAAATTTTCCCACTAAGGACACTGCCGATACCATTCCCTTTTGGGTACTAGCTGCGGCTTGCGTTGTTTGCTGCCCTCCTGGTCGTCCTGGGTTTGCGGAAGTCAGTCTGTCTGCGTACAACTGGCTAGAGGAGGGGGAGGATGTCAATCTCCTCTCTAAAGTCTCCACAAGGGCCTGCTGGTATTCTTCCATTTTGACCTGTCTGACTCTTTCTTCAAGCAGTTTTGGAACATTGTGTTTGTACCGTGGATCCAGAAGGGTATAAACCCAGTAATTGGTGTTGTCCAGAATGCGCACAATGCGTGGGTCACGTTCAATGCAGTCTAGCATGAATTGAGCCATGTGTGCCAGAGTCCTACCAGAATCCTCATCATCCTCTTGTGAGCGTTGTGATAGTTGTTGTGATGCATCATAGTCGTCACCTTCCTCCTGGTCTGCTTCTGCTGACCATTCGCGTTGAATTGTGGAAGTCCAACGTGCACCGCTCTGGCCCTCGTCAGTGGTGGCATGAAATTCCTGCTCCAACTCCAGCTGTTCCTCCTCCTCTTCTTCGTCATAGCTGCTGGGGCCAGCGTTCCCTGAGGCGGATGGCCTGATGTTGGTACCATCACGCTGATCGTTTTCTCCTTCAGATTCCCCCAGTTGCATCATGACAGCTGTTTCCTTGATTTTTAACATCGACCTCTTCAGTAAACACAGCAGTGGTATGGTAATGCTGACTGAAGAGTTGTCACTGCTCACAAGCAACGTGGATTGCTCAAAATTTTGGAGGACTTGGCAGAGGTCCAACATGTTGGCCCAATCGGATCCACAGAAGCTTGGCAGCTGGCCGGATGCGCCTCGGTACTGCGCCGTCATGTACTGGACCACTGCACTCTTCTGCTCGCAAAAGCGGTCTAGCATGTGCAGCGTAGAATTCCAGCGCGTAGGGACATCACACAGCAAGCGATGGTGGGGGAGATTGAAGCGCTCCTGCATCTTGGCGAGTGCCCCCGAAGCAGTACTGGAATTTCTACAATGTTTGGACACTCGACGCACCTTCAACAGCAGATCGGGCACGCCTGGGTATGTCCTCAGGAATCGCTGAACTACTAGGTTCATCACGTGCGCCAGGCAAGGGATGTGTGTCAGCTTAGCCAACCTTAAAGCGCGAATGAGATTACTCCCATTATCACACACAACCATGCCCGGTTTCAGGTCCAGCGGTGCCAGCCACAAATCCGTCTGTTCCTTTATTCCCCTCCAAATTTCCTCCCCTGTGTGCTGCTTATCCCCAAGGCAGATTAGCTTCAGCAACGCTTGCTGACGCATGCCAACAGCTGTGCTGCACTGCTTCCACGATCCTACTGCTGCTGGGTTAGCGTTTCCGGATGAGGTACAGCTTTGAGATGCGTTGGAGGAGAAGGAGTCAGAGAGGTAGGTGCTGCTGTTATCCAGTGGGAGGGACGGCGGTGCAGCTGTTTGTGGCGTGGGCAACACCCGTGCCGTAGCAGGTGAGGAATCGCTGC
The DNA here is from genome assembly GCF_040937935.1 of Hyperolius riggenbachi. NCBI lineage: Eukaryota > Metazoa > Chordata > Amphibia > Anura > Hyperoliidae > Hyperolius > Hyperolius riggenbachi. The sequence goes on along the minus strand of NC_090649.1, from coordinate 43,430,758 downwards.
CAGGCTCCACAAGGTTCACCCAGTGCGCGGTAAGGGAGATGTATCGACCCTGGCCGAACGCACTCGTCCAGGTGTCAGTGGTGAGGTGAACCTTGCAGGCAACGGCATTCTTCAAGCTTCGGGTTATTTTGCTGACCACGTGCTCATGCAACTCAGGCACTGCAGAGCGTGCAAAGTGGTAGCGGCTGGGAACCACGTAACGTGGGATGGCCACTGACATCATGCCCTTGAAGCTGTTTGTCTCCACCAATCGATATGGCAGCATTTCGCAGGCCAGAAGCTTGGCTATGCTGGCTGTTACTGCCACGGCCCGGGGGTCATTTGCTGGCAATTTCCTCTTGCGCTCAAACATCTCCGACACAGACAACTGAACCGTAGCGCTGCACACGGAAGGGCTGTTGGTTGTTGTGTTTGATGAACACTGGGAGACCTCAAGAGCACTACTCCGGAAAGTGACAGTGTCAGCGTCGTCTGATGTTTGTGAATGTTGTGAACCACGCAATGGCTGGGCTACTGCTGCTGCTGAGGCGGGTCTGGTGGTGAGTCTGGTGAACCCAAGGGAGGCAGTGTTGTTTCTGGTACCCTGTCCTGACGCGTTTGCCCAAAGAGTGGGATGTTTGGATAGCATGTGACGGCTCATGCTGGTGGTGGAGAGGTTGTTAATATTTTTCCCCCTGCTCAGGCGGGTCTTGCACACCTTGCAAATCGCCATGGTAACATCCTCAGTGCAGTCTTCAAAGAAAGCCCAGACTTTGGAGCACCTGCCTCCTTGCTGGCGATTTCTGTTTGCTCCTCTTTTGCCTCTCACTTGAACTTCCACGCTTGTGGTGCCTGAAATTGCGCGCCGCCTACCTTGTGGCACAAGGCGAACTCGTGCAGCAGTGTGTTCTTCAACAGACTCATCTGTGCTGCTGCTACGACGGCGATGTTCTCGTTCACAAACAAAATCTGGGTCTCTGTCCACATTGTCCATACCCTCCTCTTCCATCTCCTCAAACTCGTCATATGTCATTGTGGGCCACCGCCGTGGAGTAGAGCTCCCCACAACAACCTCTGCGCAGCACACTCCAACGTCGTCTTCCAGATCTTGTCGGCCGACCTCCTGCAATTGCAACCCCTCCTGCCCAAATTGCTCTGGGATTTGGGTTTCCGAGTCCTCTTCGGACTCGCCTTGTATTTCAGTGCGCGGTGCATTTCCCACAGTTAACGGTTGTGAATCCAGGCACAACATTTCTGGCTGTTCCTCCCTTGACCTTTGAAAGGTGGAAGTTTGTTGGGCTGGGAATAGCTCCTGCGAATACCCCATTGTGTCCTGAGGTAATTCATCGGACTGGTTATCTGGCAGTTGTGTGCGTGGTGTCGCTGCCGGTTGTGTCAGCTTTGTGCCCACTGGCTCCTTGTAACTGGCTGAGGACTCGGACCTCGTGCGTGATGTGCTGGTGCTGCTTAACCCACTGCTGGACGCTTGAGAGGTCATCCAAGTAATTATCTGGTCCTGTTCTTTTGGATTTGTGAGGGTTGTTGTCCTGGACAACATGGGCGGTATTGAGTGGGTTTTCTTGGGTGCTCCCCTGTGGCCTGTACGTGAACCGTCAGGGGAAACACCTCTTCCCTTGCCCCTCCCTCTTTCACCGGATTTCTTCCTCATTTCACTTATCCTTACAGTACACGCTGACTGGCAGCAGTACAGTGGCAGTACAGAAATGCTATACAGTACCACTATTCCCAGCAGCGACACAGAGCACAATGCTATACAGTGACGGGTGAGCGGTGTACCACTATTCCCAGCAGCGACACAGAGCACAATGCTATACAGTGACGGGTGAGCGGTGTACCACTATTCCCAGCAGACACAGAACAGTACACAGAATGCTATATAGTGTGGCTGAACGAGCGGTGTACCACTATTCCCAGCAGACACAGAACAGTACACAGAATGCTATATAGTGTGGCTGAACGAGCGGTGTACTACTGTTCCCAGCAGACACAGAACAGTACACAGAATGCTATATAGTGTGGCTGAACGAGCGGTGTACCACTGTTCCCAGCAGACACAGAACAGTACACAGAATGCTATATAGTGTGGCTGAACGAGCGGTGTACTACTGTTCCCAGCAGACACAGAACAGTACACAGAATGCTATATAGTGTGGCTGAACGAGCGGTGTACTACTGTTCCCAGCAGACACAGAACAGTACACAGAATGCTATATAGTGTGGCTGAACGAGCGGTGTACCACTGTTCCCAGCAGACACAGAACAGTACACAGAATGCTATATAGTGTGGCTGAACGAGCGGTGTACTACTGTTCCCAGCAGACACAGAACAGTACACAGAATGCTATATAGTGTGGCTGAACGAGCGGTGTACTACTGTTCCCAGCAGACACAGAACAGTACACAGAATGCTATATAGTGTGGCTGAACGAGCGGTGTACCACTGTTCCCAGCAGACACAGAACAGTACACAGAATGCTATATAGTGTGGCTGAACGAGCGGTGTACTACTGTTCCCAGCAGACACAGAACAGTACACAGAATGCTATATAGTGTTGCTGAACGAGCGGTGTACTACTGTTCCCAGCAGACACAGAACAGTACACAGAATGCTATATAGTGTTGCTGAACGAGCGGTGTACTACTGTTCCCAGCAGACACAGAACAGTACACAGAATGCTATATAGTGTGGCTGAACGAGCGGTGTACTACTGTTCCCAGCAGACACAGAACAGTACACAGAATGCTATATAGTGTTGCTGAACGAGCGGTGTACTACTGTTCCCAGCAGACACAGAACAGTACACAGAATGCTATATAGTGTTGCTGAACGAGCGGTGTACTACTGTTCCCAGCAGACACAGAACAGTACACAGAATGCTATATAGTGTTGCTGAACGAGCGGTGTACTACTGTTCCCAGCAGACACAGAACAGTACACAGAATGCTATATAGTGTGGCTGAACGAGCGGTGTACCACTGTTCCCAGCAGACACAGAACAGTACACAGAATGCTATATAGTGTGGCTGAACGAGCGGTGTACCACTGTTCCCAGCAGACACAGAACAGTACACAGAATGCTATATAGTGTGGCTGAACGAGCGGTGTACCACTGTTCCCAGCAGACACAGAACAGTACACAGAATGCTATATAGTGTGGCTGAACGAGCGGTGTACTACTGTTCCCAGCAGACACAGAACAGTACACAGAATGCTATATAGTGTGGCTGAACGAGCGGTGTACTACTGTTCCCAGCAGACACAGAACAGTACACAGAATGCTATATAGTGTGGCTGAACGAGCGGTGTACCACTGTTCCCAGCAGACACAGAACAGTACACAGAATGCTATATAGTGTGGCTGAACGAGCGGTGTACTACTGTTCCCAGCAGACACAGAACAGTACACAGAATGCTATATAGTGTTGCTGAACGAGCGGTGTACTACTGTTCCCAGCAGACACAGAACAGTACACAGAATGCTATATAGTGTGGCTGAACGAGCGGTGTACTACTGTTCCCAGCAGACACAGAACAGTACACAGAATGCTATATAGTGTGGCTGAACGAGCGGTGTACTACTGTTCCCAGCAGACACAGAACAGTACACAGAATGCTATATAGTGTTGCTGAACGAGCGGTGTACTACTGTTCCCAGCAGACACAGAACAGTACACAGAATGCTATATAGTGTTGCTGAACGAGCGGTGTACTACTGTTCCCAGCAGACACAGAACAGTACACAGAATGCTATATAGTGTGGCTGAACGAGCGGTGTACCACTGTTCCCAGCAGACACAGAACAGTACACAGAATGCTATATAGTGTGGCTGAACGAGCGGTGTACCACTGTTCCCAGCAGACACAGAACAGTACACAGAATGCTATATAGTGTGGCTGAACGAGCGGTGTACCACTGTTCCCAGCAGACACAGAACAGTACACAGAATGCTATATAGTGTGGCTGAACGAGCGGTGTACTACTGTTCCCAGCAGACACAGAACAGTACACAGAATGCTATATAGTGTGGCTGAACGAGCGGTGTACTACTGTTCCCAGCAGACACAGAACAGTACACAGAATGCTATATAGTGTGGCTGAACGAGCGGTGTACTACTGTTCCCAGCAGACACAGAACAGTACACAGAATGCTATATAGTGTGGCTGAACGAGCGGTGTACTACTGTTCCCAGCAGCGACACACAATGACTGGGGGGGACCCTGGCTAGCGTGGCTGGAGCGCGAACTACCCTGCCTGCCTACCCAAAGCTAAACCCACAGACAAATGGCGGAGATATGACGTGGTTCGGGTATTTATTTACCCGAACCACGTGACAGTTCGGCCAATCAGAGCGCGTTCGGGTCCGAACCACGTGACCCGTTCGGCCAATCACAGCGCTAGCCGAACGTTCGGGGAACGTTCGGCCATGCGCTCTTAGTTCGGCCATATGGCCGAACGGTTTGGCCGAGCACCGTCAGGTGTTCGGCCGAACTCGAACATCACCCGAACAGGGTGATGTTCTGCAGAACCCGAACAGTGGCGAACACTGTTCGCCCAACACTAGCCCCACCTCACCCAGCATCCTCTGGGGACCTGACTACAGCATAAAAGGAGAGGCTGGACCCTCACTTTTCAGCAGGCTGCTGGTAGTGGCCGTCACTGTTATTTATTTTGCTAACCTATTGTAAATATGTAAATTAAATAATTAATAATAAGTATTTATTATGTTGAGCACTTTGTTACTCTATCACTAGGGCACGATTCACTCCTGACGAAGTTTCCAATTGAGGAAATGAAACATGTTGAGTTTGGTGTAGGGTTTTATTGAATACTAGTGTGAACTAGGAGGATGGTCTTTTGACCCTAAACCCCTACCTCCAGTCCACTTTTTCGCATTAATAATATATGGTCAGGTCAGCAAACTTGATTCTTTTTAATGCAACTTTATTAAAAGTTAAGTTTTATTACTTTTCTAATAGGGTATATCAAATGTTTTTGTGGTCCTAATCAGGTGTGTTTCTGTTTAGCATTTCCAGCCCTCAGCCTGTGACAATGTGACAAACAGAAGATGGCTGCCCTCATTGTATCACAGGAATAAATAATCATAAACTTTTGAAGCTGTTTGCAGCTAGATTTGCTGTGTAAACGATCTAAACTTTAGATAAGATATATAGACAAGTTACTTGTTATAGTTAGTTTTTCATCTTGGATCTGCTTTAATGCCACCAGGGAGTTTAGCGGCAGCGTCATTCAGCTCTTCCTGTGCCAAACTGAGCAGCGCCGCCACAGTATGTACTCTACACCCATGCCTTTAGGTCTTGTTCACATCATAAATTGCAATCGCTGACGCAAGCGTTTTGCGATTTTGTGTGTGAATTTTTTTTTAGCTTACCTGCGCATTGCGATTTTTTATAAAGTGCTTTTTTAAGCGCTTTTGCAGAGTGATTCTGTTTTTTCACTTCCTGAGTCAGGAAGTGAACTCTTTCAGCCTGGAAATGAATAAATACAAGGGGCTTGATTCACTAAAGGGTGCTAAGTGTTAGCACGCCCGTGAAAAGCCCCTTAGCATGCCTAAAGATAGTTTGCATGCGCTAATATGCACTCGTGTGCAAAGTTTAGCGGTGCGCTCGAAACGTCGCACAGTGCGCCGCTTCGGGCTTTCCTGGTGCAACGTTTTAGGGGCACCAGGTGCGATGTTATAGTCGCACCCAGTGCGACGTTTTGCGCACACTGCACATCGCTTAAACTTTGCGCACAATCAGTAAGAGCTTTAGACATGCAACCTACTTAGCACCCTAGTTTGCACGTTCAAAGCCTTTAGGCGTGCTAACTAAGTTAGCACGCCTTTGTAAATCGAGGCCAACATATTTACTCATGAAAGTGCTGGGGAAATCGCTATAGAAAGTGCTTTTTCAAGCACTTAGCAATTTCCCTATACCTTCCATTGAGGCGAATCGCCCTGAAAATGGTACAGGCAGCGCTTTGGGGAGCGGATCAGAATCAAACCTCTCAGATGTCAGATTTCTGCAAAGTCCTGGGCTTTGGGCGACTGCAGCCCAGGGGGCACCTGGACATTAAAAGAGGGGTTGATAGATTTTAAAGCAAATATAATTTGTGATATATAATTTGACTATTATATAGCATAACATTTTCTTACTATAATCATTTCAGGTTTTTGTGTGTATTTATTTATACCTACGCCTGGAAAAATGTTGCACATTTCCATCTCCATGGTAGCAGTTCACTGTGGAGTTGTAGTTATGATGAGGACAGTTTTAGTCCTTCTCTCAACTAGAGATGGCCCGAACGGTTCGCCGGCGAACAGTTCCCGGCGAACTTCCATGGTTCGCGATCGCGGCGAACCGGGAACTTTTCCGGAAGTTCTGTTCGCCCCCATAGTGCACCATTAGGGTCAACTTTGACCCTCTACATCACAGTCAGCAGGCACATTGTAGCCAATCAGGCTACACTCCCTGCTGGAGCCGCTCCCCCTCTTATAAAAGGCAGGCCCCGCCGGCAATTATACTCACTCGTGTGCCTGCAGTAAATAGAGAAGGGACAGCTGCTGCAGTGCAGTCTCTCTCATAGGGAAGAATTAGTTAGGCTCCTGTAGGCTTGTTAGCTTGCTCCTTGCTGATTCTTAGAAAATAGAACCCCACAACAGCTCTTTTGAGAGCTAATCTTGTTCTTGTGATCTATATTTTTTTTTCTGTGTGTCCCACTGACACTTGTGTTGCATAGACAGCCTTGATAATCCATACTGTGTGTGTGCCACTGCCAGGCCGAGCACATTCAATGACTACCTGTGTGTGTGACAGGTGCACATTGTAATACCCAGTACTGCATATACCTACTACCTGCTGTTGTTCACAGTGCACCTACCTACCTACTTGAGCGCACGCAGTGTGATATACCACTCCGTGCATACCTGTTAACTGCACCTGTGTGACTGACTGCACATTGTATTAGTCAAGCCAGTGCATACCTTTTACTTCATCCCCTCCAATATGGAAAAACAAAAGGCAGAGGCAGGCCACCTCGAACGTCTTTTCGAGGTCACGCTGTCGTGATTTTGTGCGGCCCGCGACCAAAGTACAGTGTTCAGAAGAAGGCACGTGCCATCAACCCCCAATATTGTCAGGACATAGTTGACTAATTCACACAGAACACCTTATCTTTCTCAGCTTCCGCATGGAAGCGTGACATATCTTCCTCCTCCTGCTCTAATTCTGGCACCCAACTTAACACTCAGCCGCCACCACCAAAGTGCCATCACCCCAGGGCTCAGCGGTGTGGACCTTTTTTTGTGTGTCTGCCTCAGATGAGAGCGATGCCATCTGTACTCTCTACCACCAAAAATTGAGCCGTGGAAAGACCAAGACCCGCGTAGGGACAACTACCTTACGAAGGCACATGATTACAAAGCACAAACTGCAATGGGATGACCACCTGAGGGAAAGCAGCACACAAAAGCAAATCCACACACCGCAGTGGAAGATATGCAATTATTTCTCAAAAAAGGCGATACCCAAACTGTACCGTGATGTTGAAAGACAAGTGGTGTCATCTCTGGCACACAGCGTTGGGTCAAGGGACCATCTGACCATGTGGTCTGCAAAGCACGGTCAGGCCTGCCCAAAGACTAAGTCAGTCCCCACACACAGCATCTCTGCCTGCACGCCGTGTGACTGCCTGCCCCAATACTAAGTCGCTCCCCACACAGCATTTCTGCCTGCAGGCCGCTTGACTGCCTTCTCCACCAACACCAACAGGGTCCAGGACTCCAGGCGGATTCCTGAATTTTTCTGGTGCTATACTAATTTTTCTGGTGCGTGTACATGCCTGCCTAATTTTTCTGGCTGCACTGCGGCTGCAACAACAAAACAAAAGGCATGTACATGTGCCAATTCCCCTTCGTGATCATTACCTTGCTGCGGTGAAGAGGCTTGCGTATCACAATGAAGCAATGACCGCCTGCAATATAAGTGTCAAGTGCCAAGTACCCTAGGTACACCACTGCTGAAGGTGCTGCTGCTACGACTTAGGAAACCCAAATATAAACTCCAACATTAGCACCTCATCCCCCCAGAAGATCTGCAAACATTAGTTTGTGTCTTCATTACATCCTGAATGGACTATTGTAATGCTCTCTACACCGGCCTTCTAAACAAGGACTTGTCCCACCTACAGCTGAGCTGATACAGAACACTGCTACCAGACTGTTAACCAACCCTGCCACTGCCACATAACACCAGTCCTGCACTCCCTTCACTGTCTACCTTATAACATGGAGTATGCTATTCTGGATTGGCCTACTGACATTTAAATCTCTACACTACTACAGTATAGATAGATGTCCCCAATGTCCCCAGCCTTGATTACTCACCTTCCTAGGTCTAGCGTGGAGCAACTTTTCCCACCTCAGCTCTGCCGGGCAGCCAGCCTTACACTGCCGTTAAGTTCCGGGTACTGACACTAGAGGCAGTGCGAGGCTGGAAGCCTGGCAGAGCGGAGGGGGAGTGCCGATCACTGGAGAAACATCAGGAGAGGTGAGTGTATTATTTTCTTCCTCTTCAGCCACCGCTGTGCTTCTGTGATCGCTACAATAAGCCATAGTGATCACGTGATCAGGAGCCAATCGCCATGGCTCCTGATCAGTGAGGGGAGATGTCAGCTGTCATATGACAGCTAATTCGCCCCCATTGGGTGTGCGTGATAACATCAGGAGTGGCAGGACTTCAGGGACATTACGTCCTATCAGCCACGAGACACACACAGCCACGCAGAGAACGTAATTGTAACCTCCTTAGTCCCAAAGGGGTTTAGGCTCTAAAATGTGTTGATGATGTGCTGTCCTGATAATCCTGTTTGCAGTAGAGGAGCTTCTGAGAGCTCGTGTGAGAGCTCTTGATAACCATGTGATACTCTGCCAGCTGAATACAGCCTGATTAGTAGCAGAAATGTTTACTAACTTCTCTGCCGGGAGCAGAAAAGCAGGAACAAGTTCAGATGAGTTTAGTTTGATAGTGTTATGTAACCACGGTCAACAAGCGAAGCAGGGACGTTGCTAGCCCCAAAGATCAGTGGCACATGCTCTGGATTAATTCTGGGCTACCCCGGATGTCCCCCAGACAGAGTCAGCTGTGGTACCTCAATGGTGGGCATGCTGGTAGATAAAGTGCATCAGCGATAGAGATGGCCCGAACGGTTCACATGCAAACGTATTCCTGCAAACATTGGTGGTTCACGGTAAACCGTGAACTATATGCGAGTTTGACCCGCCCCCGATATTACAGCATTAGGCTCAACTTTGACCCTCTACATCACAGTCAGCAGACACATGGTAGGCAACCAGGCTACACTCCCTCCTGGAGCCCCCCCCACCCCTCCTCCCTTATATAAGGCAGCTGCATCGTCCATTATCCTCACTTGGTGTGGCTGCAGTAATCAGAGAAGGGAGAGGTTCCTGTAGAGACATAGGGGAAGCTTAGTTATTGATGTGGGTGGGTGATCATCAGATTGCCCGCAAGGGGCAGATTGCCCGCAAGGGGCAGGTTAGGGGCTGATTGATGGGTGGCAGTGACAGGGGGTGATTGATGGGTGGCAGTGACAGGGGGTGATTGATGGGTGATTGACAGGTGATTGACAGGTGATTGACAGGTAATCAGGGGGGATAGATGCATACAGTACACAGGGGGGGCGGGGTCTGGGGGGGGGTCTGGGAGAATATGAGGGGTGGGTGGGGTGATCAGGAGGGGGCAGGGGGCAGGGGGGTGTAAAAAAAAAATAGCGTTGACAGATAGTGACAGGGAGTGATTGATGGGTGATTAGGGGGGTGATTGGGTGTAAACATGGGTCTGGAGGGTGGGCAGGGGGGGTCCTGAGGGGTGCTGTGGGTGATCTGGGGCGGGGGGGGGGGGGGGAATCAGTGTGCTTGGTGCAGACTAGGGTGGCTGCAGCCTGCCCTGGTGGTCCCTCGGACACTGGGACCACCAGGGCAGGAGGCAGCCTGTATAATACACTTTGTAAACATTACAAAGTGTATTATACACTTTGTATGCAGCGATCGTCTATTTAACATCCCGCCGGCGCTTCCGTATGGCCGGCGGGATGTTGCGGCGGGTGAGCGGCGACAGGCGAAGGATCGCGTCACGGATGACGCGATCGCTCCGCCCATGCCCCTACAAGGACCTCCGCCATTTGTCTATACGGCGGTCCTTGCGGGGTCCACTTCCCGGCCGCCATTTGTCAATACGGTGGTTGGGAAGTGGTTAAGAGAGTGGGGATGCAGTCGCAAAACAGCACAAAGGAGCTTTTTCTCAAAAGCTTGGACGCTGGTGAGGCTTCAAAAAATACAACCATGGATAAGCATGTACCCAGATCATCTGAGCAGCCAGCTAATCAATGAAGGTTTTTCAGTTGGTTTTAAGTTACCTGTTTTTGTTGGCCAGGGTTGTGCTAAAGTACCAAATTTAAAATCAGTCAATGCGCATCCACAAGTGGCATTTAATAAAATCGTGAAAGAGTTGGTTGCAGGTCGGGTGGTGGGCCCGTTTGATGACCCACCATTTAAAGACTTTAGGTTATCACCTTTGGGTGTTGTCCCCCAAAAAAACACAAAAGAATTTAGATTGATACATCACTTATCGTATCCTAAGGATGGTTCTTTAAATGATAGCATTGACAAATAGGTAGCATCAGTGTCGTATCTAACTTTTGATAGGATGCTGGATGTGATTAGAAAATTTGGTAATAACGCACTCCTGGCTAAGGCGGATATCCAGTCAGCTTTCCGCTTGTTGCCTATTTGCCCAGATGCCTTCAGCTCCTTAGGTTTTGCCTTTGATAACCAATTTTTCTATGATAAATGACTCCCAATGGGGTGCACATTATCTTTTACTTTGAAACATTTTCAAAATTTTTGGAATGGACAGTAAGACAAAAATCGCAAGAGGGCGCAGTGGTCCATTACCTTGACGACTTTATGTTTATTGGTCCAGGTGATTCCCAGATATGCCAGGCGCTGCTGCAGGTCTTTTGCGATACAATGGAGGAGTTTGATGTGCCGCTAGCGCATCAGAAGCCGGTTGGTCCGTGTACAACAATGGAATTTCTTGGTATTACTGTGGACACTGTCCGTATAGAGTTTAGACTCCCGAAGTTGAAAGTTGCTGTGCTAAAACAAATGTTGAATGGCATGCTGCAAAGGAGAAAAGCTACAGTCAAAGAAATACAGTCTCTACTAGGTCACTTGGCCTTCGCCTCTCGAATAATGCCTATGGGCAGGGTTTTTTTCGAGGAGGTTGGCTGCCATTATAGCGGGCTTGAAGTCCCCTGGCTGGCATGTATCTTTAGACCGTGAAATAAAAAAGGATTTGTTAGTGTGGCACAGTTTTCTGTTAAATTACAATGGTAGATCTTTATGGCAAAGTGAATTTGTTCTGGATGAGAATATGGAGCTGTTTACTGATGCTGCTGGTGCCATTGGCTATGGTGCTTTCTGGCAAGGAGCTTGGTCAGCTGAAAAGTGGCCACAATCTTAGATAGATGGTGGTGTCACAAAAAATATTTTGTTACTAGAATTATTTCCTGTGGTAGTAGCATTGACCATTTGGGGTAAGAACTTTGAGAATAGACGAATCCTGTTGCAGACTGACAACAGGGGAGTAATGTTCGCAATTAATTGCTTATCTTCTAAATCAGCTATGGTAGTGAAATTGTTAAGACATCTGGTGCTGTTGTGTCTGAAACTAAATGTATGGCTAAAAGCAACATTTTTACCTGGTAAACTGAATGTAATTGCAGATTCATTGTCTCAACAGCAATGGGGTACTTTCCGATCGGTAGCAGTAAATGCGGAAAAAGAGGGAGTGAGGTGCCCAGAACATCTTTGGAGAATCATTTGGTCATGATCGCTGATTTAGGGAAAAAGTCGGTTGCCCCACGGACTTGGCAGGATTACAACAGTGCTTGGTCAGCTTGGGGCAAATTCTCAGATGAGTATGATGCATCTGCATTATCTGATTCAAGTGAATTATTTCTCATATTTATTTGTCATTTAATACAACAGGGTTATTCTGTGGCTAAAGTGTCAAAAACCTTGGCAGGGATCTCATTTTTTAGAAGGCTAGTGCAGGCACCTGGTCATAACACCTATCCAGTGGTTAAGCAGGTGCTTAAAGGTTTTGTTAAAGGTGCTAGTCAGCCTGATAATAGGAGACCAATTTCTTTTGATCTGCTGAAAGAGTTGGTAGGATCACTTAGTGTGGTTTGTGTGGATTGTTATGAGGTATCTTTGTTTAAAACTGCTTTTGTTTTGGCCTTTTTTGGGGCTCTTAGAATTTTTGAAATGGTTGCTCGCACTAAGTCTTCATCTTCCCCTCTGGGAGCTAGCAATGTGCGTGTTATAGATGACAGGCTGGGTCTGTTTATACGTCGCTCCAAGATGGATCAGAAGGGGGTAGGGACTTGGTTGTCTATTGCAGCGTTGGATAGTGAAGATTGCTGTCCAGTTAGGACAGTGCTATCATTCATGAGTGTTCGGCTTCAGTCTAATTCCTTTCTGGTTCATAGGGATGGATCGGCTTTATCGGCTTTCCAGTTTTGTTCGGTTTTTAGGAGGTGCCTGGTTCATCTGGGTTTGGGAGATATGCAGTTCTCGTCCCATCCCTTCAAAATAGGAGCCGCATCTGAGGCAGCTAGGCACGGTCTTCCTGATGAGATTGTCCAACGTATTGGTCGTTGGGAATCTAATAGATTCAGGTTATACGTGAGACCCACCTCACCTGTTTATTCGTTAATGTCTTGCAGGTAAAATAATCATATGGATTGTAGGACATTCTTTTGTATATTGGGCCCAGAGGAGGGCTAGGAACAGGCCGTACTCAGAAAACCTTCTGCTAAACAAGGACGAAGCTCAAATATTTTGGCTGGGCATTCACGGTCTTCGGTGGGGAAACCTCGGTTCAGCCATTTATAAGAAATTACATGGTTGGCCGGTTCTTGACCTCCTTTTGATTCACCTAGGTGGAAATGATATTGCGAAATATAGGACAGTGGAGTTTTTGAATCGGATAAGGACGGATTTATACGATCTGGCGAGGAATTTACCAAATACAAAGTTAATATTCTCAGAAGTAATCCCAAGGCTGTCATGGTCCCTTTATACAGGGATCTAAAGTTTATGAATAAGATCCGGAAGAGGATTAACCGAGCATTGGAAAAATTCCTTCGATTGGGGGCATTTCATTTCGTCATGTGGAATTAGAAGGAGGTGAACCAGGCCTCTTTAGAATTGATAAGGTTCATGTATCATGTATAGGTGTGAGGATCCGCTCGGCTGCCTGCGCAGGCAGGCAGCTTTTTAACCACTGTTCAGGTCTGCATTCTGCAGGTCTCTGGAAGAGAGACCTTTTGTCAGTTTTGCAGCTTGCTGCTGCTGAGGAATTTGCATACGTTGGTCATGCAAATTTCCCAGCCACATCCTCTGGAGGTTTGTACTATAAATACCATGTGATATCACAGACCTGGGCTGGTCATAAGGGTTAGTCCTGTGAAACACTCCTGGAGTGTCAGCCTTGCTCATTGTTTGAAGATTAGCCTAGAGTAATTCCTGGGACTTCACTAGGCAGGTTCCCTAGTGCAGTTAGGATTGCATATCTGTTTTGTTTGTCTGTTGCGATTGTCCTGTCCCAGCGGTGGTTGACAGGAAGTCGTTCTGATCTTTGTTCTTGGAGTATAGCTGGAGCAGCGGTTGCTACCAGCTATCTCATCTGATCTGTCTTGCCTGGATCGCACTCGCCTTGCGCTAGTGCTGTGGATCCGTCTGATCTCCATCTCTCTTTCTATACTTGGATCGCACTTGCTCTGGCGGAAAGAGCAGTGGATCCAGCTCGCTCTGTTTCTATAGTTGGATCGCACTCGCTCTGGCAGAAAGAGCAGTGGATCGTATCTCTCACTTATCCCTGTTTTTGTGTATCTGTCTTGTCTGCTACGAATGCTTGCTGGAGGCTCGGTGAGGTAACCGTTAAGCAAGCGCTCGCGTCCTCTGTTTCATGTTTGTCTGTCGGTGGTTAGTAAGGCGTGCTTGTCTCTGTTGTGCTTCTCACGCGGAGACCGTGCAGAAAACGCGTTCGCTGTTGCGAATGAGTGCGGTGTTCGCGTTTAGTTAGCGTTTGTTATTTTCCTTATCTTCTCATTGTATGATTTGCTGTGCCTTTGCTACTCTCGTGCTCTGCCTTGCTGTAGCCTTGTGTCACCTCTGGCAATCGCCTCTCTCGCGATTGCGTTCCTACATCATATCTGCTGTTGTGTGTGCACCATCGCGGGTTGGCGACTAGATTGGGGCACATACATACATTCTATCCCTGTGCTCATTCTCTTTCGCAATCGCTTCTCTTGCGATTGCGTTCTCACTCGGTTTCCTCTGTTGTGTGTCCGCCGTCGCAGGTTGGCGGCTAGATTGCTGGACATACATACATTCCTCATCTGTGCTTATTCGGTCTTGTGTCGCTGTTAGCAACCGCCATCTCTGGCGATTGTCTTCTCACTTTATCTTCCCGGTTGTGTGTTCATCGTCGCATGGTGGCGACTAGATTGATGGACACACATACCCTCTGTCGCTTTGATCTCTCTCTTTCAGGGCTATCTTGCCCTGCGTTTCTTCCCTTCGTGCAATTCCTGTCTGGCGTCTGTGGCAGGGCAGAGGAGCTGTTCCTCTGCACTCCACAGCTCCACCTGCCGACAGGAATTTCCCTCTACAGGTGCGTTGCACCTTTTGCTGGGTTCCCGCAAATTATACACTTGTGGAGGATTTCCGCAGTGTCAGCGCACGTCCTGTGCGCTGACCATGGAGAGAACTCCACAACCGTTACAATAGGTTTAGACATATTCAATATGAACTTGAATACGGCTATTGAAAAGGCCGCGGTTGTGGGATTGGGGCCAGCCTAGAGGCAAGGCTGGCTGTTGGAAATGGCACCCAGGTTTGGGTGGTCATTTGTGCTATCTGAAGAAAATTACTGATTTGTTATTACAATGTAGTTCATTTAATTGATAGTTTTGATTAAAGATTTAATATTTGATTTTGATTATAATAAAGAGACTCTTGGAATTTAAACCCCAATAAAAATGACCGCTGCCTTAATCCACTTTTGGTTGTTGTCTTTATTGTAGTTAAGAGGGGTTACTGGGCAAATACATTCCCATGCAAATTCTCACACAGCTGAATGGTAATCAAGCAATGTTGTTGATTGAAAGCTGCAAGCTGACTGTGAATGGAAAGGACTCTCATTACAAAATGCATGCCAAATTATGCAACCACATGCATGTAAGAAATCCACAGCTGTCTGGCTGCAGTTCAACTGCTAACTGATAACATCCTGAGCTACTCTGAACTGCAGAGTGACTGCAGATGGCAATAGAGACTCATTGCGAATGCAATCAAAACTAAGCAACCAAATGCAGGCAGAAAAACTGCTCGGCTGCAGCTCCACTGCAACCAACAGGAGGGATCCTTATACCAGTGCATTATTATTTCACTGTATTCTGATAGTACTATTGCATTTCTCTGTGTGTGACACTCCACAGCCCACTGACATCCAGACCTGGCCAGAAACCGTCTTTGTAGGTTATAAAATTCGCCTGCCCATTGAAGTCTATGGCGGTTAGCCAGATTCGCATGTTCGCGAACATTTGCAGAATTTCGTGTTCGCCGTTCGTGAACGGAAAATTCCATGTTTGCAACATCTTTAGTCACCACTGTAGCAGGAGGTGTGTGTGTGTGTGTGTGTGTGTGCGTGCGTGCGTGCGTGCGCGTGTGTGTGTGTGTCGCGATCACTCGAAAACTGCTTGACCGATTTGAACGAAACTTGGTATACAGATCCCTTACTACCTGGGATGACATGTTCTGGGGGTCTCGCGGCCCCCCTGCACACCTGGGCGGAGCAAAAACAGCAAATCAGATTTCACCCATTCAAGTCAATAGAAAAAATGTAAAAGGCTGCCATTCTCAGAGTAATCAAGCCAGAGTCCCCACACTTGGCACAGTTGGTCACTTGGTGACCGAGGTTACAAATCCAGGAAAAGCGTGCGGAGCATAAGACAGCCAATCAAAATTCAGCCATTCATTTTAAATGGGAAAATGTAAACTGCAGCCATTCTTACACTGTTAATCGCAGGGTTCTCAAACTTGCCACACTTGGTCACTGGGTGAATAAGATAAAGATTTAGGAAAGTGGGTGGAGCCTACAACAGCCAATCAAAATTCACCTATTGCGTTTAAAGGGGAATATTTAAACTGCTGCCATTCTTACACTGTTTATGGCAGAGGCTTCAGACTTGCTGCAGTCAGTCATTGGATGACTGGGGTCCAAATTCACTAAAGGGGCAGGGCCACAAACAGCCAGTTAGATTTCTTTGCTGGATAAACTGCTTCCATTCACACATTTTTGATGCCAAGAACCTGAAAGCTCACAAAATTGGTCATTGAGTGACTGTGTGACAAGGTTACACAAAGTGGGCGGAGCCAAAAACAAACTTTACTGTGAAAATATAAAGTGCAGCCATTCTTATTCTGTTAATGACAGGGTTGTCAAATTTTGCTCAGTTGGTCATTGGGTGAATGAGATTAAGATTGTGGAAAGTGGGTGGAGCCTACAACAGGCAATCAAAATTCAACTTTTGGTTTTCAAAGGGAATATTTAAACTGCTACCATTCTTATACTGTTAATAGCAGATGCCTCAACCCTGGTACAGTTAGTCACTGGGTGACTGGGGTTCAAATTCAGAAAGGGGCGGAGCCACAAACAGCCAATCAGATATACAAAGTATTGATACCAAGGACCCCAAAGCTGATAAACTTGGTAATTGAGTGACTATATGTCAAGGTTACAAAAAGTGGGCGGTGCCAGAAATTTAATTTTTTACATGGCAGGGTTCCCAAACTTGACACAATTGGCCACTGGGTGCCTGGGATTATTATTCAGAAATGTGGGTGGAGCCTACAACAGCCAATCAAAATTCACCTATTGATTTTCATGGGGAATATTTACACTGTTAATGGCAGAGGCCTCAAACCTGATACAGTCAGAAATTGGGTGACTGGGGACCAAATTCACTAAAGGGGGTGGAGCCACAAACAGCCAATCATATTTGTTACATTGATTTCAGCCATTCTGTTATTGGCAGGGTTCTCAAACGTGACACAGTTGGCCACTGGGTGACTTGGATTAATATTCAGGAAAGTGGGTGGAGCGTACAGCAGCCAATCAAAATTCATCTTTTGATTTTCAAGGGGAATATTTACATTGCTGCCATTCTTGCACTGTTAATGGCACAGATTAATATACAGATAAGTGGCTGGAGCCTAAAAAAAACCCAATTAGAATTCACCAGTTGATTTTCAAGGAATATTAAAATTGCTGCCATTCTTGGACTGTTAATGGCACAAGCCTCAAACATGATACAGTTGGTCATTGGGTCACTGGGGTTCAAATTCAGAAAAGGGGATAGAGCAGGCATGGGCAAACTTGGCCCTCCAGCTGTTGAGGAACTACAAGTCCCACAATGCATTGCAGGAGTCTGACAGCCACAGTCATGACTCATAAAGGCAAATGCATTGTGGGATTTGTAGTTCCTTAACAGCTGGAGGGCCAAGTTTGCCTATACCTGGGATAGAGCCACAAACAGCCAATCAGATGTGTTTCATTTCACTGGGAAAATACAAATTATTGATGCCAAGAACCCAAAGCTCACAAACATGGTCATTGAGTGACTGTGTGTCCAGGTTAGAAAAAATGGGCGGAGCCAAAACCAAATTTCACTGGGAAAATGTAAACTGCAGCCCTTCTTCACTGTTAATGGCAGGGATCTCAAACTTTGCCAAGATGGTCACTGGGTGACTAAGATTAATATGCAGGGAAGTGGGTGGAGCCTATCATAGCCAATCACAATTCACCTGTTGATTTTCAAGAGGAATATTTAAATCGCTGCCATTTTTACACTGGTAATAGCAGATGCCTTAAACCTGCTATAGTTGGTTATTGGGTGACTGGGATTCAAATGTCGGAGAGGGGCGCAGCCACAAACAGCCAATCTGATTTGTTTAATTTCTATGGGAATATACAAATTATTGATGCCAAAGACCCCAAAGCTCACAAACTTGGTCATTGAGTGTTCGGGCATTAGGGTTAGAAAAAGTGGGCGGAGCCAAAACTGGTCAAATACATACACGGGCAGGCAGTTCCAGGTGATTAGTGGGCGGAGACAAATACAAACTTCACTGGAAAAAATGTATACTGCAGCCATTCTTACACTGTTAATGGCAGGGTTCTCAAACTTTGCACAGTTGGTCATTGGGTGACTGGGTTTGATATTCAGAAAAGTGGGTGGAGCCTACAAAAGTGAATCAAACTTCACCTATTGCTTCTCAAGGAGAATATTTAATTGCTGCCATTCTTGCACTGTTAATGGCACAGGCCTCAAACCTGCTACAGTTGGTCATTGGGTGACTGGGGTCAAATTCAGGAAAGGGGGTGGAGCCACAAACAGCCAATCACATTTTTTTCATTTCAATGCAAATGATTGATTCCAAAGACCGCAAAGCTCACAAACTTGGTCATTGAGTAATTGTGTGTTAGGGTTAGAAAAAGTGGGTGGAGCCAACACCAGCCAAATACATTCCCGGGCAACGCCGGGCAATCAGCTAGTAAAGTAATAATATGCAGCAAAACGTAGCAAGGTTTTGGAGAAGAAACTCCTTTATGATTCTGTTCTGATTAACCACTTCACCACTGAGGGGTTTTACCCCCTGACCACCAGAGCAATTTTCACCTTTCAGCGCTCCTTCCATTCATTCGTCTATAACTTTATTATTACTTATCCCAATGAAATGAACTATATCTTGTTTTTTTCGCCACCAATTAGGCTTTCTTTAGGTGGGACATTATGCCAAGAATTATTTTATTCTAAATGTGTTTTAATGGGGAAATAGGAAAAAATGTGGGAAAAAAATATTATTTTTCAGTTTTCGGCCATTATAGTTTTTAAATAAAGCATGCTACTGTAATTAAAACCCATGAAATGTATTAACCCATTTGTCCCGGTTATAAAACCATTTAAATTATGTCCCTATCACAATGTTTGGCGACAATATTTTATTTGGAAATAAAGGTGCATTTTTTTCAGTTTTGCATCCATCCCTAATTACAAGCCCGCAGTTTATAAAGTAACAGTGTTATACCCTCTTGACATAAATATTTAAAAAGTTCAGTCCCTAAGGTAACTATTTATGTTTTTTTTTTTTATTGTATTTTTTTTTTTTTAATTACAAAAAAAAAATAAAAATTGGGGAGTGTGGGAGGTAATGAGTTAATTTATTGTGTAAATGTAATGTTTGTATATGTAAAATGCTTTTAGGGTGTAGTTTACTATTTGGCCACAAGATGGCCACAGAGTGTTTGTTTACATGCGACCTGTAAGCGTCCGGAAGGACGCTTACAGGAAGCAGTAGGAGGCTGGGAGACTCACAATGATCTCGCTGTTTCTGAAAGAAGCAGCAGATCATTGTGGGGGCTTAGATCAACGAACGGGAATGGATTTTCCCGTTCATTGATCTCCGGGCGAGCGGGCGGCGGCGTGCACGAGTGGCGGGTGCGCGCGCACGAGCGGCGGGAGCGCGGACAGCGGCGGTAGCGCAGAAGGTACGGATTTCTCCGTCCCTGGTTTTTTAGGAGGGAAAAAAGGGGCGGAGAAATCCGTACGCGTGGGGGTAAAGTGGTTAAGGTTGCTGTAATATGTATTGCTTACTGCAGACAGCTGAGTAAGGAGTTTCTAATTTGAAATGTTGTTACATTATGAAGCATATTATTATGTTATAAAAAAAAAGCAAGCGATTAAGATGAAGGTGCTGCTTCCCTGAATTAGGAAACCCAAATTTAAAAAGCAACCCTAGCACCTCATTAACACCCCCCCCCCTTCCCCAGTATATCTACCAAGTCCAAGTCCTTTTTTGGAATGCTGGTGCAGAGACCATTGCAGTAGTCCAGTCGGGATGTTTTGAAGACATGGGCCTTGATTCACTAACCGGCGCTAAGCCGGTTAGTGTGCCTTATCACTTAGTGGGCACAGACTACAGCACTAACCTTATCTGAGGTTAGTGTGCCTTATCTGAGGTTAGTGTGCCTTATCTGAGGTTAGTGTGCCTTATTTGAGTTAGTGAGCCTTATCTGAGGTTAGTGTGCCTTATCTGAGGTTAGTGTGCCTTATCTGAGGTAAGTGCGCCTTATCTGAGGTAAGTGCGCCTTATCTGAGGTTAGTGTGCCTTATCTGAGGTAAGTGCGCCTTATCTGAGGTTAGTGTGCCTTATCTGAGGTTAGTGTGCCTTATCTGAGTTAGTGTGTCTTATCTGAGGTTAGTGTGCCTTATCTGAGGTTAGTGTGTCTTATCTGAGTTAGTGTGCCTTATCTGAGGTCAGTGTGCCTTATCTGAGGTTAGTGCGCCTTATCTGAGTTAGTGTGCCTTATCTGAGGTTAGTGTGCCTTATCTGAGGTTAGAGTGTCTTATCTGAGTTAGTGTGCCTTATCTGAGGTTAGTGTGCCTTATCTGAGTTAGTGTGTCTTATCTGAGGTTAGTGTGCCTTATCTGAGTTAGTGTGTCTTATCTGAGGTCAGTGTGCCTTATCTGAGGTTAGTGTGCCTTATTTGAACTAGTGCCCCTTAAGTAGCTTTGTGCACACTAAAAGATGCACAAAGCTACATCGCGAACAACAACGATAACGTCGCACCCGCTATACTGTATATGATGCAACCATAAGGTTGCATGGGATGCGACCAGATCGGCGCATTACGCTGTGCGCGCTATGCACGGTGCAGTGCGTGGAATAGCTTTGTGCATCTTTTAGTGTGCACACAGCTACTTAAGAGGCACTAACCTCAGATAAGGCACACTAACCTCAGATAAGGCACACTAACTCAGATAAGGCACACTAACCTCGGATAAGGCACACTAACCTCAGATAAGGCACACTAACCTCAGATAAGGCACACTAACTCAGATAAGGCACACTAACCTCAGATAAGGCACACTAACCTCAGATAAGGCACACTAACCTCAGATAAGGCACACTAACTTAGATAAGGCACACTAACCTCAGATAAGGCACACTAACCTCAGATAAGGCACACTAACTCAGATAAGGCACACTAACCTCAAATAAGGCACACTAACCTCAGATAAGGCACACTAACCTCAGATAAGGCACACTAACCTCAGATAAGGCACACTAACTCAGATAAGGCACACTAACCTCAAATAAGGCACACTAACCTCAGATAAGGCACACTAACCTCAGATAAGGCACACTAACTCAGATAAGGCACACTAACCTCAGATAAGGCACACTAACTCAGATAAGGCACACTAACCTCAGATAAGGCACACTAACCTCAGATAAGGCACACTAACTCAGATAAGGCACACTAACTTAGATAAGAAAAGCAAAAGTTTGCTATTCGGGTTGGAATGCGCTTGAGATGTCTCCTAGTGCATCACTGCTGAATACATGCAAATTAACCATTGTACCCTTAGAAGCTAAACACACCTCCAGAACCGCTGGAGGAGTGTTCTGGAGGTGTGTTTAGCTTCTAAGGGTAGAATGGTTAATTTGCATATATTCAGCAGTGATGCCCTGGCAGAAATCTCAAGCTCACTCCAACCTGAATTATCACAAATTCTTTCTGTTTTAAGAAAGCAAACTTTTGTTTTTCTTAACATCTTAGTAAAGGGGCATTTAAAGGACCATTGTAGTCCCTTACACACTCCAATGAGTTCTGGGTCACCATGAGCTTGCTGGTTAGTCTGTATAACTCAGATAAGGCACACTAACCTCAGATAAGGCACACGAACTCATGCTGGGTACACACGTTGCGATTTCCCGCTCGATCCGCGGGATTGATTGGATCGATTTGATTATTTCCAGCATGTTCGATCGGGTTTTTATGGATACAGCCGTCGATTTTGCATACTTAATATGCAAAATCGACGGCTGTATCCACCGAAACCTGATCGAACATGTTGGAAATAATCAAATCGACACAATCGATCCCACGGATCGAGTGGAAAATCACAATGTGTGTACCCAGCATTAGATAAGGCACACTAACCTTAGATAAGGCACATGTTAAGAGTGATGGAATTACCTCTGTAGCGGAGAGAGCTCCCATGCCTGACGTCACCGCAGATTCCGCCGTGTCATCCCAGCCAGGCAGAGCAGGCCTTTCCAGAGTCCATCAAAGTAGGGCAGCGCTCGAGCGCACCAGGACACAGGACCTTTATGCTTTGAGGAGGCGGGTCAGCTGTCCAGCCGGTCAGATGACCGGGCGGGGATGACTTTTACCACTGATTGGCTGGAATCTGCTGGGCGGAACTTGTGAATGCTCTGTCTATATTTAAGGCTTTAACTGTCAGTGCTTCTTTGTCTGCTGTTGCGAATACTTTGTGTTAGCGCTCCGACCTTTGATAGCTGTAATCAGTAGCATTCAATACCATTGTATATTTATTTGTCTTTGAACCTTGCCTGAATTTCTGACTATTCTTTTGCCTTCTGATTCTGTACTTTGCCAATCTGATCTGTTGCCGATTTCCAGCCTGAACCTTGACCCTGATTTTGCCTCCTGATTCTGTACCTTGCCTATCCGACCTGTTGCCGACCTCGGCTTGTATTTGACTACGATTTTGCTTAACGATTCTGTACTGATGCTGACCGACCCGTTGCCGACCTTGCCTGAATGACCACTCTACTAGTGATAGTCCCTACAGCCAAGGGCTATCACATAGGAGTACTCCTGTGTTACTGTGCACCTAATACACGTGTGATCACACTCTAATTAAAGTACTGACGTTTGTGCTAGTGAGCTGTCACTGGTGAGCTTTCCGCTGATCTAACATCAGTATATTACTGTTTGCTCCAACCATTATATATCTGTATTATTTGATGATTCTGCAGATCATCAAATAATCAGATAACTGTGTTTAGCTGACACTACTGATTGTTACAGCACACTAACCTCCGATAAGGTTAGCGCTGTAGTTTCTGCCCACTAAGTGATAAGGCACACTAACCGGCTTAGCGCCGGTTAGTGAATCAAAGCCCATGTGTGAGGAAACGCGGAAAAGCCGCCGCAAGTGCTCAGAGTGAGGCGGCTGTTTCCGCGTCCAACATGGCGGCACAACGTGAAGAAACCGCCGCATGCCGCATGGGCAGAGCGGTGGAGTCCGCGTTGGATGCGACGGATTGCGCGCATAGCAATACTACTGACATTGTGGTTGGACGCGGGGAAGCCGCCGCTTGCTTGGAGAGCAGTGCGGCGGCCCCCGTGCCCGAATCAGTGGATACATTGCAAAACATGTCTGGTGTGGCTGGGACTGCTAGTCCACACAGGTTCAGAAGGACGCGTGCGCGCGCTGAGAGGCAGAGCTTATGTGACAGCCAGAGAAGAGTCAGCTGATCAAGCTGGTCAGCTGACATTTTCACCACCTTCCATTGGTCCAGCACTTAGGGGTGGCGCTGGAGAGCACTATAGTATATATACTGGGTGCTGGTCATTTCTCTGGTGTCTGGCTTTGCGATCACTACGTGGTAGCACTCAGACCTTGTCTGTTTCTGTGTTTTAGCATAGTTTCCAAAGGTGTTGATGATCAAGGAGCTCACACCTTAGCATTAGGAATATTGAACTGTATTATTTGTTATGACCTTTTGCCTGCCTGACTATTCCTCTGAACTCTGATTCTGTACCTTGCTATTTCTGAAATCCTGTTGCCAAACCCTGCTCGTTCCTGGACTCTGTATTTGCCTCCTGATTCTGTACCTTGCTATTCTGATACTCCGTTGCCAAACCCTGCCTGTTCATTGGATTCCGTATCTGTCTCCTAAATCTGTACCTTATCTGTCTGTGTGTTAACGACCTGGCTTGCCTGACCTCGAGAACTGGCCTTAACTGTTAGAGGCAGTTCCCAGACCTGTTAGTGACACCCTCTCACTGGTGTCACTCACGCTCTGTCCTTCCTACTCTCAGCCTAGCCCCTCCTCCGGGAGAGTCTGGGCCAACGGAAGGAACATACTTCTGTGCAGTACTCCTTACTGCTTCTGTACCTCCTCCTGAGGTGCAGTACTCAAAGTATTACTGTTGCACCAACACTCGCATATCTCAGGTGTCCAGAGGTTAGTAGATATATCTGATTATCGGTGATACTGCAGATCATCAATAATCGGGTAATTCTGTATTCTCGGTGATACTGCAGTTCACCGGTAATCAGACCCTCTCCGTGTTACACCGATCGTTACACCATGTCTTCAATACATCCCAACTGGACTACTGCAATGCTCTCTACACCAGCTTTCCAAAAAAGGACTTGTCCCGCCTACAGCTGATACAGAATACTGCTGTTTTTAATTTAAGGGGCGGTTGCGGACGGCCCTCCCCGACATTGGCCACGCTTGGGGGGGTCGCCTGCGCCCTCCAGCCTCCTCCTCTGGGGTGCCGATGTGGTCTCCGGGCAGTGAGAAAGCTTGGGGCCCTGCGCCCCCCCCCCCCCCCGGTTGTATGGGGGCATTGGGAAGCCTCCCCGTGGCGCTCCTGGATAGTGCTAATGAAACATGAACTAATTCCCGCAGGGCAACCGCTTTGCCGTGTTGGTTTTTGACCCTGCATAGTTTGGCATGCGAAAGCAAATGCATTTTTGCATGAGCATTGCCTCATGACTAGCCAATAAGGCCAAATTTGCAAAGCCAGATAATTCAGGTGTTCACTTGGTGTTTAACCTCCCTGGCGTACTTATTTCCCGTATACTCATACAGTTATCATATTTGCTTTTGTGTATAAGTCATATTGTCTGTTTACAAATTACGAGTTTCCATAGTGTAGTTTATCTTACCCTGAAACCTGCCATTGCATTTTTTTTCAAACTGCTTTTTTATTATATACTAGCGGACCCGCGGGGTAGCATATGCCGCACAAGAGGGTAGCGGGCAAGAAGGGGGTATTGGGCACAATGGCGGGGAGGGGGGTCGGACCCCCTCCTCCACCTGGGTCCCCCATCTGCGCTCCCCCTCCAGCTTAAGTTCAGAAGCAGCCGCCGCTATTAGTAAGAGGCAGCGGGTGGGGATGACTCACCTCTTCTGCGTTCCAGCGTGCGTTCCACTATCGTCACTTCCTGCAATGCCGCCCACTGGTATGGGGGGGCTTCGGGGGGAAGGGGAGCCAAGCCTTTCCCTCCTCCCCCCCCCCGAAGGGGCTCTTCCCCACCTTCAGTGCCCCAGGAGGAGGTGGGGGCGACGACTCCCTAGGGGGGGTTCATGGTGGCATCTGGGAGTCCCCTTTAAGAAGGGGACCCCGGGTGCCCACCCTCCTCCCAGGAGAAATGAGTATAGGGGTACAAAGTACCCCTTACCCATTTCCACAAAGGGTTAAATGAAATAAAAACACAACCACGAGAAAAGTATTTTATTATTCTAAATTAACCATAAATACTTACCTGTACAATTAAAAAAAAAATTCCCACGCCAATATCCTCGGTAAACGATCCAACGAATACAGGATCCTCTTATCTTACAATCTTCAATTAACTTGAGGAAGATCTCCGACGCCTCCCACATAGCAGAGAATGCCGGCTCCTGCTGTCTCTTCCCACCTCCTCACCTGTCACCCTCACCTAGGCTGGCACCTGGTGCACCGGGTGCCAGCCTAGGTGAGCGTGACAGGTGAAAGCAGGTGGGGAGAGACAGCAGGAGCCGGCAGCTATACGTCCTGCTCAGGATGCATTCTAAGCTATACTAACGGTTCATGAATCACCTGGTTCTTTTTAATTAATCTGTTCTTTTTTTAATGAATCGACTCTTTGTTCTTTGAAACGTTAAAATCGATTTTCTTAAAAAAGTATAAGGTCTTTTTGAATTTTTTTTCCCTCTTGTAGTCAAAATCAGAATCTTTATTTTCGCCAAGCATGACTGGGTCGTGCCCGGAATTGGGCTTGGCACGTACAGGGTACTGATACAGATACAAGTACAGATACATGATTGAACATGCCGTCAGAAGAAGCAAAAAGTCACTGCCCTCCTCTACATACCCTGCAAATTTGGTGGTTTTGCTATGTAAGGGGACTTTGCTATTAACCCCTAAAGTTGGCGGGCATTAAAGTCTATGGGCGAACCGAACTTTTTTGAAAAAAAGTTCCTGGTTCACTGCGAACGCGAACCACCCAAAGTTCCCCTGGAACCGTTCGGGCCATCTCTAACGTTTACCAGAGAATCACAACGCATGAATGCATTCTGATGAATGGAATTGCAATCACGCCTGGGAAAATTGGAGAAACACATTGCCATGTATCACAGTAGCAGGGATGCTGTTTCGGATTCTGCGGGATTCAAATTTTTGCATTTCCGCCTGAAAATCAACATTTTTTGATCGGAAGTCGGAAAATGGAAATCTGCGGTAATCTGATTTATGACAACTCTGTCATTTTAGCCCAATCACAGAATTAAGAAGCATTGGATCAATCAGAGAATGCCAAATTTTTCAGCTAAAAATTGGATTACTGCGGCAATCTTGATTTTCCAATTCTCTGATTTTTATTTTTTGTTGTTGTTGTCATTTTTCATTTTTTGCATTCTCCGATGCAAAACAAAGCAAATCAAATATTCCTTAGAAAATGGAAAACTGTGAATAAAAAAAAAAACAAAAAACAAAAAAAACCAGAGAACTTGAAAATGTCAAAATGAAAATTGTAAAAACGTAAAATCGGAAAAACGGGTAATCGGAAATCAGAAAAACAGAAAAATCAAAAATTGGCACTGGCAGAAACGGTAATTTATGCACCATCGGAAATGGCCATTTGCGGCCATCCCTCCACCTGAGTTGACCACAGCGTCAGATGGAAACGAGGCCTCCCAACAGACAAACATTCCCTAGTGATGCACCTGCCAGCAGTAAAGATGTTGCCACTTATGATAAAGTTAGAAATGTGAATCAAGGTGAGGAAAGAGTTTACAACGGACAAACCTTGCTTAAATAATTTATAAATGTATGCTGTAAAATATGAGCAATTTTAATCATTAGGTTACATTCAGAAAAGTTCCTCTTTAGTTATAGAAATAGACTCGGTTGCTCTCACAGTGCGGTATTGTGAACGTTGATACTTGAGCTACGCAGGAACTGGTTTCACCGGACAATGGTTTAATTATTCTCCCAGACGTGTACAGCCTGGTAATGTTCTGTGCCAACTCAGAAGAGAAAACACTGTAATACTGCAGACACTGCTCTAAGTAAGTAGGTTTTTTTTATACTGTAATGCTTATATACACATTAGAGACTAAAGACAACTTGTAGTGTGATCAGGAGTATCAAGAGCAACTCTGGTAATGTCATTTGTCATGTTGTGTTATCTGCGTCTTATGTTTACCAAGAGCCTGGATATCTCAGTCAGAACACCAGACTTTCAAGCTGTGGATCCAAAATTCAAGTCCCTGTGCATGTGATGCTTTGTGTGTCATTTACTGAACAACACTCATAAGCCTCCTTTTTACCACATCACTGACCCAGAGTGTATAGCATTTAAGGCATTCTGAACAAATTGACTGTGTTTATTGCATGTGTGTGTCCTGAAAGGAAGGGTGTATTGAGGCTACTATATTTATTTCCTTTTAAACAATGCTAGTTGCCTGGCAGGCCTGCTGATCCTCCATGCATCAATAGTGTCTGAATCACACACCTGAAACAAGCACAGGCAAACAAATCCAGTAAGACCTCTACTCCTGGGTTTTCCCTTTTAAAAAACACCAGTTGCCTGACTCTCCTGCTGATCCTGTGTCTCTAATACTTCTAGCCACAGCCCCTCAACAAGCATGCAGATCAGGTGATCAGGCTGAAGTCAGACTGGATTAGCTGCATGCTTGTTTCAGGTGTGTGATTTGGCCACTACTACTGCCAAATAGATCAGCAGGACTGACAGGCAACTGGTATTGTTTAAAAAGAAACATCCACATCCCTCTCAGTTAAAGTATACCCAAAATTAAAAATACACGATTCAGAAATAAAATCTATTTTTTAACTTATAATAATAAATAGCAGCTTTTTTTTCAGCTGACCTATATAGATGACCTAATCTTTATATGGAGGGGTTCTCCCAACTTAATTCCATCATTCCTAAATTACCTCAACACCAACTCGGCCGGCCTACAGTTCACCTCCCACTCAGACTCATCCTCTATAGAATTTCTAGATCTTATTCTTTACACAGATTCATCCCACATCAAAACCAAAACTTTCTTCAAACCCGTAGACGCCAACAACTACATTCATTATAACAGTTTCCACCACCGCCCCATGGACAAAAAATACCCCATATAGCCAATACAAGAGGATCTACCGTAATTGCACTGCTATACAACAATACAAGACCCAGTCCAAAATTCTTACCAAGAAGTTTACCGATAAATATCCCAGGAAATTATTACAAGATGCACACCATAAAGCAACAACCAACAACCCACCACAACCCAAAGCCAAAACACAGTTTACAGATATGCCCAGATTCATTACTAAGTTCAGTGCCCAACACCAGTCCATCCGTAACATCCTTAATAACAGATGGGAAATTCTCCTCCAAGACCCCCAATTACAATCCATCATCCCACCCAGACCTACCATCACATACAGGCGCGCCCCCAATCTTAGCAGTATACTGGCCCCAAGCAAACTCCGTCAGATACCATCAGGTACTAAACACAAACCCGGCACTAACACACCGGGCAGCTTCCCCTGTAAACACAAAAAATGCCTAGCCTGCCAATTCGTCATAAACACTCCGTCCTTCAGTTCACATGTTACCAAAACCGAATACCACATCAGAGAAACCATTACTTGTGAAACCAAGTACCTCATCTACGTCATTATGTGCCCGTGTAGGCTGCAGTATGTGGGCAGAACCACCCAACAAGCATGAAGTAGAATAGGACAACACAAAAGAAACATAATAAACAAATACCCCTGCACAGTGTTTCGCGTCACTTTTTCACCCACCACAAAAGCGACCCCACACTCTTCCGCATCACGTTTATCGAATCTATTCAACACAGCCGTTCCGACTCCTTTGACTCGCTCAAGAAACGGGAAATGTTTTAGATTCAAATACTCAAGACCCTAACTCCAGGGGGCCTAAATGAAGTACTTGAAAAAATCTATTAACCCACTTTACCAGCAGTAATTTTTCTCTTTTTAATCTTGTCCTCTCTTTTTAAACATTGTACGTATATATCCAAAGAAAAAGATATATGTCAATTTTTGTCCTGTTTTATCTTTTATCTCTTATCTTTTGTTTTTGACCAGTTCATATGTTCGTAACTTATGCTTTTATACAATACGTGTTATAATTTATGTTTTTATATATATATATATATATATATATATATATATATATATATATATATATATATATATATATACATAACTTCTTGTTTATATATGTACATGACATTTTTACTCTATTTTATGCTTATTTTGGTCCTACATAACAATCTGTGTGCAAATGACTTGGTATATTGTGAGTTCCGCACTCACACCACCAGGGGGCAATAGTATATCCCTGGTACTTACTGTTATCCTATCTACATCATTATATATCATCTTGTGTTTTCTAACTTGTTACACATTTATTCTTGCAACAAATTTACTCTAGATGTCGTTGTAAATATTGATTTTATTTTTTATTTTTATTGTTGTGAAATGTTAGGAAATACCTGATAAAATTTGCCTAGTGGCTGTTTTTTCCCACAAAATATGGCGGCGTCATGACCCCTCGCACCCACGTGCATGCGCACATCATCACCCAGGCCCCATTTGTCCTCCATAACCAACACGAGCCACAAACTCACAATACGCATGCGCAGTTCCCTATGCGGCGTTACGTACGCGTCACGCCGCCCACACGCACGGCGTGACATCCGCGTCATGCCGCTCTCCAACCCGCCCGCATACCGGGTCCTCTCTCACACTCTACGATCCCATTCGCCGTCACTCCCTTCCATTACCCATCTCCCGCCCACAACACACGCTGATTGGTGGAAAATCGGCTCACTACTCACGCCCCCGCCCCCCCCTCCTTCCCTCGCTCCTGACCCGGTAATCAAACTGATCCATCTACCTCATTATCCAATGTGTCTCCCTATATAAAGCCCACACGCAGGCACCACAGCACAGAGGTGCCAAGCTATCGCTTGACTCAGAGCTGGTAAGTGCTAACCATCATTTGTTGCCCTCACTCTTCCTTAACTATTGATTGCTGCAATTTGTATCACTTGCTCCTCAGTACCTTGATGTTTACTCGAGCCAGCGTTAACTATGATATATATCTCTTGTTGCCCCTACTCCTCCGAAAACTGTTCCTGTTACAGTTTGCACCAATTGTTCTCTATATCTTGATTTTCACTCTTGCTATTAGTCACCCGGCACACATCTTTAATACCTGTCCCTAGTAGAGCTATTTTCGCTCACCCCCGCTTGTCACCAGTACCATCACACCACATTGGTCATCTCCTTATACCCATCCATCACTAGGTCCTCAACACCCACACTCCTTCACGCACAATTCTGCCCCCCATACCATTTACCACACCGATTCTACATATACCATTATACCATTATAGTAGTCCATATATTATGCACCAAAATAACAAGTGTTCTCATGCCTCCTTACTCATGCCACACCTTATATTTATATACAGCTCCCTGATATGTTTTACATTTCTGTCATTTCTAGTGAGATACTCCGATTGTTCATTGTCTGATGAAGCGGGATGTTGCCCGTGAAACGCGTTGCACATTTATGTAGGAGTATGTGAATAAACTATTTTTCTACAATCAACAGCAATTTGGTCTGTTTGTGTGTGGACGGTCCACCACCACCACCTAAACCGTTTTAAACATTTTATCTTATTTTATCCTATTGGCGCCTCTGTATCTTTGCACATAAAGTTGTCCACCCTTGGTGGAAGGGTGACACACCCTCCTTTCTTCCATCTACAGAGAGCAACATCTTAGTCCTGAGTGAGGACAGGCCTAATCTCCCCACCTACATATACAGTGGTTGCCTTAGAGCAACCCAGGTTTGTAAGTATAATACTTACGATTTATATTTCCTCCATTTATACATAATATACTACACTATATTAGGCTCTCGGTCTCCATTTCTTACGGGCTGCTACTGATGATGTCACAGGGGAGGTGATCTCAGCTTGTGTGAGATTTCACATAGGCGACGCCCCTATGAGGGAGGGTAGCTGATGACAAACACACCCATGATCTAAGGCCTCCTACTAAGCTCAGAAGTAATGGCTGCCACCTGTATAACCCTAGTTATGATAAGAAAGGGATGAAAAGCATGCACTGAAATGCTCATAGGCTTGAAGGAGTGTTTATTTATCTTTGTATGTGTCAGAGTAGTGCAACTAAATATTTTGAATTAAAAAAATGTTTGGATTGGGTCCGCTTTAAGGTTCCCTTTATATTCTCTTGAGCAGTGGCTTGGTGCCTTGTTTGCTTTTCCTACATCCTTTAACTATTTAAAACCTTCTCCTTTAACAGATGGCCAACACAATACAATAGTCCAAAGTTCAGGTCTATATCAGTATCTTGTATCTGAGTAGTCATAGATGCCTCATATATCCTTCTTCCTGGAGTTAGAGCACACAGACGGAGTGCAGCTGCTAGCAAGTGTGCAACAGGATTACGCTGGCTGTGTGCGGCTGCTGCTGGCAAGTGTGCAACTTGATTATGCTCGCTGTGTGCAGCTGCTGCTGGCAAGTGTGCAACGTGATTACACTCGCTGTGTGCAGCTGCTGCCGGCAAGTGTGCAACGTGATTACGCTCGCTGTGTGCGGCTGCTGCTGGCAAGTGTGCAACGTGATTATGCTCGCTGTGTGCAGCTGCTGCTGGCAAGTGTGCAACGTGATTACGCTCGCTGTGTGCAGCTGCTGCTGGCAAGTGTGCAACGTGATTACGCTCGCTGTGTGCAACTACACACTACACAGGTTTTAATGATTAAACTAGATAAGGAAGATGCTGGGAACACGTGTCTTTCTTTCCTAGAAAATTAACGTGACTTCAGGCTGACACAGAAACATACAATTTTGATTGCCCAATTTTACAACTTCCATGTAGTATAAGGGCCAACAGATTAAAGGATACCCGAAGTGACATGTGACATGATGAGATAGACATGTATGTACAGTGCCTAGCACACAAATAACTATGTTGTGTTCCTTTTTTCCTTCCTCTGCTTGACAGAGTTAAACATCAGGTATGCAAGTGACAGTTTCGGTCCGGGTCGGGACCGGGTCGGACTGGGTCAGATTATAGCATAACCCTCACTGATAAGTAATTACAGCCATACAACACTTTCCTGTCAGTAAATGACTTCTGAGAGCAGGAAAGAGATAAAAAGGGTCAATAATTCATATACTTGAGCTCTGGCATACTGCAATGAAAGTGTCATTGAGCAGAGACAATTAAAGGAGCACTACAGCGAAAAACTGTAAAATTTAAAATATGTGCAAACATATACAAATAGGAAGTACATTTTTTCCAGAGTAAAATGAGCCATAAATTACTTTTCTCCTATGTTGCTGTCACTTACAGTAGGTAGTAGAAATCTGACAGAAGTGACAAGTTTTGAACTAGTCTTTATAGGGTATTCTCAGGGATATATTTATTTTCAAAAGCACTTAGTGAATGGCAGTTGCTTTGTCCAACTGCCAAAAAACTGTGCAGCGAGCAGGGAAGCTGGCCAGCATCATTGTTTGAATCCTTTTTAGGGAATATCTTTATAAATAATAAAAGCCTTGCTGAGAATCCCCTATGGAGAGATGGATTAGTCCAAAACCTGTCGCTTCTGTCAGATTTCTACTGCCTACTGTAAGTGACAGCAACATGGGAGAAAAGTAATTTATGGCTCATTTTACTCTGGAAAAAAATGTACTTCTTATTTGATTATGTTTGCACATATTTTAAATTTTACAATTTTTCACCATAGTGCCCCTTTAAACAGTAAAAACCTAAAAACTAGATATTAATATAAAAGAAACTGTGGGTTATCTAAGTCATTTTTAGGAGGAGGATGATAGATACAATTGTCATCCTTTTTGTCATATTTTCACTTCGGATGTCCTTTAAGATGCAGTATTTCCTGCTACTGTCTCTAGAGAGGCTCTGCGAAATAAATTTGAATTAAAGCGGTATCGTCACCATAAAAATCAAATTTCAACAGCAACTGGTCTGAGTGTATTAAGTGATAAAGATGCTAATCCTGCATTCAAAACTTTCAAAACTTTTTCTGCTGTTATGATTTGGAGTTATCACATACTTAAGGAACACTGGCCCTTTAGTAGTCGTGCCAAAGAATTGCATGCTGGGGGTTCTTTTTATCTATAATCTATTCCTCCTCTTCCCTTTATTTCCCTGCCAGCTGCTTATCTGAAACCTAATCCCCTACTCACTTGTGTTTACAAGCAAGGCTGAGGCGACTCAGCCATTGGAGGAGACAAGAAAAAAAGTAAAGGGCAGAAATGACATCACGAGTTAGCCTTAAAGCGGAATATAACCCTGCATTTCAACTTTGCTCTAAAACATTATTTACAGCATATATGCAAAAAGCATTTTTTTTTTTTACTAGACCAGCATTGGAAGGGTTAAACACAGAGGTTTTAAGTTCCGTGGAGAGATATGCAGACGTTCAGATAGTTAAATTCTATTTAGTTATATGTATATATTTAGAAATGTTACACACTCTTTGGCTGTTCTCCAACTCCTTCTCAGTGAGAGAGATGAGTCACATTCAACACTTAGATACATTTATGTAAACAAAATGTATCTATCTCAAGTTCGGATGCGTCTGCAGAAATCTCCAGGAACTTTAAAGCCCTGTGTAACCCTTCCAATGCTGGTCTAGTAAAAAAAAAATGCTGGTTGCATATAATATACTGTAAATAATGTTTTAGAGCAAAGTTGAAATGCAGGGTTATATTCCGCTTTAACTGTGGGCTAAAGACATGGCCCCCACCAGGAACAGAATTCTCGTCATTTACTATATAACATTCACTGGAATCAAAACGTGGACAGTATAATACATGTGTTATGTAAGTAGATCAAGTATTTATCTACTTATATATGTGTTTTTTTCCCCCTGGCATAGTATGGCTGATCCTACTGCTTTAAAGAGAATCTGTATTGTTAAAATCGCACAAAAGTAAACATACCAGTGCGCTAGGAGACATCTCCTATTACCCTCTGTCACAATTTCGCCGCTCCTCGCCACATTAAAAGTGGTTAAAAACAGTTTTAAAAAGTTTGTTTATAAACAAACAAAATGGCCACCAAAACAGGAAGTAGGTTGATGTACAGTATGTCTACACATAGAAAATACATCCATACACAAGCAGGCTGTATACACCCTTCCTTTTGAATCTCAAGAGATCATTTGTGTGTTTCTTTCCCCCTGCAGTTCTCATGCACTGAAGTTTCAGGCTGCTCGTTTCTTCCTGCAAACAGCTTTGCCTTTGTCTGTAATTCCTCACTATGTGAAAGCCCAGCCAGCTCAGAGGACAATTTATCCAGCTTGTAAAAGATAAGAGAGAAGAGAGAAGCTGCCCTAATCTAAATAATACACAGGCAGTGTGCATAGAGGGGCCTGGAAGGGGGAGTTCATAGCAGAACCACAACACTGAAGAACTTGGCAGCCTTCCAGACACAGGCCGACAAGTCTGACAGGGGAAAGATACATTGATTTATTACAGAGACTGTGATAGCAGAAAGTGCTGCAGTAAGCCAGAACAC
This sequence comes from Hyperolius riggenbachi, assembly GCF_040937935.1. Classification (NCBI taxonomy): domain Eukaryota; kingdom Metazoa; phylum Chordata; class Amphibia; order Anura; family Hyperoliidae; genus Hyperolius; species Hyperolius riggenbachi. The sequence goes on along the minus strand of NC_090649.1, from coordinate 43,395,881 downwards.
ATTAGAATAGCTTTTGGAACTTGTAGGATGATAAAAAACAGGATGCAATTTTTGGTACGGAGTCACTTTAAGAGCCCGTTCAAGTCAATGGAGCTGTTCCTATTGATTGCAAATTTTGCGATGTGATCCAATGTGGCCCGGGAAAAGAATTGGATGCATGCTGCAGATTCCCCCAGCACGCATCCAATTCTCATAAGTAAGAACTGGCGGCCGCATTCGTAAATAACCCGGAAGTGCCTGCAGTGGGGTTCAGAAACAATCCCTCAGGTTACAATTTATTGGGACAATGCTGTACAGACTCGTCCCTAGCCTTGAGGCTAGCCATATGTTTTGTTCCTATGGAGGGGGCGGAGGGACGAGGATTGGCTGATGAAAGAGTGGATAGCAAATAGCATGCTCGGGCATAAGGGATCATTAAGGAAGAACCAAACCAAAATTTTTTTTTAATTCAAAATATTTAGTTGCACCACTCTGACACATACAAAGATAAATAAACACCCCTTCTCTTACCATTATTGGGGTTATACAGGTGGCAGCCATTACTTTTGAGCTTAGTAGGAGGTTTTAGATCATTGGTGTGTTTGTCATCAGCTACCCTCCCTCACATGGGGCATCGTCTATGTGAAATCTCACACAAGCTGAGATCACCTCTCCGTGACATCATCAGTAGCAGCCTGTGTTTTGTTTTTGTTTTTTATCTCCTCCACCAGTCTGCTGGATTCTGTCCCGGCAATATGAAAGGAAGGGGAGGGGTTCCTCCAATAGATGTAAAATATTTTATATTTGTCATCATGCAGCTCAAAAAAAGACTGCTATTTATTATTAGAAGTTAAAAAATACATTTTATTTCTGAAATCTTGTATTTTTAATTTGGGTCCACTTTAAGAATCCAACAAGATGGATCTTTGATGATGCCTGAGAAATATCATTCAGCCTGTATGTACAACACATGACAATCGTTATCAGCTATTTCAGAAGATGTGTGTGTGTGTAGCTTGAGAATCAACTGCATTTCGAAAATCTAGTATTTCTTGCCAGTTTTAAAATACTGTTGAGTAAATTAATGATTTTTAATAATAGCTATCCTTTAAAGGGCCACTGTTACAAACCTAAAGGACACCTGAAGAAAGAGGGATATGGAGTCTGCCATATGTATTTCCTTTTCAAGGGAAGCCAAGGTGAGAGCGTTATGGAGGTTGCCATATTTATTTCCATGTAAACAATGCCAGTTGCTTGACAGTCCTTGTGACTTCTGGCATGCATAGTGTCTGAGTGAAAACCCTGAAACATGTTGAGTCAGTTGAGTCAGAGTACCTGATCTGCATATGCTTGTTCAGGGTCTATGGCTACAAGTATTAGAGACACAGGATCAGCAGGGTTGCTAGGCAACTGGTATTGGCTTAAAAGGAAATAAATATTACAGCATCCATACCCTCTCCCCGTAGCGTGGATCGGAGGGGTTGGCCCTAGAGCTGCGCAGCCGCATTTGCGGCCAGGCAGACTGCGCAGCCGCGGCCAGAGGAAGCGGCCATCTTTGGAGGGGCAGGAGAGCCCGACCCGGGCCGTGGGGTCGGGAGCCGGCCCGGGGGGATAATGAGCGGGGGGACCCGGCGGAGCGGCACGGAGGGCGCAGACGGCATCCTCCATGCCTGAAACGAAGAGGCAAGTAATTAACTTTTTTTACGCAGTTGGCCTCGTAAGTCCTTTAAACAATACCAGTTCCCTGGCTGTCCTGCTCTACCTCTAATACTGTTAGACATAGACCCTGAACAAGCATGCTTGTTTCTGGTGTAATTCAGACACTACTTCAGCCAAGAGATCAGCAAGATTGCCAGTCAACCGGTATTGTTTAATAGGAAATAAATATGGCAGCCTCCATATACTGTACCTCTCAAAAAGGTTCCCTTTAATAACATTTTAATAATGGCAGCACTTCAGGATTTGGGGGGGGGGGGGGGGGGGTTCATTCCATATCCCCTATTTCCCCTGCTTTGGCAATGCCTGTATGAATCTTGGTCATGCCAATAAAGCTATCTTTGATTTGATTTGAGGGGAATTCAACTCTCTGATGGGAATGCTGCTCTCTGAACATAAAAAAAAGAATGCAGCCATACATACATAGAAATGCTGTTTTTTTTTACAATGCCATCATATAATAAATCATACATTTCCAATAATGTTCATTTAAAGAATCAAGCAATTACTCAGAGATGAGATGGACTTGTGCAAACATAAACATTTGGGGCTTTTCATTAATAACGCTTAAAGCGGTTTAAAACTCTGACAACATTTTCAACAAAAATGTGTTTTCCTACTTTTTATGACCCATAAAATTATATTTGCTTTTGTGCACAAGTATTAATATTCATTTAGATATTATAACTTCCCAAAGTTCAGTTAATTTACTTAGAAAGCTGCTGGTGCATTTTATTTATAACTGTTGTCATTCTGTTGTAAATGCTGCCAGCAGTGATTTCTGATCTGTTTTTCACCCCAGGACTCATCAGCTGAAGTCCTGCACAGCCAGAGAATGTTTACATAAATGTATCAAGTAAAGAATGTGTACACAAGATAAGATTATGAGCAGTTCAGATGCGGGTTCTCCCTGCAGAAGAAAGAGTCAGCCCTGTGATGTAACCCTTTGAATGCTGTTTTACTAAAAAAACATTGTGTTAGTATATTATATGCTGTAAATAATCTTTTAGAGCAAAGAAGAAATTCTGGGTTATATTCCGGTTTTGTATTTGTTTTCCGAACTCCAGACCAAATTGAAGACATGTTTGACCCAGTGACCATTCTAGTGTCCATCATTGTCATCCTTTTCTTGGCCAATGTTTACAATAGCCAGAGGCAACAGAAAGGCAAGAACCTCCCTCCTGGACCCAGACCTCTACCCATCATTGGGAGTATTCACCTCATGGACCTGAGGAAACCACATAAAACATTTATTGAGGTAATACATTATTTGCCTTAAAGGACATTCAAGGTGAAAATAAACTGATTAGATAAAAAGTTGTATCTATCCTCCTTTTAATTTCTTTTTTAGATATCCCACAGTTTTATTTTATATTTAACCACTTCAGGACCACAGGTTTACACCTCCCCTAGTGACCAGGCGATTTTTTACAATTCAGTACTCTGCAGCTTTAAAAGCTCGCTGCAGAGCCATACTACTGAGCACACAAATGAACCCCCTCCCCCCTTTTCTTGCCAACAGCAGAACTTTCTGTTGGTGGCATCTGATTGCTGCTGCAACATTTTTATTTTTTTTCGTCCTTTTTTTGAATAATAATATCATTATTATTATAATGATATTATTATTCAAAAAAAGGACGAAAAAATCATTGTGATCGGCTTTCATAGGCATTAGCCTATGAGAGGCAATCATCTTTCGGGCCAATCAAGTACAGCGCTGCAAGAGATCACAGTGCTGTACATGTAAATAATGGCTTTACAGCCTAATAACAGCCGTTACACAGCCTGTCAGCCGTGATCGTGGCTAGCAGGCTGAACACCGAGCTCCAATCCGTGTCACAGCAGGGGGCGCATTCCCTGCAAATCCCCGCCCACCTCTCCTGACGCCTTTTGGCATTAGGCGGTCCTGGGGCTGCCACCTTCCCGATGCCTATCGGTGTTAGGTGGACGGGAAGGGGTTAAATCTACTTTTTATTTTTTGGACGGTTTCATCGTCTCTGCTCAATGACACATTTGTTGAAGTATGCAAGTATGCCAGAGCTCAAATCTATGAACTATTGATCCCTTTTTTATCTTTTTCCTGCTCTCAGAAACCATTTTCTGCCAGGAAAGTGTTTTATGACTGTCATTCTTTATCAGTGAGGATCACAATATAGTTTGACCAGGTCTCGACCAGGACCAGGTTCCAGCTGCACAAATACTGTCACTTGCATTCCTGGTATTTAACTTTTTTAGGCAGAGAAAGAAAAAAAAAGGAGCACAGCATAGTTATTTGTGTGCTAGGCACTGTACGTACTGTACACATGTCTATTTCATCATGTCACGTCAGTGACAGCAAGGCAAAGCAGCAGAAAGGTTCGCAGCAAACTGGCTCTGGTTGATGTAAAATAAAAACTTTATTAAAGCATTAAGTTTTTTTTTCTTATTTTCTTTATTCAGCTTCCTTTTAAAATGTATATACTAAAAAAAAAAAAAAAAAAAATAATTTGTCTAGGAAAAATAAAAATATAGATCATTTAGGTGTGATAAGTAGTGATAAAGTTATTGCCAAAGTAAAATCGCAATCACAGAACATGCAGCTTTTTGGGAGGATTTGCGCGTTAATGTAAAGTATCCAATACTTTACATTAATGCGCAAATGCTCCCAAAATGCTGCATTTCGCTCATGAATCACTACACATAGCGATTTATGTGCGATTTTAAATTACTGCAAACTGTAAAGAAAATTATAATAAATTGAAAGGACCAATCAGAATTAAAATCGTTAATTGCAAATCGCTACAAAATCGCTGGCAAAAAGCTTACACTTATAAAATCGCTCCCAAAAGCGACAGAAAACGCTCATGAAATTGCTTATAAAACGCTAATTTAAAATACTATCCTTTGCTTTCTTGATCTCAGTAACTTGTTTTTTTCACTCTCCTAATGATGTATTTACAGTTGTCTAAGAAATATGGTCCAATATATACTATCCAACTAGGAACATCGAAGATGGTGATCCTTTGCGGATATGACATCATAAAAGAGGCGCTGATTAACATGGCAGATGAATTCGCTGACAGACCGAAAACACCGTTGTTTTATAAGATCCAGAAAGATCACGGTAAATGTTTGTTTGTTTTTGTTGTACCCATAAAGGTAATCCAGTTCCAGTCGAAAAATTCTGCAGTCTCTCTACTTCTGAGCTCTGTGATAAGGCTAAAATTTCAGAGTTGCAGTATTGTGGTATTTCTGCTGAATTTCGCTTTCCGCATGCCAATTTCTGCATACAATGTGCTGGACACAGTCTTCCACACTGCAGGTAGGCTGTCTTTTTAAACATCACAATCAGCTGCAAACAGGTAGAATGATTCCAAGAAAACAAGCATAGGTCAATAGATGAGGACTAAATAGCAGAGGAGAGTAGTACAGTAGATCATTTAGGTTTAACCCTTTTCATAAATTGATTACCAGTTTGGAGGCGTTTCTACACCCTAATGAACGTAGATGTGCCAATTATGCTTGGCAGTTAAGAAGCCACTGTAGAAAGGCAGTAAATGCAAGGCCCCTTCTGGTTCTAGATTTTGTTGGGTGTTCTGGTTGGACCTCTGTGTGTCCTGGGCAGACCTCAGCTGGTATATACATTCAAAGGTAGGGAAGATAAGGCATCCCCTTCACCACCAGCTGATGTCTTTCCTATTACTGCCAAGACCACATCAATATTTTCTATTTCCTGTGACCTTATTTATTTATTTATTTGTTGTATTTATAAAGCGCCAACATATTACGCAGCGCTGGACATTAATTTAGGTTACAGACAATATTTAGGGGTGACAAACAGCAATATGACAATACAGGAATACAAGAAAACCAGATCACACAGCACAGTATGAGTCAAGGTAATGCTTAGTCAGCCACTGGATGGGAGCATGGAGTTAGGCAAGTTAGGTTCACTCAAATGCATAGCATGGGTGCACAGTAATAGAGGTGCATGATCAGGTAGGACACAAAAGGAGTGAGGACCCTGCCCAAAGGCTTACAATCTAGAGGGAGAGGTAGGGACACGAGAGGTAGGGGACCAGAGTTCGGCTGTGGGTTTAGAGCAATTGTGAGGGGTGGTAGGCAAGAGTGAAAAGGTGAGTTTTGAGGGCCTTCTTGAAGGTGTTGAAGGAGGGGGCTGCCCTAATGGGTGGAGGTAGGGAGTTCCATAGTGTCGGAGCGGCTCTTGAGAAGTCTTGAAGGCGTGCATGGGACTGGGTGATGCGGGGGACGGTCAGGCGAAGTTCATTGGAGGAGCGGAGTGAGCGGCTTGGTGTGTATCTCTGAGTAAGATCAGAAATGTAGGTTGGACAGGTTTTGTGGATGGATTTGTAGGTCAGACACAATATCTTGAATCTGATTCTGGACTGGATAGGAAGCCAGTGGAGGGATTCACGGAGGGGAGCCGCCCTGGTGGAGCGATGGGAGGAGTGGATAATTCTGGCAGCCGCATTCATGATGGACTGCAGTGGGGCTATTCGGGTCTTAGGGAGTCCAGACAGAAGGGCATTGCAGTAGTCGAGGCAGGAAATTATGAGGGCATGGATGAGGAGTTTGGTGGTGGCAGGGGTCAGGAAAGGGCGAATCTTACAGATGTTACGAAGGTGGAAGTTGCAGGACTTTGTGAGGTTTTGGATGTGGGGAGTGAAGGAGAGTGCGGAGTCCAGGGTGACACCCAGACAGCGGGCTTGAGAGGTAGGGTGAATAGTAGTGTGGTTAACAGTGACCTGCACATCTGGGAGGTCCAGGGATGACCGGGGTGGGAAGATCATAAATTCCGTTTTGTCTAGATTTAGTTTTAGGAACCTAGCGGACATCCAGGAGGAGATGGCAGATAGGCAGGAGGAGACCTTGTCCATGGTAGTGGTGGATATGTCAGGGGTGTGGAGATAGATTTGGGTGTCATCTGCATACAGATGATAGTTAAAACCCATGGAGGAGATAACCTTGCCAATGGAGGATGTGTATAGGGAGAACAGTAGGGGGCCAAGGACCGAGCCTTGGGGGACTCCCACTGAGAGGTGGTTGGGGGTGGACGAGGACTCATTGAAGGAGGTCGTGAAGGAGCGGTTGGAGAGGTAGGATGAAAGCCAGGTCAGGGCGAGATCGTGAATGCCCATGGATTGAAGGGACTGGAGGAGTAGGGGATGATCTACTGTATCAAAAGCTGCTGAAAGGTCAAGGAGGAGGCTACTATACTCTAATATTAGATGGTGTAAAGAAGCTCAGGCTTCATCTAGTGTTTTATACAGCAGAAGACACTGGCCACACTTCCAGACAGAGGCTGTACCAGAATTAACTACCTGCATAAATGTGCAGAGCTCCAGAATATGGACAACATTACACAACTTGCATTCACAGGTACAGCAAAGTAGGGCGTTAGCTTCAGCATAAAATAATATGTGCACAAATGATTCCCTACTAGACTTCCCCACGGAGATGGCAGGCCCTCACGGGGAAGACCTACTGCTAGTCTAACAATAAAAACATCATGTTTACCTAGTGCTGCTAGTCATAAATGGTATACAATTTTTTTTAAAAAAGACATCAAAAAATTGACAGTAGATCAGGAGAGAGAAAAGAGCGAGTGCACACCTATGCCTAATAACCTTGTATCCACTATCAACAGCGGTGCAACTTCCAGTTGAAAATAAGTGTCAATCACAGTAGTATTAAGGGAGTACGGGAATAAAGAATCCGGGAGCAACTCGCCATACTGTACTTCAATAAAACTTCAACCTTTAATATGTTTCTTCCATAAAATCATAAAGTAGTAAAAGACAAAAAGCAATACTTAACAATCAGGAGGCAGTATAGGATGGCGCGGAAGATGGTTTCTCGAGAAAGCCGTTATTGAGGGGTGAAATGATTGTCAACCATCCACCGCGCCATCCTATACTGCCTCCTAATTGTTAAGTATTGCTTTTTGTCTTTTACCACTTTATGATTTTATGGAAGAACCATATTAAAACAATTGACAGTGCTTATAGGCTGCAAATTCAGAGCCCCACTGAGGTTAAATACATTCAAGGCATGTATTTAGCCCCTGTGGAGATTGGTTTTCATATCATTTGCAGCCTATGAGCACGGCCAATTGTTTGATGTATTCATCTTAGGACCACAGGACATAGAAAATAGTTGATGTGGCCTTGGTAGGCTGTGGTTATGCATGTCCACATGGTAGCAAAGCTGAGTCCTCATTGACCTACCCTATGGAGTTGAGCTGCATGAGGGAGGTAAATGCTAAATGGCAGCAATGAAACATGGGATAACCATGACCTGAGCTATGGGGAGTCTCGTGACTTCTTTGTAGGCCACGTGTGATCCTGTAGTGTAAACGTAGTTCTGAAAGTTTTGTCACAAGTCTTGTGCCTTATGGAAATAATTACATGACTGTGAAATGCATTTAATCTATTTAGGTATTGTGTTTTCCAATCGGGAAAGCTGGAAGGCCATGAGAAGATTCACTCTCTCCGCCCTACGAGATTATGGGATGGGGAAGAAAGCCATAGAGGACAAGATAACTGAAGAAGCTGGGTGTTTGGTGCAGACGTTTAGATCCTATAGAGGTAAGTCACTGTGCTTTTGTCTGACTTCAACAGTTAAAAAATATCCAAAACATCCAGGCATTAAGATGTATCCAAAGAATTTGTGAGAACATATTTCACCAGTAAAAGCATGGGTTAATTCAAAAAAGATAAAATAATACTGCAACATTTTTATGTTTAGATAATTTAGCCACTTAAGGTACATGCATGATGCAATGTAATTGTTTGACAGGGCAATTGATTGGATGATATTATCAAATTGATCAGGGTTGCTCATCACGACTTTGTGATCATGGATTACCCGTGATCACGAGTATTTTTTGGCTTCAAATTCGGAACCCTTGATCAATACTGATCACGGAATCCGAATTTGCGTAAATCTGTGATTAATGCAAATTCGGGCGTGATCATGGGGTAAATCCGTGATCACAAATCCGAATGCACACGCGCAAAAACCATTGGATAACGCCATTGGGCCAATCAGAGGGCCCCCGGCCGAGGCCCTGGCAAACAATCACAGGAGGGGAGCCTGGCCCTCCCCTCCTCTATATAAGGTGGCGGCCATCTTAAGGATCTCGTCCTTGCTGTGACTTGGGGTACTGAGAGCATCTCCAGTGCTGCTGTGTCTGATAGCAAGTGCTTTTTCACTGTGAAAATAGAACATTTTGCATCCTAACCACATTCTGAACTCATTGATTATATTGCTGTATAGGCAGATAGTGATTTGAGTGTTATAGTTTTCAGTCAGCTAGTGCATCCTGTATACTGTTTGTAATGAGATAGACTCAATAATGTAAAGCGTCTATCTCATTACACTGTGCTAGGCTAGTGTTAGGTCTGTGTGCAGGCTAGGCCTGCTAGCCTAGGTAGCCTTAGCCTACTAGTCTCTGTAGATAGGTTAGGGATTAGTTAGTTGTGTAGTGTAGTTAATCATTTGTACTGTGTTCATTTAGTGTTAGACTAGCAGCTGCAGTACTAGTTAGCGCTTAGCAGGCAGCATCTGGTTGGTTATTTTCTGACTGCTGCATCTGCCTAACTGTATTGATTTTGTGACAGTCAGACAGCCTTCTAGTGTCACTGCCTGTCATTCTAGTGAGTTTAGTGGCACTGTCTGACCGTTTACATGCAGTGAAGTGAACTACCTGTCATCGTTCGTGACTTGTTGTACTGACTGAGAGACTTGTCTAGTCTACTAGTAAAAAAAAAAAAAACCCATTCAATATTTTTGTCAACCCCCCCCCCCCCCCTCTTTATTAATGGTTACACCCTTTCCCATCCTTAATATATATGGCTGGCAGAGGTACTAGAGGCATCACCAGGAGAGGCAGCGACACCACTGCCGGCAGGTCTGTGACTGGTCCACTGGCCGCACCGATTCCAGCCAGACCTCCAGCAAACCAGTGCCACCACCAGCACTCCGGTCTGCAGTAGCAGCCGCCCGCCACCACCAATTGAGTTCATGTCAACCGCAGCAGCCACCAGCCTGCCCTCGTTTTTTTCCCCAAGGACTGCAAGCAACTTGAGGGCTGTTGTTGCAGGTGGAGATCATGGGGACAGGCAAGGAGGAGTTTGAGATGGAGGAGGTTGTTGTCGGTGAACAACAACCTGATTTTGATGAGGAGGAGGAGGGGCCTGATCTAGGGGATGTTGGGGCAGAAGAGGTGGTTCAGGGCTCAGAGGAGCTGTTTGGGGAGGATGATGATGATGATGATGATGAAGAAGTGCGGGACCGTCCCTATGTGCAACAGTTTGGTGAAGGCAGCTTGGAGGAACAGAAAGTGGCTCTGGCACAGAGGCGCAGCAGCATGGCAACCAGGGGCAGGGCCAGCAGAGGACATGGAATGCAAGTGCCACAACCTGCTGCTTCAGCTGCTACCACCACTGGCACCCGCACTAGTCAACCCCCAACCAAAGGGAGAAAGCCCAGCCTTTAAGCCGGAAGGGGCGGTTCACAACCCCAATGTGGCATTTTTTTCACGTGTCCAACACGGATGAGAGCCGTGCAGTTTGCAACAACTGCAGGGCCAGCCTGAGCAGAGGTCGTGATCTGTCCAAGATGGGTACCTTATGCCTGCAGACCCACTTGCAGACCAGGCACCAGAAAGAGTACAAGGAGTTTCTGAGGCTGAAGGACAATGGCGCTAGCAGTGGTCAGAGCAAGAGACCTACTGCACAGCCTGCAGCAGCATCAGCAGCAGCATCAGCAGCAGGAGTGGGGAAACTCACTGCCCCCCTCCCCCCCCCGCGCACTCTGTCAGTCCCACCGTGATTGAGGCTGGGTTGTGCAGCCAGTTCTCAGTGGCCTCCTCTGCTCCCTCCACAGTTGTCTTCTCATCCTCCCATGCAGGCAAACGTTGCAAGACCCTGCTCAGTGAATCCTTTCCTGGTGTGACCAAGGCTCTGCCTTCCAGTCACAGGCGCATCCGGATGCTGAATGGGTTGCTTGCCCGGGCCATGTGCTTCCAGCTCCTGCCATACTCCTTTGTGCAGGAGGGGAGTGACATGAGAGCGCTCCTGCTGTATGGGATCCTGGAGTGGCGAATCCCTAGCTGCCACTACTTCTCCCTCACGGCGATCCCAGCACTGCACCAGTTTGCGTTGGTGAATGTGGCCGGTTCGCTCGATCACGACGTGAGCGAGCAGGTCCATGTCACCATGGGCTCCTGGAGCAGCCATTTCAGGACAGACCACTACCTGTCCTTCACGGCTCACTGGGTCAGCCTGGTGGAAAAGTGTAAGGAAGCAGCAGCAGCAAGTCCATCCTCAGGCACAGCAGCAGCCCAGTGGATGGTGCCATCCCGCGGGGTCATGGGAGATGCAGCAGGCTCCTCTGATCCAGGTGCCTCCTCCGGCACACCGGCCGCCATGCGTTCCCGCCTCAGCAGCAGCAGCACTGCTAAGCACTGCTGGAGATGGTCAGCCTTGGGAAGACAAACTTGACGGCAGCCAACATTCTTCTCAACCTCAGGGAGCCGGAGCAGGTGGCTGACCCCCAGAGGCCTCAGAGTTGGATTGGTGGTGTCCGACAATGCGGCCAACCTGCTGTCTGCCATCACCAGGGGACACTTGACTTGACCCACATCCCCTGTTTGGGCCACGTCCTGAACCTGGTGGTGCAGAAGTTCCTGAGCACCTACCAGGGGATGGACAATCTGTTGGAAGCGGCAAGGAAAATTGTGCGCCATTTCCGCTGCTCCACTGGTGCCTCAGAAATCTTGGCTGACCTGCAGCAGCGTCAGGGCCTGCCACAACACCGGCTTGTCATCGATGTGCCACGTTGCCGGAATTCCACCCTGGTGATTTTGGAGCGGCTGGTTGAACAGAGGAGGGCCATCATCCGGCACATCATTGACGCGAATATTTCTGGCACCACCAACCTCCAGGTCCTCACCAATGCACAGTGGGGGCAAATGCAGCAGGTGTGCTTGGTGTTGGCTCCCTTCCTGCAGGGAACCAACATGGTGAGCCAGGGACGGGCATCACTCTATGAGTGGGTGCCCATGGTTTGTCTGCTGTACAGGGTCCTGTTTGATCTGATGGAAGCGGGAGAGGAGGCCCTGACCCAGCTGGATCAGCAGCCGGATACGCGATCCATCTCTCAGGAGGACTCTGAGTTGTTGGAGGAGGAGTTGGAGGTCCCTGACCTTGATGTTGAGATGAGCGCAGCTGCAGTGGTGTGAGGGTGGAGAGGGCAGGGCAAGGCTCAGGGGCCAGAAGAGGACGATTTTGGCTCTGGGGGTGCCGATGAGGACCCTGATGTCTCTGCTGTGTCCGACCTGTTCCCCATGGCACCATACATGCTGCGGTGCCTGCACAGGGACCCCAGGGTGATCCAGATGCGTGCTCAGATGGACATCTGCATTAGCATGATCCTGGACCCACGGCTGAAGGGGAAGGTGGGTCAGTTCCTGCCTGCTGGAGACCCTGAGCAGCGAACAAGGGAGTTGCAGTGGGTCCTTGTTTGGCGATTAGAGGAAGCCTTCCCGAAGCCTTTCAACCCCATAGTCCCTGCCCATCCAGCACAGAAGCCGGTGCCTGTGGCCAGGGCCACCATCAGAAATTTTGGGGCCCCTCACACATCATCAGGCCTGGGCCCCTATCCCCCCCCCCCTTCTTCCTGGTACATATACACACAAACACTACCAGGGCTGTGGAGTCGGTACAAAAATCATCCGACTCCAACTCCTCAGTTTATGAAACCTCCGACTCCAGGTACCCAAAATTGCTCCGACTCCTCGACTCCGACTGCACAGCCCTGCACACCACACACATACATACACACACACACACTGACGCACAGACACACGCCCATACAAACACACACTACACACACAGATGCACACCACATACAGACATGCACATATACACACTGCACGCACACACACATACATACATACATACATACATACATACATACATACATACATTCACACTGCACGCGCACACACACACATACATTCACACTGCACGCGCACACACACACACATTCACACTGCACACACAACACTGCACACACACCGACTGCGACTCCAGGTACCCAAAATTGCTCCAACTCCTCGACTCCACAGCCCTGAACACTACACACACATACACACATGAGCACACACACTACATACATACATACACACTGCACATACACATACAGACGCACGCACACACACATACACACTGCACACAGACAGACGCGCACAAACTACATACACACACACACACACTGCATGCACACACACACACATATATACACACACACAGATGGGCGCACACATAGCAAATCAGCAATGTATTAATCTTCCTGAAAAAGTAATGGCAGAGGCTTGTAGCAACTAAGTTGCTGAAGGGGTTAAGTACCCCCTCCCCTTACCTCCAGAGCAGATGATGGAATGCAGAAGATAAGATCAGGTCAGGTCTGTGTGAAGAAGAGGGGGGTGATTTTGTGATTCTTGACCAGCCAGATACATCTCATCCCAGCTCATTCCTTTAACAGGAGTTAACAGAAGGCAATTACACCAAGCTTTGCTTTTTTAGTAAGGCAATTACACCAAGCTTTGCTTTTTTAGTTTGCAAATTTCCTTCTGTTTTAAGAAGGCAATTACACCAAGCTTTGCTTTTTTAGTAGGAGGGCTTTTTGGTTCCTTTCATCCCCCTATACATTCCTAGTAGTTTGGGTCACCCTGAGCTGCTTGGTTACTCTTTAACAGGAGTGACAGCTAACTTGTTACTCCCCAATTCTGCTTCCTATGGATGCCCCCCAGCTTGAGCTTCATCGTTTTCACTTCAGCGCTCTGCATATTCCCGGGATGGCTAAACTTCAAAGTCAAAGGACCCCTCCACTCTGCAGGCTGTCTCCTCAGTGCCTGACTTGAAATATACCAAGTTGTTTTGAACACTAGGAAACAGGCTCTGAGGAGACAGCCTGCAGATGAGTACAGGGTGAAGCGTAGCTGTAGCCTTCCCGATATAGGCAGAACACTGATGCTGGCTATATGATGGTGATGGGTGAGAGCCAGCGTGTTGGATGGGGGCCCGGGCGCCCCCTGAGCCCTTGGGGAATCCCAGGCCCATCACTGCAGTGATAGCTCTCCCCCCCCTGATGGCGGGCCTGCCTGCGGCCAGCAGCAGCAGGTGCTCAGAAGACCTGCTGACTCTGACTAAGGCACTCTACACGACGGTAGAGTTGCTGAGAGAGGAGTTGCCTGCAGCAGCATCCTCCTCTTAAAGTCAGAGCCAGCGCCTGACCCAGATGGTGGCAGACTATATGGGGTCCTTCAGTGGGCTCAACACCGAGGACCCTGTGGACCCCATGGAGTACTGGGTCATGCGCTTGGAGATCTGGAGGGAGCTGGCACAGTACGCCCTGGAAGTCCTGTCTTGCCCCCCTTCTAGCGTGCTGTCCAAGAGGTGCTTCAGTGTGGCTGGTGGCATGGTCACCGAAGCGCTCTCGGCTGTCCCCAGAGTCTGTGGACAGACTCACCTTCCTATAGATCAACCAGGCCTGGATTAAAGGCACTTTCCTGGCCCCTGTTGTCGGCGAGAGGGGGACATGAGGTGGCTGGGAATGTTTTTAGCAGGGATGGTCGTAGTCAGCCAACTTCGCTACGCTGGAACTACGCGTAGTTTTACGCAATTACACTTCGCCAAACTACGGCTTTGAAATCAAATATTCGCTTTGTATGCATTTCGTAGACTATGCATTAAAATACGCAATTTTGCGTAGTGCGAAGCGTAGTGTATGCGGATGCTTATGCCCGCATGCAGAAAATTTTATGCATTAATTCCTTTTTAAATGTTTATACCGGTAACTCTTCTATGCGTACATTCCCCTTTCCAATGCGTAAATTTGTAAGCATACAATCGCACGCAGAAAATTAGACGCGAGTAACGCATTTGTAGTTTACTACGCAATACACATGTTAACTACGCATAGTGGGCATAAGCTATGCGTAACAGTACTCCGCTACGCGTAAATTCATAAGCGTAGTTTTGAAACTTCACCCTTGAACTACAATGCGTAGATGCGAACTACGATATGTAAATTTGCACTGGCGAAGTTTCTGCTCATCCCTGCTTTTTAGCACACCAAGAAGAAGATGAAGGAGAAGAAGATGGTAAAGAAAAATAAACAAACAAATACAGAAAATATTATTTTTTTTTATCAATTTTTTTTATTTGCTTTATGCACCATTTACCATAAAAGAAGTTTTGGAAGCAATTTAAAGGCCATTCGTGATTACGACTTGTGATTCCGGATTCCATGCCTATCCACAAGGCGAATGCGAATTCAAATTTGTTTGCTGGTCGTGATTATGACCGAATTTAAATTTCCGCGAACCCGAATGCACTCGAATAGTAAATGGGGATATTCGAGCATCACTGAAATTGATCAAATCCAATGCAAAATCTATTTTCATTGACGTTGAACCTTCTTTTAACTAGTTATCTTAAATTGAATGTTTATATGCATCCAGTTTCAGTCTCGCTGAGTCAATCTGGAAGTCCTGTCCATTGAGTTCATGGCAGGATTTACACTTCTGAGATTGGTGAATGGGAACATGTGTTCCCTGAGTTAATCAAAGTCCAGGTATATGAATGAACATCCAATCAGGAGCCATGTTAATTCATAATAACAAGTAAAAATCAAAGTAAAAGGAATGATCAAACTGAATAGTGTTTTTAGCACTATCTTGTGGCCTGAAAGTAAAATTAATATACATTGAAAAATATTACTGTAGGCATTAATCCCTTCTAAAGGCCCCTTCCTATTTCCCTTTTTTTTATTAAATCTTCTAAATCCCACTCCCCAGTAGTTACCAAGCAGAAACACTTATTTAAAAAAAAAACAAAAAAAAAAAAACAGGGTTTTGCCTTAGGGACTTAACTTTTTGAATATGACTGTCATAAGGGTATATTACTGTTATTTTAGCAAATAAGGACTTGCAATTGTTGATAGGGTATAAAAACACTAAACAGTAAAAATCACCTGTATTTTCAACTATATTGTTGCCATACATTGTACTAGAAACATAATTTAAATGTTGTAATAGCTGGGACAATGGGCAAATAAATTGTGTGAGTTTTATCTGTAGTAGTATTGTTTATTTCCAAACTATAGAGAATGGAATTGGAGAAATAATTTTTTTTCATTTTTTTTTCTATAATAGGCATAGAAAATAAAGTAATTACTGAAAACAACCCTAATTTGTGGCACAAAAACAAGATATATCATTTATATCATTTAAGTGCGATAAGCAGTGATAAAGTTATGGGCAAATTAATTGAGTGCTGAAATGAAATGATTTCTAGGTATACCCCTACTTCTGTGTTTCAATAGCTGACTTCTATTATACCCCTGCATCTAAGCTTATGTAAAAAGTAAGATATTAGACAGCTCCTTTTCTGTCATCATCATCAGCCATTTAATTTTCTGTTCTAAAGTCTCCTTGATGGAAACTTTCAACTCTCTTACAGTCTTTTATGTGATATTTTATGTAGGCAAGTTGGTTACTCTGTGAATCACTGACTTTCAGTTTCTGGCTTCTATTTTAAGGGAAACCCTTCAACAATCAGGTCATCCTTAATGCTGCCGTGGCCAACATAATCGCCTCCATGCTGCTGAACCACAGATTTGAATATGATGATCCCATCTTACTGAAGCTCATGTTCTTAATGAATGAAAACATAAGACTCCTGGGGGAACCTATGGCCCAGGTAAGCTGTTCTTTCATTCATAGGTTTGCGATATTAAAGAGGCACTCCAGTGAAAATAATGTAATAAAGAAAAATGCTTCATTTTTACAATAATTATACATACATGATTTAGTCAGTGTCTGATTTACATTCTAACATTTATCACATGGTGACATTTTTCTGCTGGCAGGTAATGTCAGTGGAAGGAGATGCTGCTTGCTTTTTTGGCAGTTGGAAACAGCTGTAAACAGCTGTTATTCCCCACAATGCAACAAGGTTTTCCCACAACATCAGCCATACAGAGCCTCCTGATGATCTGTTTGATTAAAGGAATGGATTTCTCGTTGGAAAGGGGGTATCAGCTACTGATTGGGATGAAATTCAAATCTTAGTTACAGTTTCTCTTTAAAGAGAACCAGAGATGAAGCACCCTCTTGTATTTTACCTTATAAATCAGTGGAAACATGACAGTAAACACCTAATCTGCTCTTTGTTTCATTGTTCTCTGTTTAATCTGACTGTTATCACCTCTGATAAGAATCCCCGACTGAGCATTCAGTCTGGCTTTGCTACGGAAAAATTATAGTTGAGTCTGTCTTCTGTGGTGTCTTTTCAAGCCCAAGCCTGCCACCTGCTGGCTCTGCTATAATGACTCAGCTATAATCATTCCCGGCAAAGCCAGACTGAATGCTCAGTCCGGGATTCTTATCACAGCTGATAACAGACCCTTCTAGCAGTGAGAGAGCATGGTAAGTGTTTTCTCTAATGTTCTTACTGATATATATGGTAAAATACACAAGGGTGCTTCGTCTCTGGTTCCCTTAAGGGAAAAAGAACCCTCAATACCAGGGATGCCCACTGAGCAGATTGCAATGTACCGGTACATCGCAAAGGAATTCATGGCAGATCCTGACCGCACTAAATTTTCCATTCTGTATGCTCCTAAAATAAAAAAATGAAAAATTTGGTGTGCTCCTAAAATTGTACATAGGTAGACCATTTTGATTTGTTAATTTTTAAAGTAGCTCACAAGCTGAAAAAGTGAGAGCCCCTCTGTTCTATACAGTCATAGAAACCGAAGACTTCTGATAGAAACAAGAATGGATATTACTTTTCTGCAATAGAAACATAAGTGCAGAGTATTCAGAGCTACACATCTCTCCCTCAGTTGAATAAAAGATAGGTATTAGTTTGAAAAATATACATGATTCTATTTAAAGAGTAACTGTTAGCCCCCAAATTGAAATTTAAAACACTATTGCAATGTTTTATTTATTATATAAGTGATCCAAAAAGCCAATGTACAAGTTAAAAATCAATCTAATTTTGTTACTATCTAACCTTTTCCCCCAGCTCCGGACGCAAGCCGCATATCAGATACTGTAGCATGCAGAGCATGCCTATGTCTGGCCGACCCCCCTCTCCCCCCCAGGACCAGGTGCCAATATATTCTCCCCACCGCAGCTGACCGCTCTGACACGGAGAGAGAGCGGCAGCACTTCCAGAGCAGCACCGCAGAGCAGCCGCCGCCGAGTCACATGTGAGAGAATCACATGTGAGAGAGATGCACGGCGCTGGCTGCTCTGCGGTGCTGCTCTGGAAGTGCTGCCGCTCTCTCTCCGTGTCAGAGCGGTCAGCTGCGGTGGGGAGAATATATTGGCACCTGGTCCTGGGGGGGAGAGGGGGGTCGGCCAGACATATGCATGCTCTGCATGCTACAGTATCTGATATGCGGCTTGCGTCCGGAGCTGGGGGAAAAGGTTAGATAGTAACAAAATTAGATTGATTTTTAACTTGTACATTGGCTTTTTGGATCACTTATATAATAAATAAAACATTGCAATAGTGTTTTAAATTTCAATTTGGGGGCTAACCGTTACTCTTTAATTATTTTTGTTACTTTAGGGGCCATGCCCTATCCCATAGAGCTATATCAATTCATACCAAGCACTGATGAGGACCAACAGGTCCAAAACATGCTGTATATAAATATGTTGAATTGGCGTGGCTATTAGCAGTGCAGGATTATCCACCAGGCAACCTAGGCAGGTGCCTGGGGACTAGTGCGTGTCAATGGGCCCACCCAGGGCTAGATTTACCATAAGGCACTGTAGGCACGTGCCTACAGGCGCCTGATGGTGGAAAGGCGGCTCACTCCCCTCCCCGAGTGCTCCCCTCCCTCCTTCCCTATGCAGAGTCTTGATGAGAATGTCTGCCTCTAATACTTTTAGCCGTAGACCCTGCTCTCAGCATTCCATTGACCTCTTGCTACCCAATACTGAGGTTCCTCTAGCTACCTACTTGGGGGCACCTCTAGCTACTAAATATTGAGGGTACTTCTGGCTACCTTATTCTTAGGGCCACCTTTAGCTACCTATGATGGGCAAGGGAAGTAAGGGAGACGTGACAGCTGGGCCAGCCAGCACACTTGCAGTGCGGTTCAGTGGGGGTTTGTCGGTTCAGGGAGGGATACATCTAAGGTGCCAAAACATCTGTGCCTATAGGCTCCTGTGATGTAAATCCGGGCCTGGGCTCACCAGCCACCTTCTCTGATCCCTCTCAACTTCAGATTACCAAAAGGACCACAAGGGGGCCCCAAAACGACTACCTTGCCTAGGGCCCCATTACATCTTAATCCATATCTGGCTATTAGCTACTATACATCAGCAGGTCTGGATGTATAGCCTTGCTTCAAGGGCAGAAAGGGATGATTTGCCTATTCGGGAGAAATGCATCATGGGAAACCACATTTGCTCACACACAGCTGAATTATTGCACATACCTTCTGTTCTAAGAAGGCAAATTACATTTATTAGGGCTTCTCTGTCTGTCTGCAATACCAATCAGCCTGGGGGAAGGGGGAGGGGGTGGGAGGAGTTTGGTGGACATGGGCTGATTAACTTATGTATTGTAAAGGAGCTATCACAGAAGGCTCATACATTTCACGCTCACTCGCATAATATTATTATAAGCTATCTAATCACACCAGAAACATTATTTTACTTCCCCCCCCCCCCCTCTGAGGTCTCTCTATTAGCGAGTTAAGGGGGATTCCCTGCAGGAGGCGGCCACCAGTGGCGTCACTAGGGGGTGCGGACCGCACCAGGTGTCACCTGCAGAGGGGGTGACACCAAGCTCCAGGCTAAGGTAAAGTGGAGTAAGGCTATGTAGATATAGTCCAGGCAAGTGCTTGTTGTACTTTTCTCTCCCGCTCTTCTCCCTTCTGGCTGCTCCATGTTGAGCTGATAATGAAGTTCAGGGGCCACCAGGGCCACATGGTGATCATTTTAATATTCCCCTATAACAAGCAACGTTACTACCTAGTGAGGTTGGAGGTTCATGGGGTAAGAGGGGGTGACACCACGAGTTTGCGTACCAGGTGTCACCAACCCTAGTAATGCCTCTGGCCAGTCGGCCACCACTTGTTCAAGAAGGTAAACGAGTGGCAGCCGAGGGGGGGGGGGGGGGGGAGGGGTGTTTAGGATGATGCCACTAGGAAGACGCCGCCTGGCGCACAACATTCAGGTGGAGTCATAGGCGGACCGCCCCTGGGTAGCTAGAGGAGAGGAGGATACTAAATTTATTTAAACTCTCAGTTAGCAATTAAGCCTTGCAGCTAAGGATAATTGCCTCCTCCCTCTGGCATGTTTATACCTTACTTTATATTGTCCTGAATAGCCCAATTTTAATGATTGATATTGATTTGCATGTCAGTCAATGGCTCAACGCTCAACAAGTTGCTTTGTGTATGAGAGAGAGCACAGCATTTGGGTTCCTCTGTTGAAAAAAAAAATGAGAAAATAAATAAAAATTATCCATAACTGACCTAGGTTTGAAAAAAAAAGTACATTTATAACTTGAAATAACAATAAAGAAATAAATAATAATTAAAGAGAATCTGTGAGTTAAAAAACAAAAAAGCCCACTGATATTTACCGTGAGGTACAGACTAACCAGCAAGCTCATGGTGACCCAGAACTCATTGGAGTGTGTAAGGGACTACAATGGTCCTAAAAGCCCCCTTACTAAGATGTTAAGAAAAACAAAAATTTGCTTTCCTAAAACAGAAAGAATTTGCGATAATTCAGGTTGGAGTGAGCTCGAGATGTCTCAGACAGATGCAGACTGTGCCTTCCCCCTTCCAGTATGAATGGTGCAGATGGTGAAAATCCATTGTGGTCATATTTTCATAATTTTGTACTAACCATAGTTAATCATGTGGTTAGTGCAAAAATGTAATCACAATAAATTGTGATTTTGCAATGCAAACTTGAATCCATGTAATTTATTTTTAAATGTCCACCCCCCTAACTGGTGTGTTCTCCTCCTGCAGTCCCAAGCTTTGGAAAACTTTAGTAGTTACGGTACCACATGATATTTACCGTGGGAGGGGAAAGCCCAAGGCAACAGTGACAGTAATATTTACTGGGACACTAGTGGCTTTCCGTCTCAGGCTCCGGCAAAAATAGCCAAGGCCATTGGGTCCGCTTAGGTCGCGCCTGCGCAGTAGAGTGGACCTGGGTGGGCTCAGCTATTTCTGCCAGAGGGCAAGCCACTAGTGCACCTGTGGAGGAGCGCCAACAAGCTGACTTCAGGGGGAGCCAGCGCCAGATCCTCTCTGGTGAGGAGGACAGGGGGTACCTCTTTAGGATCCAGAGGCTTCCCCCTCATGAGCTAAGAACCCCCTAGGGGCACTTTTTCCCTTCAGGTACACTTAAAGAGCCTCTAAAGCCTCCTTAAAATCACATTTTTATTTTAAAAACCTCTTAAAGTGGAATATAACCCTGCATTTCAACTTTGCTCTAAAACATTATTTACAGCATATTATATGCAACCAGCATTTTTTTTTTTACTAGACCAGCATTGGAAGGGTTACACACAGAGCTTTAAAGTTCTGTGTAGAGAACTGCTCCCCGCAGCCGAAGTTTAGATAGATACATTTAAGTAAAGAGAATGTAACAAGTGTGGAATGTGACTCACTCTCTCTGACTGTGCAGGAGCTGGAGGACAGCCAAAGAGTGTGTAACATTCCTCACGTGTTACACTCTGTGTACTTAAATGTATCTATATAAACTTCAGCTGCGGGGAGCAGTTCTCTCCACAGAACTTTAAAGCTCTGTGTGTAACCCTTCCAATGCTGGTCTAGAAAAAAAATGCTGGTTGCATATAATATGCTGTAAATAATGTTTTAGAGCAAAGTTGAAATGCAGGGTTATATTCCGCTTTAAAGAGGAGCTGTTAGGTATAAGGTCTCAGAGAAAATAAACACATATATCAGTAGCTAAATATTGGCTGTACTTACATTATATAGGCATTTCACTGTCCACGTTTGGATTTCACAGAATTTGTATATAGTATATTCAGAGATTGATGCTCCTGACAGCTCATGGCAGGTTCCATGTTTGTCTGTCTCCTATGAAGCCAAATGTGTTGTCATGTCCTGCCTGCTTCCTGATGATTCCACTCACAGAAAAGCTCGTACTGAATAACACTACTGTGCAGTGAATATTAATTAGCCATGTGGCTAGGAACAATAGCGGACTCCTGCAGTGTACTCTGCCCGGAGATTTATCAGTGCTGTGCGCTGGACTGAGTTACATGCTGTTGTAACTTGACCCTGTAACTTCTCACTAGCAGCCGAGGGGGAGGGCCCCAGAATGCTTTGCTGTATGTTATGCGGCCTCTCGTTCTTTTAAGAGCTTGGGAATACAGAGCCTTGCTGTCAGCACACATCAAAAGTAAGGGAGATTTTTAACTTCAGTATTGCCTTTTTGGCTTGCTTCTAAACTGTTTAACACAGGAGAATAGAGGTTTAAATTAGCTTTTGCAGCCTGACAGTTACTCTTTAAAAAGAACCCAAGGTGTGTTTAAAGAATGTTATCTGCATACAGAGGCTGGATCTGTCTATACAGCCCAGCCTCTGTTGCTATCCCAAACCCCACTAAGGTCCCCCTGCACTCTGCAATCCCTCATAAATCACAGCCATGCTGTGAGGCTGTGTTTACATCTGTAGTGTCAGTCTCAGCTGCTCCCCCGCCTCCTGCATAGCTCCAGTCCCTGCCCCCGTCCCTTCCCTCCAATCAGCAGGGAGGGAAGAGATGCAGGCGGGGACTGGAGTTCTGTAGGAGGCGGGGAGAGCAGCAGACTGACACTATAGAGATAAACACAGCCAGCTCTGACAAGCTGTTTGTCAGCAGCGTGGCTGTGATTTATGAGGGATTGCAGAGTGCAGGGGGACCTTAGGGGGGTTTGGAATAGCAACAGAGGCTGGGCTGTATAGGCAGATCCAGCCTCTGTATGCAGATAATATTCTTCAAACCCACCTTGGGTTCTCTTTAAGAGTTATTTAAAATAAAAATGTGATTTTAAGGAGACTTCAGAGTCTCTTTAAATACTAATTGGCTATTGTATTTAATAGGTGGCTATTGTATTTAATAGGCTGAGTTTTCCGAATTAGTAAGGGGGGAAATGTAGCAAATTGCCCATAGAGGAAAACAATCTGTTAGGGTAAAAAAAAAATCTTTTTTTTATTTTTTTTTATTATTTTTTCTTTTTTTGATTTTTCCAGCTATACAACATGTTCCCTAGGCTTATAGACCCCCTACCCGGAGTGCACAATAAAATTGCTGAAAACGCTGAGGAGATGCACAAGTTTATGAGAGAGACGTTTACTAGGCAAAGGAAGGACCTGGATGTGAACGATCAGAGAAATATAATTGATGCCTACCTGGTAAAACAGCAAGAGGTAAGGGCTACTGAACAATGCCTAAAAGTGTTAGAGTATGTAGACACAGGGCAAGCTGGAACCAAACTTTCTCTCACCAGGTCTCATGTTTGTTATACACATCTTGATAACATTGCATTACTAATGCACATTGCACAGTGTCATCTCACCTGGCTTCTCTCTGATGTGTAGGGGAAGCCCGAATCCACTCTGTATTACCATGATGATAACCTAACAGCGCTGATAGCACAACTCTTTGGTGCCGGAATGGAGACAACTTCCACCACTCTGAGATGGGCCATCCTGATCATGATCAAATACCCGGAAGTCCAAAGTAAGAGATGTGAATGCCAACTGCTCTGCGTATATGTGCACCTCACAATCCTCTAGGTCCGTGCATGAATTGTTTTGTATTATTTCAGGATAGCACCATTTACCATCAAAAAATGCTTTTCTAGATCTCTGCAGTACTCGGTTGCAGAGATTATGTATGTTGTTGTAGCTGATATCAAATAAATCAATTTACCAGTACCTGGTCAACAGCCTGGGCCTTGGAAACTTCCTGTCTGTGTTGCCAGTGACTGTCTGTGCTGTAGACTGCAGTCTTCTCAGACAGATGCAGACTGTGCCTTCCCCCTTCCAGTATGAATGGTGCAGATGGTGAAAACCCATTGTGGTCATATTTTCATAATTTTGTACTAACCATAGTTAATCATGTGGTTAGTGCAAAAATGTAATCACAATAAATTGTGATTTTGCAATGCAAACTCGGAATCCATGTAATTTGTTTTTAATCCCTTCAATCCTTGTCTTGATCCAGTCCACCAAACGAAGTTGCGATCACAATCCTGCCTCCCCAATAGGAGCCTAGGATTTCCCTGTAAAAAAGCAGGTGATAGTGCAATACTGCCTTTTAAGAAGCACCACGTGAGTCACTTCAGTGGTGCTTCTTAAAAGGCAGTATTGCACTATCACCTGCTTTTTTACAGGGAAATCCTAGGCTCCTATTGGGGAGGCAGGATTGTGATCGCAACTTCGTTTGGTGGACTGGAATTTGTTGGAGAGTGTGTGTACTCGGTTGAAGTCTGCGGATCCCCAATACAATAATTGGTGACATTGGTGCAAATCTATATATTTATACTTATATTACTGTGGAGCGCTGTCCTTTTCTCCTCTCCTGGGAGTGATCCTTGTTGTTTAATCCTTGTCTTGAATTGAGGATTTGGCAGTTTTGTCCACCCCTAACTGGTGTGTTCTCCTCCTGCAGTCCCAAGCTTTGGAAAACTTTAGTAGATACAGTACCACATAGATGCATAGAGAACAGCAGAGAGTATTGTCCACATTTACATCAGAACTAATCACTTAATTCTTAATCTCTAACAGAAAAAGTGCAAAGTGAAATTGATCGAGTCATCGGCACAGCTCCTCCTAAACTAGAGCATAGGAAGCAGATGCCCTACACGGAAGCTGTCGTCTGTGAGGTCCAACGCTTTGGGGATATCGCTCCGACCAATCTTCCTCATGCAACCGCTCAAGATGTAACCCTACGTGGCTATTTTATCCCAAAAGTAAGTAACAAAATTTAAAAAACTGCACCACTGATTTTGGCTACACATGCAATAATTCATATTCTAGTAATTCAAAATAGATAGGGGATAGAAACATTTTTACTTGAGGGTGTTCTTGTTTTCTTTGTCCCCACTACTGATATTTATCCTCACTTCCTATCCCTGGGACTACCATCAAAATCGGTGACTTAGATTTTAAATCTGGTAGTCTGAGGGTAGGAGTAGAATTGGGAGGCAGCAATACAAGCTAGTTTGAAAAAAAAAATCTCTGAATGGGTGATTCACAGGGAATAGGAGCACCCTAGAGCAGTGTTTCTCAACATTTTATTGGTATGTACCCCTTTTAAAACCCTGTACTCACCAAGTACCCCCTAGCATGGTAAAACATTATCACACGTACCCCTTGACAAATATATATTTAATCGTAGTACATTATAATTGGTTCTAAACCATTTCCAAGCATTTACTATTGCTTTTAATTTGCTAAAATACTAATTTGGTGCTGTTTAAATAAGATTTATCATTTTCTAAAACTCTAAATTTGTTATTTTTGGTTAAGTATAATCAAGCCCGAGTACCCCCTAGAACCCTCAGAAGTACCCCCTGGGGTACGCGTACCACACGTTGAGAACCTATGCCCTAGAGCATGGCTGTGGCTACATTCAGGTGTGATATGAGGTCTATCATGAGTATAGCTGTCTCTCAAGGTCTAACAAGACCACTTTATGGCAAGGCATGTTGGCCAAGTCTATTTTTCCCCTCCTTTTTAATTCTAGACATGGTTTATGGTGCTGGATGGTGTGATTACTATTGATGCACTACACTTGACGTTGTAGGATAGTATATTAATCTATTGGGTGCCACACACGAGTTATCCCAATATAGTAGCAGATAACAGTACTGCTGTGGTGAGTATGCACAGATATACTCAGAAATACTGTGATCTTCCAGTCACATGGCTTATGGCTTTATATGTATAGATAGCACAAGTGCTATCGATCCTGCCTTCCAATACTTCCATCTAGTGAGGGAAAATGGTAACACACTGCCCACAGTACTACTATTGTGCTAGTACTGTAGCTTGCACATGATAACTATTAGAATACTACTTTTTTAACTGTGAGAAGATTCCGACTAAGTTTTTGTTTGCTAATACCCGTATTTTTTTTTTAATGTTCAGCTACAACAGTATTATCAATGCAAACGGTATGTGGGGAAGTTGCCTATTTGCAATTCCTTTTTTGTGTTTGTTTTTTACTAATTAAAAGAAAAAATATCAAACACAAAATCCAGAACAGGGAAGTCCCTAGACGTTTATTGTATGTGGGGCTATGCGTCAACATTTCTGCAAGTTTAACATGTGCTCACACTGCCTGAGCATGCTACCTAGTAGTGAGGAAATATTGCACATAAGAAATTGCCCAGCAGCACTCTAGTTATGTTAATGAAGTTATGATTAAAAAGGTAAACCCCCCCCCCCCCCCCTACATATCATGGGAAGGGGTTTTCATAAGGGAAACCTCAGACATTTTAACAAAAAGCAGATCTACTTACCCGGGGCTTTCGCCAGCCCCAGGCAGCGTATGTATCCCTTGTCACAGCTCTGCACTCAGTCAGTCTCCAGGGTCCCCTCTGTTGCAGCTGCCGACCGGGCAAGGTCGTTGCCCCTTTTTTCCTGCTACCCTAAAAACTTGTGAAAAAGTACTACCACATTTATTTTGAGTATTTTCTTGTTTGCTGGGGGTTTAAATGGCATTTTCTGACAATTACAAGCAGGGGCTTAACTAGAAATCACTGGGTCCCCTGCAAAAGTTTGGATGGGGCCCCCTCCCCCTACACACTGAACAGGTACTGTCTACAAATCTTTGTCTACAACACTTTGTTTGATTCATTATCAGTGGCTAAGTAAATGCAGTCATTAGAACAATTGTGCAGAGAGCAGAAAGCTTTTTTTCTCCTTGCCCTTAGTTGTCACTCTCTCAGTACAGGCCCCCCTGTGGCTTCTGGGCCCTCCTGCAGCTGCATCGCTTGCAGGGTCTATTGTTACGCCCCTGATGACAAGCTGTGAAGATATCACCTAGGAGAAAATTTAGGAGAAAAAGTGAATTGCATATGGGCCTACCTGGCTGACATATTATCCCCAGACCTGGCGGCAAAGTTATAACTTCATTGGTGTGCTGCTTTACTTAAAGAGACTCTGTAACAACAAAAACCTCCCCTGGGGGGTACTCACCTCGGGTGGGGGAAGCCTCCGGATCCTAATGAGGCTTCCCACGCCGTCCTCTGTCCCACGGGGGTCTCGCTGCAGCCCTCCGAACAGCCGGCGACAGAGCCGACTGTAGCTTCAATATTTACCTTTGCTGGCTCCAGCGGGGGCGCTGTGGCGACTTTCGGCACGGAAATAGACGGAAATACCCGATCTCCGTTGGGTCCGCTCTACTGCGCAGGCGCTGGAAACTTGCACCTGCGCAGTAGAGCAGACCCGACGGCGATCGGGTATTTCCGCCTACTTCGGAGCCGACAGCCGTCAGAGCGCCTGCGCAGGAGCCAGGAAGGTAAATATTACGTCACCGCTGCACGGAGGGCTGCAGCGAGACCCCTGACGGATGGAGGACGGCGTGGGAAACCTCATTAGGATCCGGAGGCTTCCCCCACCCGAGGTGAGTACCCCCCAGGGAACGTTTTGTCGTTACAGTTCCTCTTTAAATTTTCACAGGATTTAACTAATATGTAACACTGTCTGCTGCACAATGATTTTTTTACTCTACAAACTGGTTTCTCTCCAGGGCACCACCATTATGCCGGTGTTGTCTTCTGCATTAAGAGATGAAGCTTACTTCGCAAAACCTTATGAGTTTTACCCAGAACACTTTCTTGATGCAGATGGGAATTTCAAAAAGATCGAGGCCTTCATCCCCTTCTCACAAGGTAATCCATAGAAAGTCATGTTCACGGGAGTCCCGGCTGTGTCAGCCACTGATTGTAAACTATCATCTGTCAATTCTAACTGTGAATAACCTCATGATGTCATGAAGTAGGGCTATGTATTCCAGCATAATCTTGGGGTGGTAGAACCTTTGTCTTAGTGCTGCGTAAGAAGTAAGTGTTATTTAAACACTAAATAATGATCACAATTCAGTACCCTAACTTCCAGGGGCATAACTAGGGGGAAAGCAGTCCCTGCGACTGCAGGGGGGGGCACAGAGGTCTGGGGATCTGAACTACTAACCTTCCCTTTCTCTGATACCCCAGATCAGTTGTTTGTGGCTACACATGTTATGGGGTGGAGATCATGATGGCCGTGCTTTTATGACCCTTGTAAGATGGGCCTTCAGGCTGTGAGGTTCACCAAAATAGGAGGCAAGGGCAGGTTTGTGAACATTAACCTCCTTAGCGGTAACCCCGTGTGTGACACGGGGTAAGCTGCCGGAGGGTGCCGCTCAGGCCCTGCTGGGCCGATTTAAATAATGTTTTTTTTGCTGGACGCAGCTAGCACTTTGCTAGCTGCGCCAGCACCCCGATCGCCGCCGCCGCGCGCCAGATCGCCGCTATCCGGTGCGGCACGCGCCCCCCCCCCAGACCCCTGCGCTGCCTGGCCAATCAGTGCCAGGCAGCGCCAAGGGGTGGATCGGGTCTCCCAATGTCGTCCCGACATCGCTGACGTCGGTGACGTCATCCCGCCCCGTCGCCATGGCGACGGGGGAAGCCCTCCAGGAAATCTTGTTCTTTGAACGGGATTTCCTGATCGCCTATCGCCGGAGGCGATCGGCGGGGCTGGGGGGATGCCGCTGAGCAGCGGCTATCATGAAGCGAGCCCTGGGCTCGCTACATGATTTAAAAAAATAAAAATAAAAAAAAAACTGCTGCGCTGCCCCCTGGCGGTATTTTTCATACCGCCAAGGGGGTTAAGGTGGCCCCATCAAATGTTTGCTGGAGGCCCCCTGACTTGCAGTTACGCCCCTGCTAACTTCCTACTGAAAGTAAGGCATTTGTTCACAAACACAACACATCCCACTTGCCCAGTATAATAGTAAATACACATAATAACACCTAGCTTCCATTTCTAATGCAGTATAATAATGACTCAAATGCAGAGATTGGAATAAAGTTTAATTTTGGAGCCAATAAATCTTGGTTCATCATTTGCGAATTAACATGTTCTCCAAGGTTCTACAGGTTCTCAAAAAAGCTTCACTATATTAGGCCCTGTGGGTTCAGTTAAAGGGGCACTATAGCAAAAAATTGTAAAATTTAAAATATGTGCAAATATACAAATAAGAATTATGTTTTTTCCAGAGTAAAATGAGCCATACATTACTTTTCTCCTATGTTGCTGTCACTTATAATAGGTAGTAGAAATCTGACAGAAGCGACAGGTTTTGGACTAGTCCATCTCTTCATGAGGGATTCTCAGGGATTTATTTATTTTCAAAAGCACTTAGTGAATGGCAGTTGCTCTGTCCAACTGCCAAAAAACTGTGCAGCGAGCAGGGAAGCTGGCCAGCATCATTGTTTAAATCCTTTTCAGGGAATATCTTTATAAAGAATAAAAGCCTTGCTGAGAATCCCCCATGAAGAGATGGACTAGTCCAAAACCTGTCACTTCTGTCAGATTTCTACTACTTTCTGTAAGTGACAGCAAGATAGGAGAAAAGTCATTTATGGATCATTTTACTCTGGAAAAAAAACATACTTCTTATTTGTCTATGTTTGCACATATTTTAAATTTTACAATTTTTCGCCATTGTGCCTCTTTAAAGTGGACCTGAACTCAGAACTTAGAATACACAACAGCATAATAACAGCAAGACACATTTTAGTTACAGCTGATACAAATCCTAAAATAAATCTGCACAGTTTCTACTTCTTGATTCTTGGAAGCAGACATAGGGCTCGATTCACAATGCGGTGCTAACCTAGTTAGCTTGCCTAAAGGCTTTGGGCAAGCTAACTAGGGTGCTAAGTAGTTAGAACGCACAAAGCTTTAAGAAATTGAGCAAAGTTTTTCGCACAAAACTTTACGCGTGTAAAGTTTTGCGCTGTGCGGTGCGTGCGAAACGTCTCGTTAAACACTCTAAATTTAGCACGGGAACGGTGCAACGTTTCGCGTGCAGCGCTAAACTTTACGCGCATAAAGTTTTGCGCGCAAATTAGTGTGCAAAAAGCTCTTTAACATCCTTGGCGGTATGGACGAGCTTAGCCCTCCAGCGGTCATGGACGAGCTCAGCTCGTCCATGACCGCTGGAGGGCGCTGCTCATGCCCCACTGGGCCGATTTTAACAATTTTTTTTAAAACACGCAGCAAGCACTTTGCTTGTTGCGTGTTGGTCCCGATCGCCGCCGCTCGTCACCGCCGATGCGCCACTATCCGCTGTGTAACCGCCGCCCCCCCCCCCTCGCCGAGACCCCTGCGCAGCCTGGCCAATCAGTGCCAGGTAGCGCTGAGGGGTGGATCGGGACTCCATCTGACGTCACGACGGCGACGACGTCGATGATGTCATCGCGATTGTCGTCATGGCGACGGGGGAAGCCCTTTAGGAAATCCCGTTCAGAACGGGATTTCCTTACGTGGGTACGCACCGGACGCCGCAGGGATGGGGGCATCATATAGCTAGCGCTAGGCTAGCTACATGATTTAAATAAAAAAAAAATTCAAAACTGCTGCGTCGCCACCCTGGCGCAGGTAATAGAACGCCAGGGTGGTTAAGGCATGCTAAGGGGCTTTTCACAGGCGTGCTAACACTTAGCACCCTTTTGTGAATCAAGCCCATATTGTTTACAGCCTGTACATTCAAATGGGCTTATTTGCTTATCTGCCATAGACTGTCATGTGACACAGGGGAGGATCAAATTACAACTTGTGATTAGACACGATGAGGGGGAATTACACAGGCTAAACTCCTCTTAAATATATACAGGGTGCATTTCTGTTATGTTTTCCTTGTGTCCTGTGCTAGAGTTCGGATCCACTTTAACCCCGTGACTGTTAGGTATAAACCTTAAGGTGGCCACACACGATACAATAAAATGATCCGATTTTACGGCAATTCGATAAAAACGATCGGCTCTCCAGAAAAAAAACAAAAGCTTTTTCCTCATTCGACTGAAAAATCCGATCGGATTTCCCGTTTTCTTCGATTTTTAGCTATCCGGAATGCCAGATATTTTTTTTCAATCTTTCTAAAGATTGTATGGTGTGTGTTAGATTGACATTTTTTTTTAATTTACACACCCTAGCAATATTGTCAGTTTCCAATCATTTTTATCATAATTGGGGAAGAAATTGAACATACGTGTGTGGTACATTGGTCATATTTTTGAAATTTTACAAATCAGTCAGAAAAATTGATTGCAATTCATTAATTGAACAGATATTTAAAAAAATTGCATGGTGCGTGGACACCTTTAGTAATGACAGGCACATATAGTAGAATGTAGGGAATGATCCAGATGACCCTTTTATGTTATTAGTTATTCTTGTCTCAGCATCAAAAATGCTTCTTATCTCTATATATTGGTATATAACCCCACAATTGATGCTTAGCCTAGGCTATAATGTCACGCTGTCAGCCCATTGCACGCTGAAAGACCAGGGCTCATATGCAATTATTTTTTTCACCTTTTTCTCCTAGGAGATAATTTTCATCTTCTCTTTAAAGAGACTCTAACATCAAAAACATCCCCTGGGGGGTACTCACCTCGGGTGGGGGAAGCCTCCGGATCCTAATGAGGCTTCCCACGCCGTCCTCTGTCCCACGGGGGTCTCGCTGCAGCGCTCCGAACAGCCGGCGACAGACCCGACTGTCAGTTCAATATTTGCCTTTGCTGGCTCCAGCGGGGTCGCTTTTGCTGCTTTCGGCTCTGAACTACACGGAAATACCCGATCTCAGTCGGGTCCGCTCCACTGCGCAGGCGCCGGAAACTTGCGCCTGCGCAGTAGAGCAGACCCGACGGCGGTCGGGTATTTCCGCCTACTTTGGAGCCGACAGCCGTCAGAGCGCCTGCGCAGGAGCCGGTAAGGTAAATATTGATGTCATCTTTCACGGAGGGCTGCAGCGAGACCCCTGAGGGACGGAGGACGGCGTGGGAAGCCTCATTAGGATCCGGAGGCTTCCCCCACCCGAGGTGAGTACCCCCCAGGGGATGTTTAGATGTTACAGATCCTCTTTAAAGTAACATTTCAGCATTTTACAATTGAAAAAGTACTATCAAATTTATTTTGAGGATTTTCTTGTTTACTCGTGGCTTAAAGAGAACCCGAGGTGGGTTCTAAGAATGCTATTAGCACACAGAGGCTGGGTCTGCATATAATGCCCAGCCTCTGTTGCTATACTGTCTCCCCCCAGGCCCCCTCTGCGCTCTGCTGTGCCCCCATAAATCACACCGCTGTTCTGGCGACACGCAACGTGTTGCTAGCTGGCTGTTTACATCCACACTGTCACTCTCCGCCGCTCCCCCGCCTCCTCTATATCGCCGCTCCCCGCCTGCGTCCCTTCCCTCCAATCAGTGGGGAGGGAAAGGAGGCAGCCGGGAAGCAGCGATATAGAGGAGGCCCATATGCAATTAACTGTTTCTCCTAAGTTTTCTCCAACTTGATATTTCTATACCAAGTTTTCAATAAAATGTCTTTTAAACCCTCAGCCAGCCAGAAAATGCACAAAAATTATCTTGATAGTACCCTTTTTTTTTACTACTTCTGGTACTTTTTCTGTTGTGAAATTCTGAAAAGAAGTTAAAAAAAATATCACCTGGTGAAAAAGTGAATTGCATATGGGCCCAGGTGTTGTTGTTTGGGATCACTTCACAAATAAACATTCCACAGTAATGCCACTATCTGTGATAAACTAATACACGCGCACTTCTCGCCGTACAATTTTGCCTAGGCAAGGGATCTAGTCGGATCACATTGCATGCTGGGACAAATACTGCACAGTCTCCCAGAATAGCAAACACAAACAAAATCACATAAAAATAACATGCATTTGCTTTTTTTGAGGGTGTAACGGCCATGTTTTTTTTTCTTTTTTACTGGCATGTTGGCAGTTGCAGGGTGTAAGAGCAGTGGTAATTGACAATACCTGACCCAGCTAGCCCCCTGGATCAGGTAGCTTTTTTTTTTTTTTTCTTTAAAGGTCCACCTTGTTTTAGTTTAAGAATGTAAATCAGGGTGTGGAAGGAAGATTTTACAATGGGCAAAAATTGATAAATCAGATTCAAATGAATATTGTGCAAAATACACAATTTTACTCATATAGATCTATTCAGTTATGTACCTCTTTAAAAAAAATCTTTTAATTATTTTTCATGCAATGATCTTGGCGATATGAGCTGATTTCATTTTTTTGTAGGTAAAAGAAGTTGTGCTGGAGAAACTTTGGCCAAGATGGAGCTGTTCCTCTTCTTCACAACACTGCTGCAAAACTTCACCTTCCAGGCCCCTCCTGGTGCTGAAGTGGATCTCACTCCTACAATGAGCTCTACCAATGCCCCTTCACCCCATGAAGTCATTGCCATGCCTCGTAACTGAGACCTTCCAAGAGGATGTGCGCTTGAGATGCAGCTTAACCACTTCCTGCAAAATGGCCATATATAATCATTCTATTTGTGCATCATTAGTGAAAATAGGACATTTATATAAATGCATGTACACGACCTGGGAGAGCTCTCGCATGTTGCACATTTCAACAAGTAGTGATTCCAGCTTCACTGTTTTTTTGGCTGCAGTAGTGTCTGAATCACACCAGAAACAAGCATGTGACATATCCATTCAAGCTTAAAGGGACTCCGAGCTCACCCAAAAAAAGAAAGTTGTACTCACCAGGGGCTTTCTCCAGCCCAGTGCTGGTCGGGAGGTCCCACGCCGGCATCCTGGCTCCTCTCCTTCTCCCCGCTCCGGTATGGCTGACAGGCCGCAGCCCGGGCGACACTCGGTAGAGTGTCGGGCTGCAGCTTCCGCGTATGATGCGGCTGACGTCACACGCCGGCCGCCTCGCGTCATCACGGTGGCCGGCGTGAAAGTACTGCGCATGTGCGATTAAAGCGTGCATGCGCAGTACTTTCACGCCGGCCGCCGTGATGACGCGAGGCAGCCGGCGTGTGAAGTAATCCGCGTCATACGCGGAAGGAGCAGCCCGACACTCGGTCAGACTATAGCACTGATAAGAAATTACAGCCATAAAACACTTTCCTGTCAGTAAATGGCCTCTGAGGGCAGGAAAGAGAAAAAAGGCTCAATAATTCATAGATTTGAGCTCTGGCATACTTTAGTGAAGGTGTCATCACTGAGCAGAGACAATGAAATAATAAAAACTTAAAGACTAGATTTAAAAACAAAACTGTTGGAGATCTAAAAAAAACATTTTTAGGAGAAGGAGGATAGATACAATTGTTTTTCTCATCAGTTTATTTTCACCTTGGATGTCATTAAAAGGAAATATTAAGTTAAAAATAATGTGACCAGTTACTTACATGGGGTTTGTTCCAGACCCCTGACATCCTTCTGGTTCCATGCTGTCATTATGTGCTGTTCCAGGATTTCCAAACACTGGGGTGTTTATGAATGAATCTACCTTTTGCAATTACATATGGTAACCAGTTTAATTTTATAAGCTTGCAATAATATAACAAAATCCATATTTATAGTTTTAATAAATATGGTGTGGGAGGTAAACAGTTAATTTTAAATGTAAAATAATGTATTTATTTAATAAAAAATGGATGTGGGTGTAGTTTTAATATTTGGCCACAAGATGGCCACAGTCAAAAAGTCCTGGGAGCGATTGATCTCGCTTCCAGGAACCAGAATGAAGATGGGGAAACGTTTTTCTACTCAGAAAGACCGCAGCCTCTGATAAGAGGCTGCCGTTTTTTCTGCGGGGGATCTATAATCCCATTCATTGATCGCTGGGCTAACGCCCGGTGGGAGCAAGCGCAGCCTATCTGGATGAGAATGTTCGTCCAGATAGGCTTAAGTGGTTAAAGGATAACTGAAGTGAGAGGGATATGGAAGCTACCATATTTATTTCCTTTTACACAGTACCAATTGCGTGGCTGTCCTGCTGATCCTGTGCCTTTAAGGACTCTTTTACATCTGAGCCTGTTTTCTGTGGTTTAACGCAAAGTCAATACTTAAAGTTAACCAAGCTACAATGAAAGTCTATAGACTTTCATTTTACCTTTCACATCCAAAGCTGCGTTTTGGTGCATTGACGTTCAACACACCTTGGAGCTTTCAATCGCCCGGAGCCAGCATTTTCCCATTCGGTGAATTAATAACTACTTCTGCTAATTGCGTTGCACTGCAACATCCGAATGACACGCCGCAGGCCATAATGTGTGCGAGAGAACAGCTCATGCACACCTTGACAATGATGATGTCTTAATTAGCGTGCAGGCTTTTCAATGCTTCTCTCTCTAATACAGACAAATTATTACACACTTTCAATTTCTTTTTATAATCAAAACAGTCCCATAAGGCCCTTACTTCATGCAGGACTGCACCCTCAAATATATCTAATGTTTTCTACAGGAGGTTTGTCCAGTGGCGTAGCTAAGGAGCTGTGGGCCCCGATGCAAGTTTTACAATGGGGCCCCCCAAGCACTCTATACATAAAAAATTGATACGGCGCACCAAAACCTACCAATGGCAACTACAGTGTCAGAGGTGCAAGAAGGGGATGGGGAGAAGTGTGTTAATGATTACCATTATACATAGCATCAATAGAAGTGATTATTATGAGCACAGGACCAAAAGAGAGCTAATACTGTAGTTGAGGGAGGGCCCTTCGGGGCCCCTCTGGCCCAAGGGCCCCGATGCGGTCGCTACCTCTGCACCCCCTATTGCTACGCCCCTGGGTTTGTCACAGAATATTCAGCTTGATTGACCTTACGAACTTATAAAAGTCCACCTCCCTATTAAACAAGTCTCCCTCAGTAGTAGGAACTAATCCTAAACCTTTGCACAAAACAACAACTGGAAATTTTAAGAATTGGGTTGCTTACCCCTCCTAATGATATCCCCTGTGTTTGGGGTTTCGTCCCTGTGCAAGGGTTTCCTCTGGTTCCGTTTGCTGTTGGTCCCTTCGCCGGTGCCTCCTGTGTCTATGCTGGTCCCAGACTCTGGAAAACCCTGAGCCAAGCCTGAGCTTATGTCTCCCTGGGCAGAGCTTTCAGAGGCTCTCCCAGTGATGCTGCTCAGTCCACTGTCACCAGGGATTCTCCTCCTCGGCTTGTGTGGACTTTCCCGGGCTTGCGGGGACCACTTCCTGGTTGCGGTACGTCACTTCCGGTTGGCGGATGATGCGGTCGGGACCCTGGTCCAGCACTTTCTCCGGACTCCTGCAGTGGACGGCGACCAGGCCTCCTCTCCTCTACAGTGGTTTGCAAAAGTAATTGCCCCCCTTGAAGTTTTCCACATTTTGTCATATTACTGCCACAAACATGAATCAATTTTATTGGAATTTCACGTTCCACGTGAAAGACCAAGACAAAGTGGTGTACATGTGAGAAGTGGAACGAAAATCATACATGATTCAACACATTTTTTACAAATAAATAACTGCAAAGTGGGGTGTGCGTAATTATTGAGCCCCCTTTGGTCTGAGTGCAGTCAGTTTCCCATAGACATTGCCTGATTAGTGCTAATGACTAAATAGAGTGCACCTGTGTGTAATCTAATGTCAGTACAAATACAGCTGCTCTGTGGCGGCCTCAGAGGTTGTCTAAGAGAATATTGGGAGCAACAATACCATGAAGTCCAAAGAACACACCAGACAGGTCAGGGATAAAGTTATTGAGAAATTTAAAGCAGGCTTAGGCTACAAAAAAGATTTCCAAAGCCTTGAACATCCCACGGAGCACTGTTCAAGCGATCATTCAGAAATGGAAGGAGTATGGCAGAACTGTAAACCTACCAAGACAAGGCCCTCCACCTAAACTCACAGGCCGAACAAGGAGAACGCTGTTCAGAAATGCAGTCAAGAGGCCCATGGTGACTCTGGACGAGGTGCAGAGATCTACAGCTCAGGTGGGGAATCTGTCCATAGGACAACCATTAGTTGTGCACTGCACAAAGTTGGCCTTTATGGAAGAGTGGCAAGAAGAAAGCCGTTGTTAGCAGAAATGCATAAGAAGTCTTAGGCTGGGGGGCACAGCAAACATGTGGAAGAAGGTTGTCTGGTCAGATGAGACCAAAATTGAAGTTTTTGGTCAAAATGCAAAAAACTATGTGTGGCGGAAAACGAACACTGCACAACACTCTGAACACACCATCCCCACTGTCAAATATGGTGGTAGCAGCATCATGCTCTGGGGGTGCTTCTCTTCAGCAGGGACAGGGAAGCTGGTCAGAGTTGATGGGAAGATGGATGGAGCCAAATACAGGGCAAACGTGGAAGAAAACCTCTTGGAGTCTGCAAAAGACTTGAGACTGGGGCAGAGGTTCACCTTCCAGCAGGACAATGACCCTAAACATAAAGCCAGGGCAACAATGGAATGGTTTAAAACAAAACATATCCATGTGTTAGAATGGCCCAGTCAAAGCCCAGATCTAAATCCAATCGAGAATCTGTGGCAAGATCTGAAAACTGCTGTTCACAAACGCTGTCCATCTAATCTGACCGAGCTGGAGCTGTTTTGCAAAGAAGAATGGGCAAGGATTTCAGTCTCTAGATGTGCAAAGCTGGTAGAGACATACCCTAAAAGACTGGCAGCTGTAATTGCAGCAAAAGGTGGTTCTACAAAGTATTGACTCAGGGGGCTGAATAATTGTGCACACCCCACTTTGCATGTTTGGAATCATGTATGATTTTCATGTACACCACTTTGTATTGGTCTTTCACGTGGAATTCCAATACAATTGATTCATGTTTGTGGCAGTAATGTGACAAAATGTGGAAAACTTCAAGGGGGACGAATATTTTTGCAAGCCACTGTATATAACCTCCCCACTCTGTAGTCCTCAATATCACAACAAATCTTTGCTTGCTTCATTGCGGCCAGCTCCTTTCTTAAGGCAGTAATCTGTAGATTTTCCTGGCTGGTAAGGGAAGTATAGTCCACCGGTGGCAAGGCTGATAGACCAGCAGGGCTGCCAGGTAACTGGGATTGTTTAAAAGGGAATAAATATGCCAGCCTTCATATCGCTCTCACTTCAGCTGTACTTTTGTTATTACATTTCTGTCCCTATATTTGGTAATGTAAATTGTATCACTAATATAGTTGAAATTATTGCCAAAACAATTGCATTATTATTTTACATGTCAACTTTGAATATGGATTTTTTTTTTTTAGATTTTGTAAAAAAAATGTAATTAATAAAAAAAAAACTTATATAACATGAGAGAATCATACATGTTCCTTTTGTCCCGAATCCTACACACTCTGGTCCAAAAGCCTATATGCTCAGATGAAGGAATGATCACAGCCAACAAACTGAGGTATGAGAACGTTTATAGTCAGGTCCAGGGCTGGGCCGAGGCATAGGCTGGAGAGGCTCCAGCCTCAGGGTGCAGTGTAGGAGAGGGCGCAGAATTCATTCAGCTGTCATTCCTAATTGTGTATGAAGCAGAGAGAAATAAGAAGAGGGGAGACATGGCAGTGACTGCAAGCCAGATAACTAGAGATTAAAGTGTTGGGGGCCCTGGGGCACCTATTAGTCTAATAGCAATCAGTGTGTGACGGCTGGGGTGGCAGGGATGGAGGGGCACACTTTGCTGTCTCAGCCTTGGGTGCTGGAGGACCTTGTCCCGGCTCTGGTCAGGTCCCAAAGCCTGAAAACTCAGCATGTATGTTTACAGAGTAGGGACACCAAGAGCCAAATATAGTGTAGTATGGACTGATAGTTGAAATAAAGTACGATAGAGTAAACAAGCTGTACTCACAAAGCAGGGTTACCTCCAAGGCAACCACTGTATACGCAGTTAGACCTGACTCCACTCAGGATTAAGAAGTCGCTCTCTGTAAATGAGGAAAAAAGGGAATAACATCCCTCCACCAGGGGTAGACTTGGTATAACGTAGCATAGATACAAAGGCACCAAAAGGATAAAAAATATCTAAAGAGTTTAAAACCTGAGGAGGCAGTGGTGGACTTATTTTTCTCTTATGTTGCTATCACTTACAGTAGGTAGTAGAAATCTGACAGGTGTTAGACTGGTGCACCTCTTCATGGGGGGGGGGGGGGGTCTCAGCATGGTCTTTATCCTTTATAAAGACTCTACCTGGAAAGGATTTATACAAAGATGCTGGCCAGTGTCCCTGCTCGCTTCACACTTTTTTGGCAGTTGGATGGATCAACTGCCATTCGCTAAGTGCTTGTGAAAATAAAGAAACCCCTGGGAATCCCCTATGAGGAGATGGTCTACTCCAAAACCTGTCACTTCTCTCAGATTTCTACCTACTATAAGTGACAGCAACATAGGAGAAAAGTAATTTATGACTCATTTTACTCCGGAAACAAATGTACTTCTTATTTGAATTTGTTTACATGCATTTTAAAATTTACTATTTTCGTGATAGTGGTTCATGAACTACTGTCTATTACTGAATATCATTTAATTAGTGAGAGTCATGATAATTTTGTTGGCCGTTATTTTCCCTTTTTGTGGCATAGAACATGTCTGTCTGGGACATAGCATACTCCCTACTGGATTGGCACAGATCATTTTAAGTGTTTAGAGTAAGAATATGTTTTTGGTTAATGTATTTTTGAATTTATTCTATATTTTTAGCTCTACAATGCCTACCCATTACTGATAACGTAATGTAGAACAGAGGCGCCAAAAGGATAAAACAGTTATTAAAAAGTTTAAAAGTGCTTAGGAGGCAGTGGTGGACTTACCTCCTGCAAGCAGACACAAAAACTGTGTATTCAAGATAAGTAAAGTTTATTGGTACACTCCAGGGTTTTTTTTTCAACGCGTTTCGTAGGCTCGCGCCCACTTCATCAGGCAATAAGTTAATTGAGTACACGAGAATAAGTGGTCCGGGTTACACCTGGCGCCTCTGTTCTACATTACATTATCATTAATATCCACCCCTGGTGGAGGGGGATGCCCCTTTTTTCTCCTGTCTACAGAGAGTGACTTCTTTATCCTGAGTAGGGACAGGTGAATCTCCCCACCTGCCTTTACAGTGGTTGCCTGGAGGTAACCCCGGTTTGTGAGTATAAATCTATACTTGTTCAATATACCCAATTGACACTACTTACTACACTATATCGGGCTCTCAGTTCTCCTCTCTTACATATACTCATTACTGATAGGCATGCTACCGGGGCCCACAGGAAAATGCATGCGAATCTTGCTGAAATGACAAGTTTCATTAGAGAGTTGTTTACTAAGCAGAGGCAAGAGTTGGATGTGAATGACCAGAGGAACCTGATCGATTCATATCTGGCAAAGCAACAAGAGGTAAGACTGACACCATTTTCACAAAAGGTTGTAGAGTTTTCATGCAAAGTAATTAGATAGCAGCAAATGTTTGAAGAAAAAAAAAAAAAAAAAAGGAACACAGAATCCGAGGTGATAAGTTAAATGTTGAATGTAAAACAGGGCTGCTCGAATACCCCCAAACATGAATTTGAGTGATCACGAATTTAACTCCGCCCACTTACGAATTGAAAGGGATATTCAACTCAAGTGTGGTTTTGAGTCATGTAACCGCATGTAATCACGAATCACGAGTCGGTATTTGTGATTAAAAACCCACCGACTTTAGCAGTTAATAGCAAAGCCCCCTAACATGCTAGAAACACCAAATTTGCCAGATATGTTAAGAACAACAGTGAGAACAAGAGGAGAAAAAAAATCAAAAAGACCTTATCATTTTTTTGAAAATCGATTTTAAAGTTTCAAAAGTAAAAAAGTATACATTTAAATGTGGTAAATGACAGTTAATGTATTTACCGCATTTAAATGTATACTTTTTTTTCTTTGAAACTTTAAAATCGATTTTCTCAAAAACTATAAGGTCTTTTTGAAAAAACAAAAATTCTTCTTGTTCCCACTGTTCTACTTAACATCTGGCAAATTGGTGTTTCTAGCATGTAAGGGGGCTTTGCTATTAACCGTTAAAGTCGACAGGTTTTTAATCATGAATACTGACTAGTGATCACGAGTAACTTGTGATCACGAGTCGGGTAAGGAGTGCAATCACGAGTGCATTTGTGAACGAGAGCCGATCACTAATGCCAATTACGACCTCGTGGTTGCAAAAAATGTCTCGTCATAGTTACATAGTTATTTTGGTTGAAAAAAAGACATACGTCCATCGAGTTCAACCAGTACAAAGTACAACACCAGCCTGCTCCCTCACATATCCCTGTTGATCCAGAGGAAGGCGAAATAACCCTTACAAGGCATGGTCCAATTTGCCCCTAAAGGGAAAAATTCCTTCCCGACTCCAGATGGCAATCAGATAAAATCCCTGGATCAACATCATTAGGCATTACCTAGTAATTGTAGCCATGGATGTCTTTCAACGCAAGGAAAGCATCTAAGCCCCCTTTAAATGCAGATATAGAATTTGCCATAACGACTTCCTGTGGCAATGCATTCCACATCATAATCACTCTTACTGTAAAGAACCCTTTCCTAAATAAATGGCTAAAACGTTTTTCCTCCATGCGCAGATCATGTCCTATAGTCCTCTGAGAAGGCCTAGGGACAAAAAGCTCGTCCGCCAAGCTTTTATATTGCCCTCTGATGTATTTATACATGTTAATTAGATCCCCTCTAAGGCGTCTTTTCTCTAGACTAAATAAACCCAGTTTATCTAACCTTTCTTGGTAAGCGAGACCTTCCATCCCACGTTTCAATTTTGTTGCTCGTCTCTGCACCTGCTCTAAAACTGCAATATCTTTTTTGTAATGTGGTGCCCAGAACTGAATTCCATATTCCAGATGTGGCCTTACTAGAGAGTTAAGCAGGGGCAATATTATACTAGCATCTCGAGTTTTTATTTCCCTTTTAATGCATCCCAAGATTTTGTTAGCTTTAGCTGCAGCTGCTTGGCATTGAGTACGATTATTTAACTTGTTGTCGATGAGTACTCCTAAGTCCTTCTCCAAGTTTGATGTCCCCAACTGTATCCCAGTTACTCGTTACTCGTGATCACAAGCTAGTGATGAGCACCACTAATGAAAAACCTTTGCAGGAATCCTAAGCAGGAGATACATCCAAAAAATAAGCCCAAACCATGCATGATTGCATATGGAAAATCCTGACTGTATATATTCTTCCCTGATGGCCCCTCACTCCACCAATTCCTGTGTGGAACATCAACTGTGCTTATGTGTTTTTGAGGACATCCCTCTTCCTCCAAGCACAAGGGACCTTCAGTATATATGGCTATAAAATCGCTTCATCATCACAAAGATCACCAAGAACATCATCAATAGAATTGTTCAATCCTCTTTGTTTTTGGAAACCATGTTAGAGTATTAGAGAACCCCTTCTTGCACATTTCCTGTTCCTGTTTCAGTCCCGCAAGATTACCCTGGACTCGGGACCCACATAGAGCATGAGATTGTCACTCTTGTGTACATGTAAAAAGGATGCCTTGGTAATTTGGGTATTCTAATATTAGACAATGGGTAATAAGATAATATTGTATTTCCTTTTTTAAAGTCCCAGATTAAAGGGACCCTGAGCAGTAGAAGTAAATGAAATCGGCACTTACCTGGGGCTTCCTCAAGCCCACCATAGGCCGCAAGGTACCCCGGCATCCTCCTAGCTCCTCTCCCGGTCCTGCTGCAGACTTCACTACTGGCGACACCCAGGCCAAGTGCCGGCCCAACACTTTCTTAATGGTGATGCTACATGGCATCATGCCGGCTGCTACGCGTCATCACAGCGGCCAGTATGACAGTACTGCGCATGCACAGTTCAGAGTTAGAAAACCGTGCATGTGCAGTACTGTCACGCTGGTCGCCATGATGATGCATGGCGGTCGACGTAATGACGCTTAATGTCATAGTTAAAGAAGTGTCGGGCCGACACTCAGCCCAGGTGTCACCGATAGTGAAGTCTGCAGCGGGACCAGGAGAAGAGCCAGGTGGATGCCAGGGGACCTTGCATCCTACGGTGGGCTGGAGTAAGCCCCAGGAAAGCACCAATTACATTTATTTTTACTGCTCATGGTCCCTTTAACTTTAAGTGACATTTGACGCCCGAGCACACTGTTCTCCTCCTCATCTCATCCCCTGGAAGCAGCTCGGTAGTGTACTGTATGTGGTCCCTTCTCCTCCCTCCATACAAACAGACACATTGCTAGATTCCAGGCTAGTGATGCAGCTTTACAGCCTTGGCCCCGAACTGTCACTAGAGGGATTGGGTTCCGATCGGGTTCCAATCCCTGGGAGGCAACATTCCTCGTACATGTGTACAAGGCTTTAGTGTGTGCAATTGATAATCTCACCATTATTCCCCAAAAAACGATATTGAAAATTTTCATACTTATTGTATTTCCACTGCCCAACTTAGTTAATTTCTGCATAAACCCTATTACCAATGCGGAAATACAGGTGTAACTACAGGGAAGATGACTGCAGGGGGGACCAGAGCTGTAAGGGGGCCATAACTGCTACTTCAGATCAGGTGTTTTTATGGCTACACTTGTTATGAGTATGACGATTTCTATGTCCACACTTGTTTTATGACCTTTACATTATGAGCCGCCAGGACTCCAGAGGTAGGCAGGGGAAGGGGTGTGAACATTGTGGAGGCGCCATCAAAGTTTTGCCTGGGGGGCATGATTTGTAGTTACACCACTGGCTCTGACGCTAGCAATAGAAGTTGAGAACATCTACAATAATGGTAGGATGCTGAAGAGATGACCAGTCATATTAGAGGACACCTGCACACATGCTTGATTGTCATCCAGGAAGGATTCTTTTAGGCGACACAAATTTACCTAGTAACTTTACACTCCATGGGCTTGATTCACTAACCGTCGCTAAGCTGAGTTAGTGTGCCTTATCTGAGTTAGTGTGCCTTATCTGAGGTTAGTGTGCCTTATCTGAGGTTAGTGTGCCTTATCTGAGGTTAGTGTGCCTTATCTGAGTTAGTGTGCCTTATCTGAGGTTAGTGTGCCTTATATGAGGTTAGTGTGCCTTATCTGAGTTAGTGTGCCTTATCTGAGTTAGTGTGCCTTAAGGTGGCCATACACTGGCCCGATTCGCGGCCGTTTCGACAGCAGATTAGATCCTGGGATCGAATCTGCTGCCAATCGTTCGCGCTAAATGCACCCGCCGATCCGATTTCCTCCCGAAATCGGATCGGTCCGTCGATCGCGCCGTGCGGGAAAATACCCTCGATCGCCCGCGGGTAGGGAGCGCGTCGCTAGCGGCGGCCGATCCGATCAGGTATACATTACCTGACGCTGGCTCCCGGGCGTCTTCTCCGCATCTTCTCCGCATCTTCTCCGCGCTGCACCCGCTCCATCCCGGCGCTTCCTGTCACTGCAGTGACCAGGAAGTTCAAATAGAGGGCGCTCTATTTGAACTTCCTGGTCACGGAGTGACACAGGAAGCGCCGGGATAGAGCGGGTGCAGCGTGGAGAAGATGCGGAGAAGATGCCCGGGAGCCAGCGTCAGGTAATGTATGCGCGGGGGGACAGGCGGCAGCGGCGGCTCCACAGATTGTGATCGGTTTCAGGCTGAAATCGATTCACAATCTGTTTGCAGTAAAGGCAGCCATACGATCCCTCTCTGATCAGATTCGATCAGATAGGGATCTTTCAGCTGGTCGATCTAATGGCAAATCGACCAGTGTATGGCTACCTTTATCTGAGGTTAGTGTGCCTTATCTGAGTTAGTGTGCCTTATCTGAGTTAGTGTGCCTTATCTGAGTTAGTGTGCCTTATCTGAGGTTAGTGTGCCTTATCTGAGATTAGTGTGCCTTGTCTGAGATTAGTGTGCCTTATCTGAACTTAGTGCCCCTTAAGTAGCTTTGTGCACACTAAAAGATGCACAAAGCTCAGATAAGGCACACTAACCGGCTTAGCGCCTAAAAACTCTTTTTTACTCCGGCGCTAACACTTAGCGCCGGTTAGTGAATCAAGCCCCATAAGGGTTTTACTATATTGTATCTAAAGGCTCTGATATCTTCTATTACACAGGGTAAGCCCAAATCCACTCAGT
Source organism: Hyperolius riggenbachi (assembly GCF_040937935.1). NCBI lineage: Eukaryota > Metazoa > Chordata > Amphibia > Anura > Hyperoliidae > Hyperolius > Hyperolius riggenbachi. The sequence continues at coordinate 43,351,005 of NC_090649.1, read as the reverse complement.
ATTTCCATGATGAAAATCTAACCATAGTGGTGGCCAACATGTTTGCGGCAGGAATGGAGACCACAGCCACCACTCTGAGATGGGGCCTTCTGCTCATGATGAAGTATCCTGATATTCAAAGTAAGAATTACTGAGAAATAGACCTATCACAAGTCAAAACCACCAGTGAGGTAGCAATGCACAATAAGGCCACAGGATAAAAAGTAAGGTGAAGTCTGCTCTACTTTCCAGCCAATAGGAGTAGAGCTGGAACCGGGCGACTCAATCTCCAGTCAGCGAAATTAGACAAAGTGAGGTTCCGCTCAATGGTCCACAATAGTAAAAGCCTTTATTAAAACAGTGAAAAACAGCACATGTTTTGGACACATAGCATGATTAAGGACCAGTGTGTGTCCGAAACATGTTAGCAAACATGCTGTGCCATTTTTTACTGTTCTAATAAAGGCTTTTTTTATTGTGGACCATTGAGCAGAACCTCACTTTGTCTAACTTCACATTAAGTCCACATTCAGCCTCCACCACAACCATAGTCTGTCACTCACCGTGCTCACTAGGGTCAGTAGACACCTTGAGACCATTATAAGGTCATCCCTCACCTCCCTGGCAGACTCTAGTTCTTCCCTTGACTCCCTCTCAGTTGTGAAGGAGGTACACACACTAGCACAAGGAAACAGGCTATCCCTAGTATAGTGGAGGGGAGGACTGACTCCAATAGGAGATTGTGGCGCACAGAGCCGGTGCAGATCCGACAGCCACAAACAATACTTTTGCGATAACGTCTCAGCGCAAGGTAGCGCTGAGCGCATAAACCAGAACTGAGGAGATCAGGACAGGTAGACAGAATGAACGCTTGCTAGCCAGCCGCTACTTAGCGATAGCAAGCGTCCACAACAAGACAGACTGGAATGAGGCAGCCAATGCGTTGCAGCGATGGCGTGCCTCACAAAGACAGGACAGGATAGTCAGGAAATAGCAGGATCAAGATAGATGAACGTAACACAGACAAATATACAATAAGTATGTTTTCCTAGCGTATTACAATTACAGCTATCAATGAAACTATTTGTAACGTCTGACTAACATGTATATATCGGCAATGAACCGATATATGACATAAGCAGGAACACTGACTAGGACTGGAGCAATACAGGGAACAGGACTCAGAAGGATTCGCTATCTCTTCGCAGAGATGAACGCAATCCACAAACAGAACCAGGAGCAGGATAACTAACTCAGCACGGGTGATCACGATACGTGCAAACTACCAAAACGTGCTGGAAAGCTGACTAACTGAACACAGGATATAAACAGTTCGTGTACGTATACAGCAGCGACACTGATGTATCAACGTAACACGAATACAAGGAAAATAACAAAGGTGCTGATATGCATATATATTGGCAATGAACCAATATATGATGCAAGACCAGCAAAGTATCTTTAGAACAAGAAACACGATCTGGGGCTGAAGCAACAGCAAGACATGCTTAAACTGAAGCTATGATAACCCGAGGAGCCCTGCAGGAAGCAGATCTTTATACTGAGGTCATCCAATGGGAGCAGACATGCAGATTCCCACACAGGTGAATGATAATCAGTCACAAGCTGACAGTAGGGAAAGGCAGACAAAGCTATGCAGCTTGCATGGAAAGAGATCAGAACTGCCTGAGCTGCAGCACTACTACTGCCAGCAGTACCTGCTGCAGCAGCGATCATGACACTGATGTGTTTATCTCAGTTTATATCCAGGAGGGTGGACTTACTGTACTGGACAAATTGTTTAGCACTTCCTCACTGGTGTGGAGAGTAGTGAACCAATTATCAGCTGGAAGCCGTGCGCGGGAGTCAATCTTGTTACATATTACAAGTCAACCAGAGTTTACATTTTCCTTGTCCTTTAATGACTGGGTAGGACATGGAGGCTTTTGCTGATAGGAATGCTCATTCGAATTCAGCGAAATTGAAATTTCCGCATTCCAATTGGAATTCGGAAGTAAGTACGCAGAAAACGGAAGTCGGAATTCTGCGGAACTCCGATTTACTGCAACTCTGTTACATGGACAGTAGGGGACCAGAGTTCAGCTGCGGGTTTAGAGCACTTGTGAGGGGTGGTAGGCCAGAGTGAAAAGGTGAGTTTTGAGGGCCTTCTTGAAGATGTTGAAGGAGGGGGCTGCCCTAATGGGTGGAGGTAGGAAGTCCCATAGTGTTGGAGCAGCTCTTGAGTAGTCCTGGAGGCGTGCATGGGACTGATGCGGGGGGGCAGTCAGGCGACGTTCATTGGAGGAGCAGAGTGAGCGGCTAGGTGTGTACCTCTGAGTAAGATCGGAAATGTAGGTTGGACAGGTTTTGTGGCCAGATTTGTAGGTCAGACACAGTATCTTGAATTTAATTTATAAAATGAAAAACAAAAACACTAGACATTTTCTATAATGGGGAGAAGATTTCTTAAAGCAAAGCAAACAGTTGTAAAGTGAAAACAGATGTAAAGTTAAAACAGAAAATTAACAGAAGTCCTTGTATAATCCATTTACTACTAATTTATGTAAATCTTGTTTAATTATTGTCATTTTTTTACTTTCTAGGCAAGAGAAGTTGTGCTGGAGAAACACTGGCCAGAATGGAGTTGTTCGTCTTCTTTACAACATTGCTGGCTGCAAAACTTCACTTTCAAGGCCCCTACTGGGGCTGCGCTAGACCTCACCCCCTCTCTAGGGTCTACCAACACCCCATTATCTTATGAAACCTGTGCGATGCCTTGAGGATAAAGTGTGTCATTGCAGTTTTAAAGACTATCGCAAGTCAAAAATTAAAACGTGTAGTACATCTAGTGCTGCTTGGTTCAGCATTGCCATGAGATTCTTACTGTTCCCTGCTCCTGCTTAACGAGGAACTGCAAACTGACATAGACCAAGTCCTCTAACCTGCCTTAGACATCATTCATCACCTGTCAGTTTCTACTGTGCATCAGCAAGGTGCTTTCAAGTGCTTGGCACATGTTGTAGCTGTCCACCACATGGAGGCACATCGGAGTATGGCCACAGTCACGCTCAGATGCAACATGAGAAGGTTTTATGCTGTCACACATATGTTCCACTCTTGACGCATGTTGGGTTACAAATGCTGCCTTTTAGTTGCATTAAATTCCAGATGGAAGGTTTGTTGGCTCGCAGACCAGAGGATGAACTGCCCAGCAAATGCCCATATCAGCCGTCCGTGTGAAAGAGAACTCAGCTACCTCATCTCATTCCTACACAAAGAACTTCTCATGAGTTTCTCCTCTCTTCTGGAAGGTATGTCTTCTATAATTTTACATTAGTCAACCCTGGAACTCATAAATCTCACCTTTTCAGGCAAGCATACCATATTGTATCCCTGACATTGAATTTGGTTTGTGATCCTTCTGTGTCTTGTCACGTTTTATATACATTTCAGCAGTAGAGATGAACACTAGCAACTCTTTACCCCTCTTATCCCTTTAGACTGGTAAAGTCAGGTGACCAATTCTATTTTTGTATTGCCATCTAAAGCTCAGTATTTGCATAATATGTACCTCCTACTGGGTGTTCTGATGTATTACCCTTACTTGTGCCATGTAAACCATATGTATGTATTTGTTTGTTTAAAGTGAACCTTAAGTCAAACAAAAAAAAATGAGTTTTACTCACCTGGGGCTTCCAATAGCCCCCTGCAGCTGTCCTGTGCCCTCGCCGTGTCCCTCCGATCCTCCTGTCCCCGCCGGCAGCCATTTCCGGTTTCACCCATCAGGAGCTGACAGCCTGGGAACTCGAGTGATTCTTCGCGTTCCCAGCCACAATAGCGCCCCCTATGCTGCTATATGCTATGTGCTATATGCTATAGCAGCATAGAGGGCGCTATTGTGGCTGGGAATGCAAAGAATCACTTGCGTTCCCAGCCTGTCGGCTCCTGACGGCGAAACCGGAAGTGGCTCCTGGCGGGGACAGGAGGATCGGAGGGACACGGCGAGGGCACCGGACAGCTGCAGGGGGCTATTGGAAGCCCCAGGTGAGTAAAACTAATTTTTTTGGTTTAACTTTCAGATCACTTTAAACTGACACTTGAAAAACTGTTTAAAAATAAAAAAGTAAAAATAAAACCTTAAAAATGCTACTATCAAGTATAATGATGCTGTATAACATTTGCCTACACACATCCAATCTTGACAGTTTTACCACATTCATGTAGTATGAAGTCCAACAGGTCATTAAAGGATACCCAAAGTGACATGTGACATAATGAGATAGACGTGTGTGTACAGTGCCTAGCACACAAATAACTATGCTGTGTTCCTTTTTTCTTTCTCTGCCTGAAAGAGTTAACCAGCTGAGCGGTCTGGACGAGCTCAGCTCGTCCAACACCGCCAGCGGCTGCCGCTCAGGCCCTGCTGGGCCGATTTTAATGAAATAAAAAGCAGCACACGCAGCCGGCACTTTGCCAGCCGCGTGTGCTGCCTGATCGCCGCTGCAGCGCGGCGATCCGCCGCGTGCAGCGGCGAAAGAGGGTCCCCCCAGCCGCCCGAGCCCAGCGTAGCCGGAACAAACAGTTCCGGCCAGCGCTAAGGGCTGGATCGGAGGCGGCTGACGTCAGGACGTCGGCTGACGTCCATGACGTCACTCCGCTCGTCGCCATGGCGACGAGGTAAGCGAAACACGGAAGGCCGCTTATTGCGGCCTTCCGTGTTACTTCTGGCCGCCGGAGGCGATCGGAAGAACGCCTCCGGAGCGCCCTCTAGTGGGCTTTCATGCAGCCAACTTTCAGTTGGCTGCATGAAATAGTTTTTTTTTTATTTAAAAAAAACCCTCCCGCAGCCACCCTGGCGATTTAATCAGAACGCCAGGGTGGTTAAATATCAGGTTTGTAAGCGGCTGACTCAGTCCTGACTCATACAGAAAGTGACTACAGTGTAACCCTCACTGATAATAAACTCCCCTTGGTATCTCTTTCTTGCTCTCAGAAGCCATTTTCTGCTAGGAAAGTGTTTTATAGTTGGAATTTCTTATCAGTGAGGGTCACACTGTAGTCACTTCCTGTCTAAGTCAGGACTGAGTCAGCCACTTACATAGCTGGTATTTAACTCTTTCAGGCAGAGAAAGAAAAAAAAGGAACACAGCATAGTTATCTGTGTGTTAGGCACTGTACATACCCATGTCTATCTCATCATGTCACATGTCACTTGAAGTATCCTTTAACCCAGCAGATGTAAATGTGAGTATGGAAAAAAGACTGAGACTTTATACTAGGTGACTAAAAGCTCTAGTCAACTATTGTTGTAAACTTTTTTTACATTTATAAATAAGTACCCAATGCTAAATCAGTATAAAGATAAACAGTATGAAACAACTGCATAAAAGTATAACCCAGCACTACTACAAAGCATACGTAGAAACTTATGTTGGAATTGTCATAACCCCATGTTGTATAGTGTTAAGTCTAATTTCTATTTAACCTGTTGATTCTCCTAGATGCAGATACTTACCTAAAGAGAGGGAAGCCTCGTGATCCTATTGAGGCTTCCCTTGCTGCTCTGATGTCCCTCATTGCTGAGCGTGTCCCCTCAAAGATTAGTGACAAGGCATATTCACTAACCATATCGGGGCCGTGCAGCTCATCTTTTTGCATTGAGGCCACGCAGTAGCCACACAAGCCCTCCCACGCCGGCACAGTAAAAGCTGGAGACATGGGCTCTGTGCTACTGTGCATAGGGGGACGGGTTTTCATGGCCATGATGAGGGAAGATGAGCTGCGTGGCCCCGATGTGGAGGGGGGCTGCACCCAGCAATGGGGCGCTTCAGAGTAACTTCTGAGGGAAGCCTCAATAGGGTCCTGAGGCTTCACCTTTCTTCAGGGTAATGTGCTATTTTGAACCCGAGCTTCGCCTTGGGATTGCTTTTACACCATCCAAATGTGTTTACTCTGGTAATTCTAAAGAGAACCTGTAACTGGAAGGTGGACGCCTGCTCCTATGAATCTTTCCTAATGCTAAATTATGTTTAGCTAGACTCAACACACGAATAAGGGAGGAAACTCTGAACTTCTCCAATTGGAATAAATGAGATTTCTAGCTGCTGCTTACACAAGCAAAATCATTCATCTATATTCAAGAATGATAGCCTCCGACCCTATTTTAATATTGGTAATTGAGGAGCTAATGGAAAGGGTTCCTAAGATAATGTTCAAATGTGGGCAATCCCAAGGAATGTGCATAAGGTTGGCAAAATGCTGCTCAGGAAGTCTCCTCCATGGTTGATACATAGAGCGGGTAATCTTCTTTATTTTTTAAAACAGTTTTTTTTAGATATTCTGTCTTTTTTTGGTCATTTCTAACTCTTGTTATACTGTACTGAGAATATATGCCCCTAAAACTAGCTCACACATGAGGTATAGACTGCCTTTTTCAAGACTAGTACGTAAGCCTATTTCATGACTAAAGTGTCCTCTTTGGTCAGGCAAAGTTGACCAAACATCATTAACAACAATTCCACCTTCTCTCCCCAGGAGAAAAAAAAATATTTAATGAGCAATTTCAGTCGCTTGGAGAGTAAGAATGGAACCGTGTTTTGCCTTGTGAGACCAGAAGACTGCATATCATATGTGGACCTTTCATGACAGTATGATTTTTGCGGAGTTACCCCGTTTTATTTAAAACACAATTCCCCCTCCTTGGAGATTGGCATTTGGGAGTGTACCCTTAAGCAAAATTAAAATCTACATGGATATCACCCTGCACACTGTAAGACATGACATCCTCTGTAGGGTGATCAATGAGTGCTGGAATCTATTAAAATCGAACATACAGTGTGGCGTAGGTATCATTATCCAATCAAATTCTGGAGGATCAATCGGCTGAGCTTTTTTGGCTGCAATTGTGTATGCTTAGCTAAAGTGAAAGAAAAGGCATGAGTGAAAATGGATTGCAATAAGTTTCATAACTCGGAGCAAAATTTTTCTTAAATCCTTCATGGGAATTTGGAGGGTTTTATGTGGCCCCAAACCTGTAAGTTCACTCCTAGAGAAGGGGCAATGGTGTAGCTAACATAATACTCTGGGCACTGTCTGCATTTTCAGCAAACGAGCCATTAGGAAATTGTACTAGGCAGAAGGTGAGACTATGAGACTTTCTCTGTCACTGGATGAAAGGTGATGATAGAGGAAAGGTAAGGAAGCAAGTTATTGTTTACATTGGATTGTTGAATGTAAATAATTAGATGTGCTAATTTTTTACAATGTTTATTTATACATATTTTAACCTTTTCGGGACCGGCCACCTACCCCCCCCTTAAGGACCAGGCATTTTGCGCGGGAAGGGGGTGCGCGCGTTTGGGGGGGTCAGGCGGCCGGATTCCGTCTGTGGCTGCCTGGATTTGTGTCCCCCCATGGTGGCCTGGGCCCCCCCTTCTGCCAGCAGCCTTCACTTACCTTCCAGGCTCCAGCGATGAGCCGCACGGGACCCTCTTCTCCGGCCGGCATCTCCGTTCTGTCTGACGATCAGTTCCGGGTCGCGGCTTGATGACTACATCAAGCCGGGACCCGGCGCTGACGACAGACGGAGCGGAGATGCCGGCCAGAGCGGAGGGGGGTGCCGATCATCGCGGGAACGGCAGGGAGGTGAGTGGATCCTCTTCTTTTCCCCCCTGCCGCCACAGCTGTCAAAGTGATCACTGCGATCCGACGGCGATCGTAGTGATCACGTGATCAGCAGCCATACGCGATGGCTGCTGATCACTCGGGGGAGATGTCGGCTGTCATATGACAGCTTAATCTCCCCCTCCGGCTGCGCACAATCGCGTCGGGAGCGGAAATTGCGGGCCGGCGTAGATTCTACGCCGCATCAGGCTAGAACAGCCACAACTGCGGCGTAGAATCTAATGCACGTGGTCCCGAAAAGGTTAATTAATGCTTGCCCTTTGTAAAACCTTTTCCCAATGATTGTAATCAGCTAATTACGGTTATGCAAAATTGCACGTAAATTTTGCAAGTACGCCTATACTTAATTACAAATTATTCATTGACTTTGTATAATTATTCGTATTTACGCATGAATTCACGCTTAATTCTGTGCTGACTTTGGTGGTGAATAGCAAAACCCCCATACATGCTATTACTATCAAAATGACTACATATTGCTACAAAATTGCTCAAATGTAAAGAAAAATGTTTTTTAAACTCAGACAGTTTAAAAAAAAACATTTTTAAAGACCACAAGGTCTAAAGTTTTAACTTGTACCCACTATTCTCCTTAACATACTGTATGTAGTAATTTTGGTGATAATAGCATGTATGGGGGCTTTGCTATTTACTGCCAAAGTCGGCACGAAATTACGCTTAAATTACGTGTGAATTCATGCATAATTACGAATGCTTTTCCCTGAAATTTTGCATTACGATTAAGATGCGTAAATGTGAATTACCATGCATAATTACAGATAGGCGTAATTTCTGCTCATCAGTCACTACCGAAGATTATACTCTGTGCGGCGCTGCGTGAGATGTCAGCGCTATATAAATATATCATTACTAATTACTAGCCTGATTAAGTCCCGGGTCCCATTACAAATTTAATGATTTTCTGATTTAGAAATCATAAGAACATCACAGTGTCTAACCCTAAGACCCCCCTGGTGGTGTCTAATTCTAAGACCCCCCTGGTGGTGTCTAACCCTAAGACCCCCCTGATGGTGCCTAACCCTAAGACCCCCCTGGTGGTGCCTAACCCTAAGATCCCCCTGGTGGTGCCTAACCCTAAGACCCCCCTGGTGGTGCCTAACCCTAAGACCCCCCCTGGTGGTGCCTAACCCTAAGACCCCCGTGGTGGTGCCTAACCCTAAGACCCCCCCTGGTGGTGCCTAACCCTAAGACCCCCCTGGTGGTGCCTAACCCTAAGACCCCCCTGGTGGTGCTTAACCCTAAGACCCCCTGGTGGTGCCTAACCCTAAGACCCCCCTGGTGGTGCCTAAACCCCTCCCCCCTTAGTGATCGCTTTATTATGTGGATAATAATGATTTACAAATAGTGACTGTAAAAAATATATTGCTATTTACGTTACGTACTTATCGCTTTATGTTGTGAATAATAATGTTTTACAAACAGTAAGGTATAAAATGTTAAATAATGTTTTAGTTAAATAGGATAAATATGTTTAGTATTTTTATAAACGTTATTTGTCACGGGTGCATTTTCTAAACGTAAATCATGACAAGCACAGTTATAAAACATTACAAATCTCCGGGCGCCATTTGTAAAACGTTATTTATCTCCAGCGCCCTTTTTTCCTGTTCGGCGCCCATTAAACGTTATTTATTATGGGAGTGAATGGCGGCGCCCTTTTTGTCCACTAGCTGCCTGCGCCCTTTTTTCCCGTTCCCGCAATTCTGCAGTGGAACCCCCCTTACAAGGTTCCATAATAATAATATGGTAGGACATTAGACTATGACTATGTTAGGATTAGATTGTGAGCTCTTCTGACGATAGTCTGTGACATGACTATGTACTCTGTAAAGTGCGGAGGAGGAGGAGCTCCTCTTAGGACAGTCACTGAAATGTCTATGTACTCTATAAAGTGTTATATATAATATTTATAATAACAATAATAATAATGTGTTGTAGTGGGCTCCAGGCATAAGGGAAACCCATAGATGCTGCGACTGCTACAGAAACCTTCATTCCAAAATAAATATGGAAGCCTCCATATACTTCTTGCTACAGTTGTCCTTTAACTCACTACAGCTACAGTTGTCCTTTAACACAATCTGTGGTGGGCCTCATGGACACCCGCAGTGGGCCTCCTTAGATGTAGTGCAGCGGCGCATAAGAGAAGCAACTAACCTTTGGGCTCCACCAGCAATCTACAGTCTCTAGAGTAAAGTAGTCATAGAAAGTCCCCTCAGTATTGGTAGCCAGAGAGGTACCCCAATATAGGTAGTCAGAAGTAGAGATGTCGCGAACCTCCGATTTTCGGTTCGCGAACCCTGTTCGCGAACCTCCGCGAAAGGTTCGGTTTGCGAAAAAGTTCGCGAACCGCAATAGACTTCAATGGGGAGGCGAACTTTGAAAATTTGAAAAAATTCTACCAGCTGGAAAAATGATAGAAAACATGTTTCAAGAGCTCTGATACCTGGAGGCACACCTGATTGAGTGAAATACACATCACTGCTGGAGGACCCACCCACCCACCCTCCCTTCTGCAAGCTAGGTTCTTATACCATTTGACTCAGTTGTCTGCCTACACTAATTAGTTATGGGACAGCTGCTACACACTCTGCTAGGGAGATTTTAATTAGCCTCTTATGGGCTCCCTCCTACCGGAGGGAGGAGGGTCTCTTCTGCCAGGGAATTATACTATTTGAAAAACCAGTATACATCATACCATAGCTGGGAATCGAACACAGATCTCACTGTGTGGTAGGCAAGTCTCCCTAACCACTGTACCACTACAGTAGTAAGTGAAGCTGGCCTAAAATTTACCATTTATGCTCAATGCAATAGAAACATTAGGTTGCTTAAAGGAGAACTGTAGTGAGAGGTATATGGAGGATGCCATATCGATTTCCTTTTAAGCTATACCAGTTTCCTGGCAGCCCTGCTGATCTATTTGGCTGCAGTAGTGTGAATCACACCAGAAACAAGCATACAGCTAATCTTGTCAGATCTTACAAAAATGTCAAACACCAGATCTGCTGCATGCTTGTTCAGGGTCTAGGGCTAAACGTATTGGAGGCAGAGGATCTGCAGGATAGCCAGGTAACTGGTATTGCTTAAAAGGAAATCAATATGGTAGCCTCCATATACCTTTCACTACAGTTCTCCTTTAAAGGGAACCTTAACTGAGAGTGATATGGATGTTTCCTGTAAACAATACCAGTTGCCTGGCAGTCCATCTGATCTTTGTGACTGCAATAGTGGCTGAATCACACCCTGAAACAAGCATGCAGCTAATCCAGTCTGACTTCAGTCAGAGCACCTGATCTGCATGCTTGTTCAGGGGCTGTGGCTAAAAGTATTAGAGACACAGGATCAGCAGGCGATTCAGGCAACTGGTATTATTTTAAAACGAAAAATCCATATCCTTCTCCGTTTAGGTTCCCTTTAAGGATTTGTAGCATAAAAGCCAACTCATATTGGCTGGGATTTGAACCTGGGTCTCACTGTGTGGTAGGCAAGCATGCTAACCACTGTACCACTTCAGTAGTAACTGAAGCTGGCCTAAAATTTACCATTTATGCTCAATGCACCTGGGTCTCACTGTACTACCATTATGTATGGTTTATGCTAGGCCAGCTTTAGCATGTAGTGTGGTTCATGGTCTAGAGGGTAAGACAGATACCTACTACACACTGAGTCCTTGGTTCAAATCCCAGCTATGGTATATAAGCATGCTTTTCGAAAAGTACAAATCCTTAATCATGCTACTTTTTCTATCAAATTGATCATAATGGTAGTATGGTTTATGCTAGGCCAGCTTTAGCATGTAGTGTGGTTCATGGTCTAGGGGGTAAGACAGATACCTACTACACACTGGGTCCTTGGTTCAAATCCCAGCTATGGTATATAAGCATGCTTTTCGAAAAGTACAAAGTATTGCAGTCACAAAGATCAGCTGGACTGCCAGGCAACTGGTATTGTTTACAGGAAACATCCATATCACTCTCAGTTAAGGTTCCCTTTAACCACCCTGGCGTTCTGATTAAATCGCCAGGGTGGCTGCGGGAGGGTTTTTTTTAAATTAAAAAAAAACTATTTCATGCAGCCAACTGAAAGTTGGCTGCATGAAAGCCCACTAGAGGGCGCTCCGGAGGCGATCTTCCGATCGCCTCCGGCGCCCAGAATAAACAAGGAAGGCCGCAATGAGCGGCCTTCCTTGTTTCGCTTATATCGTCGCCATAGCGACGAGCGGAGTGACGTCATCGACGTCAGCCGACGTCCTGACGTCAGCCGCCTCCGATCCAGCCCTTAGCGCTGGCCGGAACTTTTTGTTCCGGCTACGCTGGGCTCAGGCGGCTAGGGGGGCCCTCTTTCGCCGCTGCTCGCGGCGAATCGCCGCAGAGCGGCGGCGATCAGGCAGCACACGCGGCTGGCAAAGTGCCGGCTGCGTGTGCTGCTTTTTATTTCGTTAAAATCGGCCCAGCAGGGCCTGAGCGGCAGCCGCTGGCGGTGTTGGACGAGCTGAGCTCGTCCAGACCGCTCAGCTGGTTAAAGGAGAACTGTAGTAATAGGTATATGGAGGCTACCATATTGATTTCCTTTTAAGCAATACCAGTTACCTGGCTATCCTGCAGATCCTCTGCCTCCAATACTTTTAGCCCTAGACCCTGAACAAGCATGCAGCAGATCTGGTGTTTGACATTTTTGTAAGATCTGACAAGATTAGCTGCATGCTTGTTTCTGGTGTGATTCACACTACTGCAGCCAAATAGATCAGCAGGGCTGCCAGGCAACTGGTATAGCTTAAAAGGAAATCAATATGGCAGCCTCCATATACCTCTCACTACATTTCTCCTTTAAGCAACCTAATGTTTCTATTGCATTGAGCATAAATGGTAAATTTTAGGCCAGCTTCACTTACTACTGTAGTGGTACAGTGGTTAGGGTGACTTGCCTACCACACAGTGAGATCTGTGTTTGATTCCCAGCTATGGTATGATGTATACTGGTTTTTAAAATAGTATAATTCCCTGGCAGAAGAGACCCTCCTCCCTCTGGTAGGAGGGAGGGAGCCCATAAGAGGCTAATTAAAATCTCCCTAGCAGAGTGTGTAGCAGCTGTCCCATAACTAATTAGTGTAGGCAGTCAAATGGCATAAGGACCTAGCTTGGAGGAGGGAGGGAGGGAGGGTGGGTCCTGCAGCAGTGTGTTTGGCAATAACATGTCTGCTGATATTGAGGCTCAAAGTTTTGCTCAATAGAGCATTATGGGGCGAATCAAACTTCCGCAAAAGTTCGCCTGATGTAGGCGAACGCGAACCTCCAAAGTTCGCCTGGAACCGTTCGCAGGCGAACCGTTCGCGACATATCTAGTCAGAAGTGGCTTCCCCTACCCCCAGTATAGCCCACCCAAATATAAGTAGCCAGATGTGGCTTCCAGCATAGAGGGCCCCACCAACGCCCCCCCCCCCCCCTGCAGAGTAGTGGCAGACTGGCAGTGGAGCATAAGAGAGCAGTGACTCACCTCTCAGGGCACCAGTGACAATCTAATGTCTCCGAGTTTCCCAGTCTCTATGTTATGTGAGATAAGTCTAGAGACTGTAGATTGCTGGTGGAACCCAGAGGTGAGTTGCTTCATTGTGGCTGTCCATTGAGGCCCATTGTGGCTGTCCATGAGACCCACCGCAGACCCCACAATGTTCACGGACTCTGGGCCCCTGTGACTATGGCCCCCATAGCAGCTGCTATGGCTGCTGTGGTGTTCCGAGTGCCTTTGCCTACGACACTAAAATATTTATACTCCAGTGCAACAAATAGTTTAATCCAAAACAGCTTGTAACACACAAAGCTTTCTGCAATTCCATTAATCGAAAGTAGGTAGAAAAAACAATGTTTTGTAAAAGTAATACCTTTTAATGGCTAACTGATACGGTTGCATTATGCAAGCTTTCAGGGATCTAGTCCCCTTCTTCAGGCATATTTCCACATGTTAGCTGAAGTAAAACACTGATGCAGGTAAATAGTAAACATGAAGATGACAGTTAGCATGTATTGCTTTGCTATTCACCGCCAAAGTCGGCAAAAAACTATGTGTAAATTACTCCGAAATTCATGCGTATTTATGAATGCTTACAATTAATTATGAAATGACGCTTTTCCCCCAAATTTTGCACTACGACTATGATGCGTAATTTCGAATTACGATGTGTAATTACGCATAGGCATAATTTCTGCTCATCACTAATCAGCAGGCTGGAGCCAGTGAGCTCATGCAAGCATACATACAGTGGTTTGCAAAAGTATTCGGCCCCCTTGAAGTTTTCCACATTTTCACATTACTGCCCAAAACATGAATCAATTTTAATGGAATTCCATGTGAAAGACCAATACAAAGTGGTGTACACGTGAGAAGTGGAATAATAATCATACATGATTCCAAACATTTTTACAAATCAATAACTGCAAAGTGGGGTGTGCGTAATTATTCAGCCCCCTGAGTCAACACTTTGTAGAATCACCTTTTGCTGCAATTACAGCTGCCAGTCTTTTAGGGTATGTCTCTACCAGCTTTGCAAATCTAGAGACTGAAATCTTTGCCAATTTATCTTTGCAAAAGAGCTCCAACTCAGTCAGATTAGATGGACAGAGTTTGTGAACAGCAGTGTTCAGATCTTGCCACTGATTCTCGAATGGATTTAGATCTGAACTTTGACTGGGCCATTCTAACACATGAATATGTTTTGTTTTAAACCATTCCATTGTTGCCCTGGCTTTATGTTTAGGGTCATTGTCCTGCTGGAAGGTGAACCTCCGCCCCAGTCTCAAGTCTTTTGCAGACTCCAAGAGGTTTTCTTCCAAGATTGCCCTGTATTTGGTTCCATCCATCTTCCCATCAACTCTGACTAGCTTCCCTGTCCCTGCTGAAGAGAAGCACCCCCAGAGCATGATGCTGCCACCACCATATTTGACAGTGGAGATGGTGCGTTCTGAGTGATGTGCAGTGTTAGTTTTCTGCCACACATAGCGTTTTGCATTTTGGCCAAAAAGTTCCATTTTGGTCTCATCTGACCATAGCACCTTCTTCCACGTTTGCTGTGTCCCCCACATGGCTTGTGGCAAACTGCAAACGGGACTTCTTGTGCTTTTCTGTTAACAATGGCTTTCTTCTTGCCACTCTTCCATAAAGGCCAACTTTGTGCAGTGCATGACTAATAGTTGTCCTATGGACAGATTCCCCCACCTGAGCTGTAGATCTCTGCAGCTCATCCAGAGTCACCATGGGCCTCTTGACTGCATTTCTGATCAGCGCTCTCCTTGTTTGGCCTGTGAGTTTAGGTGGATGGCTTTGTCTTGGTAGGTTTACAGTTGTGCCATACTCCTTCCATTTCTGAATGATTGCTTGAACAGTGCTCCGTGGGATGTTCAAGGCTTTGGAAATCTTTTTGTAGCCTAAGCCTGCTTTAAATGTCTCAATAACTGTATCCCTGACCTTTCTGGTGTGTTCTTTGGACTTCATGGTATTGTTGCTCCCAATATTCTCTTAGACAACCTCTGAGGCCGTCACAGAGCAGCTGTATTTGTACTGACATTAGATTACACACAGGTGCAGTCTATTTAGTCATTAGCACTCATCAGGCAATGTCTACTGGCAACTGACTGCACTCAGACCAAAGGGGGCTGAATAATTATGCACACCCCACTTTGTAGTTATTGGTTTGTAAAAAATGTTTGGAATCATGTATGATTTTCGTTCCACTTCTCACGTGTACACCACTTTCTATTGGTCTTTCACGTGGAATTCCAATAAAATTCATTCATGTTCGTGGCAGTAATGTGACACAATGTGGAAAACTTCAAGGGGGCCGAATACTTTTGCAATCCACTGTAAAAAATATATATATATATACATACAGTACATAATTTGTTTGGCTAACACAGTCCAGAAACTTTTTTGCTACTATTAATCGAACGAAAATTTTATGATCGCATATTATTTTAAGACAATCAGGGATTACAGTCTGTATCAGTACATAATACCTTAATCATTCACAAATTACTGAATGTACTTGTCTAAAATGTTCAATGTTCAGAAACAACCTCCTCACTTTCTACATGGATGGTTGCGTGGAGTAATGGTTAAACAGTACAAGAACACAAGGTCATTTACCTATGTGAGGGTTCATCAGCAAACACATCTCAACAGGAACATAGGAGAGAGAAGACTGGTAAAGCTGACAGTAACAGTGTCTCCTCTGCAGTGCTGAACTGTAAGTTTTGTTATTATTTAACTGTAATATTGTGCTGCAATGTAGCACGTCACACCACTCTGGTTTCACACATTGGGAACATTGGGACTCTGAAAGCAGAAAAACTTTGAACCCTCGTATCTTAACCTTTTCCGGACTTTGGTAATTGAAATCTACACCCTGTATGAGACCTGGTATCCCTGCCAAGGCGTAGATTTCAATTACTGTACCGCACACTCCCGCCACCACCGATCGCGCTGTTCTCCCTGATCTTGTGCTTCTGCTGCTATTTCTCTGCTCTCCACTAGGCTGCTTCGCCAATGCTGTGCCTGATCCTCCTATGTCTACAGTAATATATTATGCAACTGATATTAAAGGCCGCTAGTTCTTGAGATAGGGTTTATCAACACTGTGTTGTGAACCAGTGGGGCTATGGGGAAGCAATTTGGCACAGAGGTAGTTTGGGGGGGGGGGGGGGGTAGTGTGTAGGGGATATGAGTGCTGAGATATTGAGCTTTTCAAATCAGGGAGGAGCTGCCTGTGATGTCATTACTCATGAGGCTGTGCATCAGAACCACCACTGTGGGAGGTGTTTTACCTTTTCAGCTGGATTTCTATTGGCTGCAAAACTTGTTCCCATCTAAGAATTGGGTTTTCCCTGACAAACCTGCCACCAGCTTCACACTGGTGTTGAGTTCATTTTCACTCTACAGTTCCGCTTTAGTGGCACCCCAGTGGCTGGCCACCAAGCAGCTGTACTTCATGCAGTCTGTTGAGAATTGTTTGGTAGCGTACAAGTGCAACCATTGATGGTGCCAGGCTGTTTCAGATGTCCCTTGCCATTGCAAACAATTCTCAATGAGCAGTTTGGTGAATCTGACGGCCTGTATGATCTGTCATGCACCTTTTTTTTTTATTCAAAATTTTTTATTGAAGATTTTTCAACATACAAGTCTATACCATACAACATCTGAATAGCACTGTGTTATCAATAAAATAGTAACGTCTGGCCATGCCAACATAAAAGTAGCAGAAATATAATAAACCTCTGCCATAGAAAAACTCTTTAGCCAGTTATACTAAAAAGTTATATTAACAAAGACAAACTAACAAGATTAGCTATAAAAACCTAATACAATAAACAGTGAGAACACCTCTACCATTGTAGCTGTTGAGAGTACAAATAGGGTATTAGAGAAATGTGACAATTATACCTGGTTACATTTTTAATCGAGATAGGGCCTTAACAAACAATTACACTTGATCTACTCCCTCCCTCTAGTTTGTACATCCACAAAAATATGGCATCCTAGTTGTTCACCTAGGCCAGGGGTCAGGAACCTTTTAGGCTGAGAGAGCCATAAACGTCACATATTTTAAAATGTAATTCCGTGAGAGCCATACAATATGTTTCAAACTGCCACAGTGCGCATGCGCAGCAGAGGGCTCACGTTGCTATGGTGATGCGTATATAGTTGATCCGCCGGGCAGCGGAAGTGTCAGACACGTCTTCAGCTTCTCATGGGTTTCAGCAACATCAACAATTTCCCCCCCAGAGCCAGACAGACAGGAGAAATACCGGGCCAATCAAAGTGCGGGGATCTCATCCTACAAAGTCACTGTCCCTGACAGGGTCCAGAGTGGGACAATTGAAGCAGCTGTTTGTTTTGAGGGGGTGCAAAAGTGAGTAGTGCATGCTACAGCAGTAGTGTGTCTACTTTGAAAATGTTGCTTGTGCTGCCACACTGAGCTGCGCTGCTTGAGCAGTGTAACTTAGTGAATGAACCCCTACTGATTTGTCTGTGGGCCAGATGTAACCATCAAAAGAGCCACATCTGGCTCCCGAGCCATAGGTTCCCTACCCCTGGCCTAGGCGATTACCCAGGGCCGTTTCTAGGGCCATGTAGCCCGTGCCGCTGCCCTGGGCGCAGAGGAAGGGGGAGCGCTGTGATAGCGGGGGGAGCCGGAGCCGCGGGGAGGGCAACCCGACCTCTTCCTCCCTCTCTCCGGGCCGCTTTCCATGCTCCCCCCTCCAACTGCAGCAGAGTTAGCGCGCAGGGAAGCGCTGCTATACACAGTTACTCACCTCCCTGGATCCGATCGCCGCTCACGCCCTGCTGGTCTCCTCTCTGCAATGTAGCCGCTGATACACACGCTGCTTCCTGTTTGCATAGGAAGCAGCATGTGTATCAGCGGCTAGTAGCGGCTACATTGCAGAGTGGAGACCAGCAGGGCGTGAGCGGCGATCGGATCCAGGGAGGTGAGTAACTGCGTATAGCAGCACTTCCCTGCGCGCTAACTCTGCTGCAGTCGGAGGGGGAGCATGGAGAGCGGCCCGGGGAGAGGGAGGGAGAGGTCGGGCTGCCCTCCCCGCGGCTCTGGCTCCCCCCGCCATTATGAGGGGGCACCTACCTACTTAACCTATACTGGGGGGCAGCTACCTATCTAACCTATACTGGGGCAGCTACCTATCTATCCTACACTGGGGGGCACCTACCTAATCTAACCTGTACTGGGGGCAGCTACCTATCTATCCTATACTGGGGGGCACCTACCTAATCTAACCTGTACTGGGGGCAGCTACCTATCTAACCTATACTGGGGGGCAGCTACCTATCTAACCTATGCTGGGGGGCAGCTACCTGTCTAACCTATGCTGGGGGGCAGCTACCTGTCTAACCTATGCTGGGGGGCAGCTACCTATCTAATCTATATTGGGGGCACATACCTAATCTAACCTATACTGGGGGCACCTACCTAATCTAGCCTATACTGGGGGGCAGCTACCTATCTAACCTATGTTGGGGGCAGCTACCTGTCTAACCTATGCTGGGGGGCAGCTACCTATCTAACCTATGTTGGGGGGCAGCTACCTGTCTAACCTATGCTGGGGGGCAACTACCTATCTAATCTATACTGGGGGCACATACCTAATCTAACCTATACTGGGGGCACCTACCTAATCTAACCTATACTGGGGGGCAGCTACCTATCTAACCTGTACTGGGGGCACCTACCTAATCTAACCTATACTGAGGGGCAGCTACCTAATCTAACCTATACTGGGGGGCAGCTACCTATCTAACCTGTACTGGGGGCACCTACCTAATCTAACCTATACTGAGGGGCAGCTACCTAATCTAACCTATACTGGGGGGCAGCTACCTATCTAACCTATACTGGGGGCACTTATCTAACCTGTATTGGGGGCACCTACCTACCTAGCTAGCCCATACAGGTGGCAACTATACTGGCTACCTATACTGGGGGCACCTACCTAACTAACCTATACTGGGGGTACCTACCTATCTAACCCATGCTGGGGGCAACTATACTGGCTACCTATATTGGAGGCACCTACCTAGCTAACCTGTACTGGGGGCACCTACTTATCTAACTTATAGGGGTGGGGGGGGGGGTGCTTGCCTATCTAACATATACTGTGGTCAACTATACTGGCTACCTATCCTGGAGGCAACTACCTAGCTAACCTATACTGGGGGCAATTTTACTGGCTCACCTATGCCTGGCCACCTATACTCGGGGGGGACCTATAGCTGGCTACCTATACGGGGGGGGGGGGGGAGCGCGCAATTTTTACAACCTCACCCTGGGTGCATTTTAGCCTAGAAACTGCACTGCGATTACCATAATATAATTAGGGTCTTTTTTTCTTCTGTCATGCACCTTTTCAATCCACTCCCTCTTCTGGGTGTATTGGGTTCTATTCTTTGTGCTATGGTTTGCTTTTTTTTTTTTTTTAAATGTCTACCCAATTATTTTGCATTAGTCAATTGGATTCACAAAGATATAAAAAGAGCTTCAGTTTAAACTCATCTCTACACTCAGCACGAGTAGTATGCAGAACTTGTTCCACTATGAGTAATTAGTGAGGCTTAATTTCAAAACGGAGACTGCACACAAAGGGCTTTAGCACATGTGCCTCTACATGCTCACTAATACAGCTTGTTGCTAAAGCCCTTTGTGTGCAGTCTCCGTTTTGAAATTGTACTTCAGTGGAGCAGGAGTGGTATACCTGCAGGAGAAGTGCACCGGCACGAGGGTCTGTCTTAGGCCCAGAAGGTGGGTGACGTGTGAACCTTTGGAGCTAAATTAGTGAGGCTTCTCAGCTGTGATTGGCTTTTGGTTTATGGTACTAATAAAGAATCTTTTATCCCATTAATTAACAAAGGTGTCTTTTATTTCCTTCTTAGACATTACAGGAGTCATGTTTCCAGCAGACCCTGTGGCCATTCTTCTATCCATCGTTGTCATCCTCTTTTTGGCCTATGTGTACAGCAGTCAAAAAACGGACAAGTACAAGAACTTCCCACCTGGACCTCGACCATTGCCGATCATCGGAAATGTTCACCAGATAGACATGAATAAACCGCATAAAACATTTATAGAGGTAATCTAGATCCTTCTATCTATGTTACCATACATAGTAGAGTATAAACCAAGATTTGCTGCTCCAAAAATGCAACAATAGTGTTCTAAATGTGTATCTCCCCCTCTCCCCATGCAAACATATACTGTGGGCAGTGTGTACCTTTTACTGCCCCCCCCCCCTCCGCCAGCGCTCAGCAGACTTGTATTTTGTCTTTGTTTACCCCCTCCTTGTGGTAAACACTTGAACTGAGAAGTACATATCATGGGCTGGGCAACAAAGACAAGCAGGGCAGGATTTACAATAAGGCACTGTAGGCACGTGCCTATAGGTGGTTGATGATGGAAAGGCGGCTCACTCCCATCCCAGAGGTCTCCCTCCTTCCCTATGCAGAGTCCTGATGAGAGTTTAAATGAGAGGTTACTCACCCTGCTCTAGACATTTCACTGACTTCCATTCAGGGGCATCTCTAGTAGCTTAATACCTAGCTACCTAATACTCGGGGCACCTCTAGCTATTTAAAATTGAGGGTACTTCTGGCTACCTAATATTAAGGGGCACCTCTAGCTACCGATAATGAGCAAGGGAAATATGGGAGGAGCAACAGCTGGGACAGCCAACACACTTGCAGTGCACTTTGGCAAGGGTTTGTAGGTTCATGGAAGGCAAAGTCTAAGGTGCCAAGACATCTGTGCCTATAGGCTCCTGTGAGGTAAATCTGGGCCTGAAGACAAGAGGTGAAGTTGGTAAAAAACAAAACTCAATTGCCATTGCTCATTAGATGTTATGCCAATACTGACAAATTAGGCAAAACTTCCTTCCCTAAACATGACATTGCCTCTAAAGGAGCTTAGGATACTTTTTGTGCCAGGTATGAGAAGTCAGGATAAATCCTCAATTCTGAATGTGTGTGTCAGACTTTGCGTCACTGATTTTTAACATTTGCAGCTTTCTGGGGAGGAGGAGGAGGTATTTTCCAATTTTTCAGTAGCTTGAGGCCTTCCTTCCACAGTGTGGATAATTGTGGTTCTGCCATCTAGTGTATTCATGCATTTATAATCTCCTGTGGGCGCACAGAGTGAAGTAATAGGACAGATGCCCCAACTCAGCATGTGATGCTCACTGCAGTGGAGGACGCACACCAGAACGTAGGAACGGGGGTAGCAAGTGCGCTCCTGTCCTGTGATATCACTGCATGGCCACCATAGCCGGCCTTTGATATGAGCGACTGGAGCGGTCGCTCAGGGTGCCAGCTTCCAAGGGGGCGCCTATAGCTGGTTGCCTATACTGAGGGCACCAAAACCTGATTTCCTATACTGAGGGCACCTATAGCTGGCTACCTTTACTGAGGGCTCCAACACCTGGCTACCTATACTGGAGGCACCTACGCCTGGCTACCTATACTGGAGGCACCTACGCCTGGCTACCTATTGGGGGGATGGAGACCTTCAACTGACTTCCTATACTGGGGGCACCTATGCTTGGCAACCTATATTGAGGACACCTACACATGAGATCCTATACTGGGGGCACCTATACCTGGCTACCTATCTATACTGAGTCTGAGGGCGTTTTGGGGGGAGGGGGCGCACTGCGGCTATAACGCGTGGTGCAAATTGTCAGTACTGTGCTTTCATTTTAAATGAGGGGGAGGCGGCTAACTGTCCCACTGTTTTTTTTTTATTAATATTCCTGAAACGTTTTAGCCTTTATTTTTAAGTGTATTCAGGATAATGCACTCTTTCCATCCATTCGTGGTTATTAATAGTATTTTTTCTATTATAAATACGTCACATGTCATGGAGATCTGAGCATTTGTGTCACAATGTCAAAAAGGTTGGGAACCACTGTCCTAGGAGATATCTCAGGAGAAAAGGGGAATTGCATATGGGCCTATGTGTGTGTATACGTGCGTGCATGTGTGTATATGCACGTGGGAAGAGGATGGGGGGCACAAAAATCAGGTTTCGCTCAGGGCGCTGTGAAACCTAAGGCCGGCCCTGATGGCCACAGAGGAGCAGAACCGACATATTGCGCATGCGCTGCGCAGTATGGTCATGTTAGGAGTCGTCTAAGTCACTGAGGATAGCAGGACTGAGTATAGAGAACTGCAAGTGACGGAGGGGAATGGGAGGCACGGTAAGCATTTGCTTATACCCCCTTCCCACTGCATCTTCACTTTTTACCGGAGTCTTTCGGCTCTGGTATCCTTCAAACTAACAAAGTTCTTGTGTTTGTATATTAGTTTCTAAAATGTTTTCTCCCTTTCTCTCTCTTTTACAGTTATCCAAGACATACGGCACAGTATTTGGTGTTCATATCGGTCCAGAAAGGACGGTTGTCCTCTGTGGATTAGAGACTGTGAAAGATGCTTTAATTAATCATGCTGAAGAATTTTCAGACAGGCCAAGGATGCCCGTGATGGAGAAAAACATAGGAAACAATGGTAACTATTATTTATATCTCAATTCTAAATTCAAAACACCATGGGCTTGATTCACAAAAGAGTACTAACTGTTAGCACGGCCGTTTTCGCGCGAATTTTCGCATTGCGCGCGATCGCGAATTTCCGTACGAAACGATAACGTTTTCGCGCGCAAACGTGAATTTTACCACGAAATCGATATCGTTTTCGCACGAAAATGCGCGTTTGCGCGCGAAACCGTTATCGTTTTGCGCGAAAATTCGCGATCGCGCGCAATCCGAAAATTCGCGCGAAAACGGCCGTGCTAACAGTTAGCACTCTTTTGTGAATCAAGCTCCATGTATCCCTTATAAGATTTGTGTTTGAAAATAATGTAATGTTATTCCATATACCTGAAAATTATGGAATTTAAAGAGACACTGAAGCAGAAAAAAACTCTCCCATTATGTGTAGTACAGCTAAGAAATAAAACATTAGGAGAAGGGACATAAATCTAATATTGTTTCCAGTACAGGAGGAGTTAAAGAGACTCTGAAGCGAGAATAAAACTCGCTTCAGAGCTTATATTCAGCAGGGGCATGTGTGCCCCTGCTAAACCGCCGATATCCCCCCTTGCAAAATCCCCCCAAATCCCCCCTTGCAAAATCTACGACCAACTTGGTTGTAGATTTTGCTGCTGCTGGAGGCATGGATAACAGCTGCAGCCCTGCCTCTCAGCGAGTCTATCAGTGTCGGATCTCCGCCTCTCCCCCGCCCCTCTCAGTGAAGGAAGACTGAGAGGGGCGGGCGAGAGGCGTAGATACGCGCTGACAGACGCGTGTGAGGCAGGGCTGCGGCCATTAGCCCTGCCTCACCAGGAAGAGATCCCTGCAAAGAACGGAGGGGATTTGGGAGGTAAGGGACCCCCGTTCAGCCGCTGGATAGCGGCGTTTTAGCAGGGGCACACATGCCCCTGCTGAATATAAGAGCTGAAGCGAGTTTTATTCTCGCTTCAGACTCTCTTTAAGAAACTTCAGTTATCTATGCAAAAGAGCCATTGAGCTCCATGACTTTCAAAGACAAGTCGCAGAGAGCTCTGTCTTCTGAAGCTTATTATCTCAAGGGTCTGTCATTGTATTGTTTTTTTATTCTGCAGAGGACAGTTCAAAAGTTCACTGCCCTGCTCTGTAAAATCATTTAGAATGCGAAGTAATGTGTAAACTGCAAATATTAGAGAATGATGCAATGTTATAAAAAAAAACTATACAACTGAAAATAAAAATATGAGAATATTTTCTTTGCCTCAGATGTTCTAGCAATTATCCGTACTACACAACCAATTCATTATATCATATTTTTTCCCCTTCAGTTTCTCTTTAACCACTTGAGGACCGCTGTGTTAAACCCCCCTAAAGACCAAGCCATTTTTGTGTAAATTGGCCACTGCAGCTTTAAGGCCAAGCTGCAGGGCCGCACAACACATCACACAAGTGATCCCCCCCCCCCCCCCTTTTTCTCCCCACCAACAGAGCTCTTTGTTGGTGGTGTCTGATCGCCCCCCCCCCCCCCCCCCAGGGGTTTGTTTGTTTTTTCATCATCCCCTCTCCCTCCCCCCGCCAGCCAATCAGCGCGATTGGCTGTCATAGGCTTCAGCCTATGACAACCGATCACCTCCATAGCAACAGAGGGGACAGCCGTGTCAAATGGCTGTCCTCAGTACAGCGCTGCTGCAGATCACAGCGCTGTACTTACTCAAAAGACGGCAGTTTCGCCGTCTAACAGTCTTCGCCCCTCAAGCAGGAGATGTGAGCGCAACCTGCGCGCGATCTCCTGCAGTAGCCGGCCCCAGGACTTGATGCCAATTGGCGTTAGGCGGTCCTGGGGCTGCCGCCGCGGTCAAGCCTGTTGGCATGGGGCAGTCTTTAAGTAGTTAATATGCTTCACATAGACACAAATGCATGTGACAAAGACCTGCGCACAAGAAAAGATGACTTCACACATGTTCCACTCACACCAACACCTTACGGCACCACCGCATACACTGCACAATGCAATGTGCATGTGCACAAATTGCCAGACCCCCACGCATAGGAGTCAGCTGTCCCACGCTAGGAGGCCTGCCAACATCCACATGTACCAGCCGCCTAGCCAAGACAGGTAGCTGACCATGACGGATCCAGAGGCTTCCCCCTACCAAGGTAAATACCCCCTGGGGCACTTTTATTCCCTCCAGGTAAACTTTAAGCTTGAATTTTGCATAATTGTATTTTCACATCAAAATTTGCAATTACAATGCAAAATCGTAATGCAAAATGTCTGGCAAATTCTTAATAAATTTTGCGCTTAACCATCATTATGTTCTGTGATTTCGCAATTACGGAAATGCCGATTTCAGATTCAGAGGAAATTCTGATTTCTGTTTTTCCGATTTTCGAGGAGTATTTTATTAGTCTTTTTTTTTTTACCCCAGAGAATGCAAAAATTAAGAAATAAAAATATCAGAAATCGGAAAAACGGAAAAGCGGAAATCAGAAAATCAGTATTGTGTTTGGTCTGAAATTTAAATTTTGCAGAAAATTCTGCATTCTCTGATTCTTCCAAGTTCTGGGATTGGGCTACAACTACTGAGTCACGGTAAACTGGATTTTCTCGGAATTCAGATGCACACATTTCAATCTTGCAGAATCCGAATGAGCATGCAAATATGAGAAAGATGGGTAAGTAAGTAGATGAGCCAGACAAATACAAAGGTGTGATAGGCATTGAAAAAAAAATAGACTTCATATGGCATAAACAAATTGATGCATTACAACACAAAGCCAGCTACTACAAGTATGCACCATTCCTCCATGTAACAGTAACGCAGACAGCAATAAAAACCACTAACAATGTAAGCACTGAAAAAATGCACAATAAAACTTGATGAGGATGGTCAAGAGTGTCACTCCACGTGCAATGAGACTAAAAGGCCTAATATGGAAAGAGAAGACATTACTTCCTATAAGGCCCGGTTCACATTAGCGGTGGCCGTCCGGAATCGCCGTGCCGGAGCCGGACCGCTTGCAGAACGGACGGAACGGACGCACGGCAATAGCAATGAAAGCCTATGCGTCCGTTCACATGCGTCCGTTCTGCCGGACCGGAGCCGGACCGGATCCGGACCGGATCCGGACTCCGGCGTCCGTTCCAACATGCGCTATTTTTTGGTCCGGCTCCTCCGGCAGCTGTATCCGGAGCGGAGCCGGACTGCACCATCCGGCCAATACAAAGCAATGAGAGCCGGAGAGCGCACAACACACTGGCTACAAAAACCGGACGTTCTACCCCACTTTCTATGCATTTTGGATGGGGACCACATGGGCCAAGCGTTCAAAGAGTGGGGCAGCAGCGATTTCATGCTGGAGCTCGTTTTGGCAGCAACATGTCTGATGTCTGATAACGAGGAGGCGAACAACAGGAAGGAGAGAATTCCCAGGTTTACGAGTAAAAAATGCCTGGATCCATGGTCCCAACTGCAGTCTCTGTATCCACGGATGGTCTCCACACGTCCACTTGTCTCCAACAATGACCCCAGACCCTTCTGCTGACCTCCCAGACCCCAGGTATTTACAGGATGGTATCTCCTTAAGAAACCGGATCCGGACCGCAACCGTGTTCACACCGCACGGAAACCGGATGCAAACGGACCGGATCCGGACCGGATCCGGATAGGAACCGTACGGATCAGGTCCGGTCCGGCTCCGGTGCGGTCCGGACATCCGGTGCGGTTTTGACAAAACCGCAAGTGTGAACGGGGCCTAAATCTTTTCATTTTTGCACAAGCCCATTTCAAACATTTTGTTCTCTGGTTTAACTCGATGGACGTATGTCTTTTTTCAACCAAAATAACTATGTAACTATGTAACTATGTAACATGGCAGTTATTTTTGAAAATTGCCATTTGGTTGAAAATATGGCACTTGTTTTTTTTTTATTTGCTATTTGGGCGAAAATGCACTCAATGCACTTCACAAAACAAATGCAAAAAAATGAAAATGGCATTTTCGATACAAAACTGACTTTGGCAAAAATTTGCAAACAAAACAGAACATTATAACTTTATGGCCATTCCTTCCACTTATCAATAATACGAATGTATTTCATTATTTATTGTTCTGGTAGATGGTTTTTAATGCCACAATTCTTTTTAACCTATAACAAAAATTGTATGTATTCTGCCTATTTTTTTAAACTCTGGTTTTATAAGGTCAACATTATTCTGAGCATTTTCTCGCTTCCTAGTGGCTTAAAAATGTATTGATAAGATGTAACTATATCATCTGGGAGAAAACATAGGAGAATAAGTAGGTCCTGTAGGAGCTAAATTGAAGTAGGTATTACATTACAGTGGGTGCCAAGAAACTCTGGATGCAAATCATCCGGAGGCACTAAGTTGCAGTGGGGGCCTACAGACAGTGGGTGCTATGTTGCAGTTGGTTTTAAAGAGTATTGGGTGTCAAGTTGCAGTGGGTGCTAAGTAACTGTGGGTGCTAAGAAATACTGCATGCTAAGCAGCAGTAAGTGCTTAGTTGCTGTGGATACCAAATAGGTCTAGGTGTCAAGTAACTGTGGGTGCCAAGTAACACTGGCTGTAAAGCAGCTGTGGGTCAAGTTACAGTGACTTCCAAGAGATGATGGGGCTGAGTTGCAGATAGTTCTATGTAGTATTGGTAGCAAGTTGCAGGGAGTTCCAAACTAACGCTGAAACCAGTGAGTCTTTTGCTGTTAGTACACATCTGGCTATCTAAAGGTAGGGGGCACATCTGGCTACCTAAAGGGGGGCACATCTGGCCATTTAAAGTGGTGCACATCTGGCTATCTAAAAAGGGGACACATCTGGCTATTTGAATGGGGAAGGGGGCACATAAGGCTACCTAAACAGGCCATTTTTGTGCAGTCTGGGGAGAGGAGGCAGAAACTGTGGCATTGGTGCAGAAGTTGGCATGCACACAACACTCACCTATGTAGAGTGAGCCCATGGTGTGAAAAAGCCACCTCCATCACCTTTCCAGAAACTGACCAGAGTAATCAGTTGCACAAAGGTTTGCCCACTGATGCCTAATGGGCACTTTTTATAGTGTGTTTATTCTTCCCAGGTCTCGTATTTTCCAGTGGTGAGAACTGGAAGGTGATGAGACGCTTTGCCCTCTCCAGCCTACGTGACTACGGGATGGGGAAGAGGTCTATAGAAGACAAGATCACAGAGGAAGCCGAGTGCTTAATGCAGATCTTCCGATCATATGGAGGTGAGTGAAAGCTCCACTTCCTGTATATGGACTTTGGTGACTGTACAGCAGCCAATACCAATTCTTATTGACTTGATAATAACAGCAGCCAGAATCAGAATCAGAATCAGAATTTATTTCGCCAAGCACGGTTGGACCGTGCCCGGAATTGGGTTTGGCACATTGATTGGCACAGAGATAGTAATAATACAACATACAAGATGATACAGAGTACAACAGAACACGGGCGATACAACAGAACAGAGGTAATTCAACATTTGCAGTAACAGAGGATAGTGAAACTAGTACAACCAGGCAAGCAGTAAGCAAGTAAGCAGGAGCGGCCGCAGCCGAAGTCAGGTATTAGTCCGTAGATGGAAGCAGGGTGGGGGGGTTAGAGGAGTGGGAAGCGTTCAAGAGCCTAACGGCTGTGGGAAAAAAAGTGTTCATGCGCCTGGTAGTCTTGGCAGGGATGGACCGGAACCTCCGGCCCAGTTTGAGTCGGCTGAAAGAACTGTGACCAGGGTGAGAGGGGTCGCCCACAATTTTCAATGCTCTGTTACGCAGTCTGGTGTTATAGATGAGATCTAGAGGGGGGAGGGGTTTTCCAATAATCCTCTCCGCTGAGCTGATGACCCTCTGGAGTTTGTATCTGTCGCTGGCGGTGCAGCTAGCGAACCAGACCAGAATGGATGAGCAAAGGACCGACTCGATTGTAGTAGAGTAGAAGGACCTCAGAAGTTCATGGGCCATACCGAACTTCTTTAGTTGGCGAAGGAAGAAGAGTCTTTGTTGCGCCTTCCTCTGGGTTGCGGTAGTGTTTGCCCTCCAGGTCAGGTCGTCAGAGATTGTTGTGCCCAGGAGGCGGACATTGGGAACCCTAGCGACCTCGATGCCATCAGCTGTGAGTAACACGGGTCACCCAGCAAGAAGAAGAGACCTCCACTCCTGGTTAAAGGACACCTGAAGAGAAAAGGATATGGAGGCCGCCATATTTATTTTCTTTTAACCACTTAAGGAACACGGGCTTAAACTCCCTTAAAGACCAGGACAGTTTTAACAAAATAAGCCACAGTAGCTTTAAGGCCTTGCTGCAGGGCCGTACAACTCAGCACACAAGTAACCCCCACCTCTTTTCTGCCCACCAACAGAGCTATCTGTTGGTGGGCTGTGATTGCTCCCCCAAAGTTTGTTATTTTTTTTAACAAATATTTGTTTATTTTGCTAGTGAATGTAGTTATTTTTTATTTATTTTTATAACCTTCCCCCCGCCAGCCAATCAGCGTGATCAGCTGTCATAGGCTTCAGACTATGACAGTTGATCGCTTCTGTCTCCCCCTGGGGGACAGCTGTGTCACACGACTGCCCCAGTATAGCGCTGCCATAGATCGCAGTGCTGTTCAGACTAAATAGACAGCAGTTTTGCCATCTAACAGTCTCCTAGAGGCGTACGCTGATCAGCATTAGGTGGTCCTGGGGCTGGCGCTGCGTCCATCAGTGTGGCGCGGTTGCCAAGAGGTTAAATAATGCCAGTTACCTGGCAGCTTTGGTAATCTCTCTGGCTGCAGTAGCATCTGAAACACACATTTCTCTCTGCTCCTATAACCACATGTGGGTGGTATCTCTCAGGCCTGTATTTTGGATGTGTCTGTGCTATGGGCCTCATTGTCTCGATACTTGATACATTTCTCAAGATGGCTGCTTTTCTGGAATTTTTCAATGACACAAATAATTTATCATATTTACAAATTCTTTAAGTTTTGACCACTGGCGTAACAATAGGGCCTGCAGCCCCTGCCCCTGTGGCCCTGTGGGGGTCCCCCCCCCCTGGGGCCCGCTTGGGGCCGTTTTGGGGGCCTGGAGGGTTCGCAGAATGAGGGGAAAGCCATGCTGCATTTTTTTTCTCAGGTTTCAGACATTATAATTTTAAAATAATACATGCTACAATTATAAAAACTCAAATAATTTATATGCCCAATTGTCCCGGTTATTACACCATTTAAATTATGCCTCTATCACAATTTTTGGTGACAATATTTTATTTGAAAATAAAGGTGTATTTATTCAGTTTTGCGCCTGTCACTAATTACAAGCCCATGATTGCAACCCCTCTTAAGAGAGTTTAGTCCCTTAGTTAGCTGTTTTTGTATTTTTTTGTCACTTTTAAAAAAAAAAAATATGTTTTTATTTTGATAACTATGGGAGGGGAGGTAATTATGTACTGCTATATTATGTGTACTTTTCTTTATTGGAACATTTGTAATTGTGACTTTACTTTTTGACCACTAGATGTCATCCACACTTTATTGGGATTATTTACTTTTGACGGATTATTTACTTGTTACAGGAAGTAACACGTGTATGTGAACAGTCATTTTTGTCAATGATTGCCGGCATCTCACTGATTTTGGGGACACTAATGTATCGCAATGAGAACAGCGTCTCATTGAAGTCCTGAAGAACATAGATATACCGGCCATGTCGCGTTAAGTAATTTACAGTGCAATGATAGGAAAGGGTAACACCCTAGAAGTATCACATGCAGAAACTTGGTTATAATAGTTGCTATATTTGGTGCTAAACCAATTTATTCTAAATAGAAAGCTACTTGTATGACTGAAGGCCCATTAAGCTATGCAATACCAGCCTGTATGCTCTATGTGTAACACTAGGGGAGTGTGAGACTGATGTACTTACTCTATAACAGTGGTCCTCAAACTAAGGCCCGCGGGACGAATGTGGCCCCCTGAGGCTTTTTTACCGGCCCCCACACACAAAATGTATTACTCATAGATGAGGTCAGGTACATCTTTATATATTGGTGGTCCGCATATAGAATAGCAGTGCTGGCACCACCCATCCACATGGAAGCCACAAAGCAGTAATTTGCTAGTTTCCAATCAAATTCCACGTCAAGTGACACTGCTGTCCACTGCAGGTTGTCACCTGGGTATTCTTCAATGTTTGGCCCGCAAAGGCTTCTACATCATTTCATGTATACTCCGGCCCCCCAGCAGTCTGAAGTATGTTGACCCGTCCCTCAACCCAAAATGATTGGGGAACCCTGCTCTATAGGGTCAATTCGTAAAAGGCTGTGTGGTAAAATAATATGGTCGGGAAAACACTGCATTCAATATTTTAGACTTTTTTGTGCTAATTCATAAAAATGTTCACGGCTGCGATAGAAATGTGGTGATTTACCAAAGTAAACTGTCGGTAACATGAGGAGAGTAGCTGGATGAGTTGTTACATTTGCAGTTCTCTGTGCAGAGACAGCATTACAATCTAAGAGGCATCCTAACTTCAATTTAGATGTGCATGTTTTGTTATACTGCCTCTGCTTGCCCTGAATCTGCTTTGTATCTGTATATTTGTCTTTCTTAACAATCTATTTTATTGCCACAGCTTAGAAGAACTTCAAGAACCTTTACACACGCCACGCTTTGTGGTGTTCACCTCCAGCAAATATGCATCTTAAAAACAAGAACCCAAGAGGTTAAACAGCCAACACAGCCTAAAGTAGTCAGGGGAAGCCTTGTTTGTTCTGATCGCTCTGCTGTTGCTTGTGAGTCCCACAGCACAGTCTTCACTCTCTTATTACCACTTCAAAGCAGGTGGTATTCTTCCGTGCCATTTATCGCCTGTTCTAATCTTTATGAATTGACATTTACTGACATGTGTTGAGGTAATTACCACACAAGTCGGTAATTTACCTCACTGCTCGGTAATTTCAGCTGCTCATGTGGAACAGCTTTTATGAATTGACATTTTCCTAAGTGCTCAGTAAAGTCAGCTATTTTCTGCATTAATGCTTTATGAATCAACCCCTTTATGTCTGTATTCCGCCTTTAGGGAAGCCCTTCGACAATCGGACAATCCTTACTACAGCTGCTGCCAACATAATTGTGGCCATATTACTAAGCAGAAGATTTGAGTATGATGATCCAACATTAAAGAAGTGCATAGCCATAGTTAATGAGAATAGTAGACTCATGGGATCACCTATAGTCAGGGTAAGTCATTTCCTTTTTTTTTTTTGGACTAAATATGTACAAAGAGGAAAAGCTCTGCCTATAGTAACTGTGATGATATGACTGGGTAACACAGTGTAACGATTGTGGAATCGTCTCCGTGGTCAGCGCACCAGACGTGCGCTGACGCGGCGGATTTCCTCCACAAGCGTATAATTGAGGATACCCAGGCTAGGTGCTATGCACCCGCAGAGGGCAATTCCCACCGGCAGATGGCGCTGTGGAGTGCAGGCGAACACAGCCGCTGCACAGCCACAGATGCCAAATGGGAATTGTACAGATCCGGGACAAGGTACAATCAGGCAGGGCTGGATAGCCCACAGGAATCAGAGCAAAGGGACAGAACCAATGTGTGCCCACCAAAGTAGTCGCCACCCAGCAACGGCGAACACACAACGGCGGAAACGAAGTAGGAAACGCAATCGCAAGAATGGCGATTGCCAATAGCGACACAAGACTGAGCAGGACAGAGCACAAGGGTAGCAAAGGCACAGCAAATCATACAATGAGGAGATGCGGAAAATAACAAACGCTAACTGAACGCGTACCCCGCACTCATTCGCAACAGTGCACGCGTTCGTGCGTGGTCCCCGCGTGATAAGCACAATAGAGACAAGCACGCCTAACTAACCGACACAAGACAGACACCACACAAACGCGCTTGCTACACGGTTGCCTACCGCAGGCACCAGCAAGCGCAAGCAAACAGACAGACAACGAGAATCGATCAAACAGGAACCACTGCTCTTACCGTCAGAGCCAGTGCGAACCAGGTATCAGAAAGATCCACTGCTCTTGCTGTCAGAGCAGTGTGATCCAAGCACACGACAAACAGAAGGAGTAACCAGCAGCGACCGCAGCCGAGGTTAGGTCCAAGATACAGACCAGAGGAATCCACTGCCACTAACGCTAGGGCAAGTGCGATTCAGACAGACAGAACAGAAGGATCCACAGCGCTAGCGCAAGATGCTAGTGCGATCCAAATACAGAGTAGCAGGACAGAAGGATCCACAGTACTAGCGAAAAGAGGCTAGCATGATCCAGGGAAACAGAACAGAAGGATCCACAGTACTAGCGAAAAGAGGCTAGCACGATCCAGGGAAACAGATCAGAAGGGGCTACCAGCAACAACCGCTGTTCTGGTTAGCACCCAGACACACAGAACGACTTCCTATCGACCACCGCTGGGACAGGACAGTCGCAAAAGATGAACAAACAGATAAGCAATCCTCACGGCACTAAAGAAACTGCCTAGTGCAGTCCTCAGAATTACCCCAAGATAACTTCAACAAGAAGTAGCATGGCTGACACTCTCTAGGAGTGTTTACTACAAACCGTGAAGCAATGACCAGCAACGGACTGTGGGTAATCCCAAGCTTTATACTGCCAGTCATCACAGAAGGCAGGTAGGGGATTTGCATAACGAATGTATGCAAATTCCTCAGCAGCAAGCTGCAGAACTGACAAAAGGTCTCTCTTAAAGAGACCTGCAGAATGCAGACGTGAACAGTGGTCAAAAAGCTGCCTGCCTGCACAGGCAGCTGAGCAAATCATCACACACAGGTAGAGAATAGATGTCGCAAACCTCCGATTTTAGGTTCGCGAACCATGTTCGCGAACCTCCGCGAAAGGTTCGGTTTGCGAAAAAGTTTGCGAACCGCAATAGACCTCAATGGGGAGGCGAACTTTGAAAATTTTAAAAAATTCTACCGGCTGGAAAAAAGATAGAAAACATGTTTCAAGAGCTCTAATACCTGGCTGGAGGCACACTTGATTGAGTGAAATACATCACTGCTGGAGAACCCGCCCTCCCTCCTCCAAGCAAGGTCCTTATACCATTTGACTCAGTTGTCTGCCTACACTAATTAGTTATGGGACAGCTGCTACACACTCTGCTAGGGAGATTTTAATTAGCCTCTT